>NC_135323.1:23769570-24069570 GCF_048772815.1 Callospermophilus lateralis
GGTGGCACCTCCCGGAAGGAGGGGAGAGAGGGATCAACAGGAGATGTGCAGAGGACAGGTCAATTGTCCACGAGGTTTCATTTCCTAGGCTGGATGGCACACACAGGGATATTTGTGCATTTCATGCCATTTATGTACCTTACATGTTCCATAATTTTATAGTGTGAAGGTACTGGGTTGAAAAGTGTCCCCTCAAAATTAGTATGCACTCAGAACGGGATCCTTGATATAGAAACAGGATCAAGATTATTGGTGTCCTTGTGAGAGGGAAATCTGTATGTGGATAAAGAGAGTCCAACACATGTAGGGAAAAAGGGAATCTGATGACTGGGCATGTCGTGAAGGACACAGCAACAAACCAAGGGATACCAAGCACCTCAAGCAACTCCAAGAAGCTGCAAATAAATAAGCACTTCCTTCCCTAGAGTTCTCAGAGGGACCATGGCCCTATAAACACCTTGATTTCAGATTTCCAGCTTCCAGAACAGAGTGTCAGTTTCTGCTATTTAAAGTTACCAGGTTTGTGGCAATATGTTATAGCAGCTACTAAAAACTAATGTAATCAACAAAAAATCATGGAATGGAAATGGGTAGAGAAAAGATGTAAAGACAAATACTAATCATCGGAGTAGTCATGTTAACATAAGATGAAATAAAGGCAAATAGCTGTGCAGGGATATATATATATATATATATATATATATATATATATATATATAAAATACTTTTATCACTGCATAATGATAAAGGTAAACATTCAGCAGGAAGCTATAAGGAATTAGAAACAACATTCACCTAACAATATAGCTTCAAAATACATAGAGCAAAACCCAGGGAGAAATCCACAAATGTGCAATGATGATGGGGAATATCAACACATTTCTTGGTACTAAACTGATCAGGACAAAAATTTAGTAAAGATACAGAGGAACACACTGCAGAATTAACAGGCTTGATCTAATTGACCCTGCACCTGACTCCCTAAGTTTCTAAGGGAGGGAGGAGGAAGAGAGGAGGGAGAGAGAGAGGGGAGGGGAGAGGAAGGGGGAGGGGAGAGGAAGGGGGAGAGGGGAAGAAGGGAGGAGAGAGGGAAGGAGGAGGGAGGGATAGAGGAAGGAGGGAGGGAAAGAGGAGGGAGGGAAAGAGGAGGGAGGGGGAGGGAGAGAGGGAGGGAGGGGGGAGGGAGAGAGGGAGGGAGGGAGGAGGGAGAGAGGGAGGGGGAGAGGGGAAGAAGGGAGGAGAGAGGGAAGGAGAGGGGAGGGAGAGAGAAGGGAGGGAAGGAAAGAGGAGGGAGGGGGAGGGAGAGAGGGAGGGAGGGAGGGAGGAAGGAGGGAAAGAGGAGGGAGGAGGGTGAAGGGGAGGGGGAGGGAGGGAGGAGGGAGGGAAAGAGGAGGGAGGAGGGAGGAGGGGGAGGGGGAGGGAGGGAGGAGGGAGAGAAAGAGGAGGGAGGGAGGGGGAGGAGGAGGGGGGAGGGGGAGGGAGGAGGGGGGAGGGGAGGGAGGAGGGGGGACGGGGAGGGAGAGCGGGAGGGAGGGGGAGGGAGGGAGGAAGGAGGGAAAGAGGAGGGAGGGAGGGGGAGGGAGGGGGAGGGAGAGAGGGAGGGAGGGGGAGGGAGGGAGGAGGGCATCCCCTCTTGCCAGCCTGGAGGGGCAGAGCCCTGGTAGAAAACCCAGGGGTCCCTTCAGTGGCAGGAGGAGGAAACCAGACGCTACTCAGCAGTCCCCAGGCACGTTCCTCTTGGATATAGCTGTCTCTCAGTGTCCAGGACCCCTTGCCAGTGGGGAACATCCGTATGCCCAGCACCCTTATGTCACATGGTGCCGTGTTGGCCTGGAACAACCGAGGCCACCCTCCTGCATGCTCCAGGTCACCCCCAGGCTCCTGGCGCTTTCTCGGACAGTGTAGACTCCACGTAAGCAGTGGATGCGTGGTATCCCTCTTGTCTCTACCATTTTTATTCCTGAATTGTTATTCTCTACTGTTTGTCCCTGAGGCTATTTGGCCTGTGGAGTTAAATCTGTGGCCCTGCAATGGGCAGCTGGGGAGGGCCGACCTATTCCCACTCTGTCTAGAGCAAGAACCGCCAGCTTCGAGGCCTCTTCTCTGCCCTACACGCATGCTCCCACCCGTGGCAAAGCTCCCTGGATGTCCACCCTCTCTCTATTGATGGGGACTGCTTAGGCTTTAAGTTTTTTAAATGCTTTTTTATCATTTTTCTATTAGGCAGGCAAAGTAGACAGTACCATGGCCACCTAGAGATGAGCAAATGGAGGCCCAGAAGAATTGATTATTTAACCATCCAAAAATGATGGAAACTGAATAAGAATTCTTCCCAACCCCCAACACACACACACACGCACGCACGCACGCACGCACACACACACACACACACACACATCCTTATGGCTCTTTCTACTACTCCATGTTTTAAATCAAGGAAATTTCACAGAAAGGAAGCACCCAGCATTAACAATATGATGAGGAATCATAAATAAATGGTACTACATTCATGAAAAGAAATACCATGCAGCAAAGAAAACGAATGGACTGCAGGTACATGGATTACATAATTTTTAAAAATGATGAAGAGATGACTAAATCCTTTTATCTTTTTCTTCTTTTTCTGCGGGGAGGGGGTACCAGGGATTGAACTCAGGGGCACTCAACCACTGAGCCACATCCCCAGCCCCATTTTGTATTTTATTTAGAGACAGGGTCTCACTGAGCTGCTTAGCACCTCTCCATTGCTGAGGCTAGGTTTGAACTTGCGATCTTCCTGCCTCAGCCTCCTGAGCGCTGAGATCACAGGCGTGCCCACCGCATCCGGCGTTTTTCTTCTTTTGTGTGCTTTCCCTCTCTCATTCTGACCTCTTCCTTTTCCTTCTCCAGTATTGGCTGACTTTCCTCATGAGCCGCAGACTCGGTCTCCATGGTCTCACCAGATCAGGCCCCAGGTGTAAGGTTTGAACACGGTCAGCCCCCTGACACCTGGGTTGAAATTCAGTCCCCCTTATGAAATATTAAGGAGCGAGACCTTCAGGAGTAATTAGAGCTCAGCTCTCCAAGTGACCCCACCCACCAGGCTATTAATAGACTAACCCACCCATGGGCTGTCCCAAAAATGATTCCAGCATAAAAGCCGCTTAGTCTTCTCTTACTTCTCTCCACCGGTCCCCGTCTGTCACTGAATGCTGCCTAGGGCCTGTGCCAGTAAGGCCTTCACGATGCTGCCCCTCGACATGCACTAGAAACCATGAGCCAAAACAAACCTTTTTTCTGAATAACTTATCCCGCCTGCGGTGCTGTGTAATTAGCAACAGAAAACAGACTTCAGACACCAAGGGTCAAGGAAGGAGACCATCAGGTGGGCACAACAGACCTCAGACTTAACTCGGTGACTTCAGTGGAAAATTTCCGATTCTCCCTCTTCCTTCCTATATGGTTGGGTTAGCATGTCTCGACAATTCTTTTGTTTGACGTAAGTAGACAGCTTCCAACTCAAGTCATTAAATCCCCCTTGGAGCTAAACAGGTCTCAGCTGTGTTTACCCCCTCGCTCCCAAGGGCAGCCTTCCCGGCGCAGACAGAGAGGCCGGAAGGGAGCGTATTCTAAAACCACACAGAAATTAAGACCAGGAAGGCAAGCTGACCCACCGAGGACGCGCATGGAGGGACAGTTCCTAACAAGATGTGCCCCCTCTTTCTGTGGCATTGTTCCCTCCATTACAAAAGGAACTCACTTAGCAAGCTCAAAAAAGGTCACTCCTCACGGTGCAACGCGACAACCATGAATTACATATTTCTTGGTCTGTGTGCTCCCATTTTCCCCCCAATTTCATCTGCCAGAAAGGTGCAACAAAGCAGCAAGAAGTCTCTGTGGAATGTTAATGTGCTCACTTAGCAGGCCCCAGAGACCGCTGGCAGGGGCATGGGGAGCTCAAGTCGACGGCAGAGGCCAGGAAAGTCGGTCTCGGAAGCAAATCGGGGGACTCTGTGCACCCAGGACGGCTTCTTCTCTGAAAGTGGCCCTGGTTCTTTGGCCCAAAGCAGCTGCAGTCTCTGCCGACAGATAAGAATTTGTAGGCTTGGGGGTCACCAAGGCAAAGGGAAGGACACTCAGGGAGAGGACGGGCGGCTGCCTGGCAGCAGGCCTGGGAGAACTGGTCCCTGCCCTCTGCTCCAGGCACTGCCTCCTGAGCTATTTTGGCCAAGACAGCAAAGCCAGGGGAGGCTTGGAGGCAGGAAGTTGAAGACAAAGGGCAGACAGAGGATGAGGCCAGCCACCCCTTGGCCTCTGGGTAGAATCCCACCAACAGGAGGCACTTTGAGAGGGGTGGATGGAAATGGGGGAGTTGAGGCCAACCCCAGCTCCCTCCCTCGGTTTGAGGTTTCAGACCTTCTGGGCCCCGGCTGCCATCAGTCCTGCCCTCCTGGTGGCATTCACCCAGCCACGCCCTTTTCCTGCCCACCAGGCCTGGTGGCTAGCCCGAGGGCCGCTCACCACCCTGAGCTGGCCCTAGCTGGTCTCCCTGGACTTGGCCCACCCCTCTGCAAACACAATGGGCCCCACCCTCACTCCCTGTGAACGCCTGTGTCCTGCCAGGATCCTTAAGACACAGCCTCCTACCTACCAGGGTGCCCCCTCTCAGTGCCCTCCTCCAGGGCAGGACCGGGCCACACCCAGTGCCTGACACACAGAAAGGTCTTCATCACTGTGATGGACCACAGAGGTTAGATCTGAGGTGCACTGAAGCCGTCTGCTGGCTTTAGAAAGGGAAAGAAATGCCGTCCATGAGAAAGTCTCCGCGTAGGAGGGGCTCTGACTCCACAGCAGAGTCACATGCATAAAAAGAGAATCTGCGCTAACAGATGCCCCCAGAAATCAAGCTGCCCCTTCTCTATGGGGCACTGGTGCTGGCGGTGACAGCCTCTGCCCCTGGGGTGAGCGTTTCCCGGCGGGAATTCAGTCTGCCCTCAGCATGGAGGCCATTGGTCCATCCAGTACTAACCGGCCTTTTTCATTCCAGCAAGAACCAACAAGAACGCGACACCAGAGACCATCTATTTGTGAAAGCAGCAAATGCTCAGTCCACCTGGAAATAACCCCTAAAACAACGTCAGACATCTTACTAAATGGAATGAAACAGACGGCTCCCACTCGGCAGAGCGAGACACGGTTCTGAACAGGAAGATGAGCTTCGTGCAGACGCCGTAGCGCAAGCACAATTCCTCCTTGTTCCTGTGTAGTTTGTATGATCATAAATAGGACAACAAAGTGTGCCCACATTGGCCCACAAGGATGCAGAGGTGAAAACGGAAGGAGGCTGCCCTGTGCAATAGCAAGTAAGAAATGAAGCAATGGCCGTCCACGCGGCGTGGTCCCTGGGAGGAGGCTACATAGTGCTGGGAGGTGAGGCTCCAAAGTATTTCCTTTTCTCTAAGAATCGGCCAATTTTCCAAACATGGAGTAATAAAAATGACCCCCACTTTAGAAATCTTAGAAATGGGTTTCTGGGGCAGCTAGCCAAGGAGCACTTTTTACAGGGAGTCTCAGGCAGGCGACAGAGTAGTGCCACCCACCTGTCTCACGGGAGCCCAAAGTCCTCTGAGCCTCACTTGCCTGCTTGCAGCTGGGAGAATCAGTCACTCTGCCCAGGTCTGCGCAGATCCGGCCCAAGCTGCAGAGACTCCACTGTGCAGCAAAAGCAAAGAGCCCAGGTGTAAATCAAGTGGGCGCTGTCTTCCCACTGCCTCCGCATAGGAAGGATGTAGGAAGGATGTGACTTCTTTCAGCATCACAGTTGGCAAACTTAGGAGTTTACAGATAACCAGCATTATTCCTTCAGAAACAGGGACACCAAGTCCAGGATAGATGGGGACAGCAGAATAATGCCATCTGACCATCTCAGCTCATGCAGCACCTCATGGAGTCTTAGCCACAGCTCAGAACAGAGCGATGTCCCCCGTACCCCCCACACATAGCCAAAGAGCGGGGTAGGTCAGGTGGCCCAACCTCAGGGGGACCGCAGGGGTGGGGGTTTCTACAGAGAGACCCAACGACCCCTGAGGAGTTGTGTAACTCCCCACCCTGTGATGAAGTGTTTGGAAGTTGATAAAACTCCAGACAATCAGGAAGACAATCGCAGCCATGAGTTTAAGAGCAAAAATCGCAGGCTTACTCAAGGCCAGCTTCCATGGGCCCTCGGGAGCTGTCCTGTGGGCTTCTCCAGAAGCCCACAGGACAGAGGTGAGCAGGGGCACCCAGGGTATGGGGCTCACCCTTCACCTATCAAAACACACGAAGAAGCACTAATAATTAAGATGGTGAGATAATGGAACAGAACAGTGAGTGGGGAAATATCGCCAGGAGAGGACAGCATCGTTTTGGATACAAATAGTAGTGATGACCAATTCAACTGGTAAGTGTGCTCCTTAGATGTGAAGGTCTGTAATAAACATTTCAGCAACCTGCTAAATACATGTCTAAATAGATATATATTTAAACATCTGATTAATTCACATACACATATACGTATTTACAACATGGTATTTCAAAATGCGTTACTCTCATGGCTCTGTGTGTGTGTGTGTGTGTGTGTGTGTGTGTGTGTTGTGTGCATGTGCGGTGTCTCTCCCTCCAGCCCCATCCTCCTACCTCCTCAGCCGTGCCCTCCTCGGCTGCCCTGCTCAGCTAAGCTGGGGCTTCTCTTGCTCCAGCTGCTTCCATCGACTCCTAACACTGTCTTCACGGTGAGTTTTCTGACATGCAAACATGATGCCACTTGTCTAGAATTCCCCGGTGCCTGTATGCTGCCCATAGAGAGCAACCCCAGAGTTTTCACACAGTGCAGGAGGCCACCCCTCCACGATCCCTGCCTGGCCTCACCTGGCCTCTCCTCCGCTGCGTCCTCTGTTTCCACCAGCCCAACCTTCTCCTGACACCTCTAAAACCCCAGTGTCACTGCCGGTCCCCTCTGCTGCTCAGCACAACCTCGTGAACCCCTTCCGAACACCACCAGATCCAAGGGCAGGTGCTGCTCCTCAGGGACCCTCGTCCCGAGCACTGCTGTCATCATGCTCCCGGGACCCTGGGCCCTTTCGCCCCCTGAGCACAGGCCTCTCACATCCAGGGATGAGCCTGTGCGTCTCACCTTGGGCCTGGCACCTGGTAAGCACCCCCCAGGTGCTGGGTGAGCTGCAGGATGGCACGTGAGCGTCTAAGAGAACACGTGTGTGTGGTGCAGGTGGCCTGCCCGAGTGTGTCCCCACATCCTCGTGTGGATGTGAACACCCACTGGTGACAGGCCGGAAAACGGCAGCGCAGTTCCGTGAACTGCAGATGATCCCAACCTTCCTGGACCTCTGTGTCTCGATGAAGCATCTGACATTTTCTGTCCTGCAGCAGCCTCAGGGCCTCGCAGACACAATGCCCAAAGTTTAGGTTAGTCTTAGTATCTCGAGTCAAGTCTCAGGAGTTCAACTACTACCTGGTGGAGGAGACGTGAATAAAATGTCCCCTGACTATCAGGAGAGCAGTTCCCCTGCCGCCCAACCTGGATGCTGGAACTGGGAGAACGAGGGGGCAGCAGCCCCAACCTCCTCTGGAGCAGGACTTGGAGACAGATGACCTCGCAGTCTGTACCGTACAGAGGTACAGAGCTCACGGCCCGTGAGCCCAAATATTCCCTGTCTGTAGCCGAACTAGATAAAACTGCAGAAGTTCCTTCTGCTGGGTGTTCTCACTCCCCCTCTACTCCATGCAAAGAGTCACACCTTTACCTGATCCTCAAACATCCCAAGGCTTTCCCACTGCCCCTTCCCACATCAGCCCCCTGAACTTGACCCCGTCTTCAGATCCCCATGGTGTCCCCATCAGCACAGGCTTACTGTCATAAAGTGCCACAGACTGGGTGGCTTGAACCTCAGACATCTGTCCCTCACTGCTTGGAGGTGGGAAGGCCAAGATCAAGGTGAAGGCACACTGGGTTTCTGACGAGGGCCCTTGGGGGCTCATGGACACCACCTCCCCACTGCATCCTCATGCAGTAGACCCTCGGGTCTCTTCTCTCTCTCTCTCTTCTTTTGGTGCTGGGAATTGAGCCCGGGTCCTCGCACCTAATGAGCATGCACTCCACCACCAGGCCACACCCGGCCCCTCTCCCTCTTCTCAGGAGGACACGTGCCCCACAATGAGGGCCACCCTCTCACGACTTCATCTGAAGCCACTCACTTCCCCCCATATACCCCCCAACACCATCACACTGGACAGCGGAGGCGAGGGCTTCAACATCTGAGTTCTGTGGGGACAATATTCAATTCATAACACGTGGTCCTCTCCCACTGAATGCTGTCCCAGGCTGCTTTAGTGACTAATAGGTCTCTGGATCTGTGCCTCCCCACCCAGCACCAGCGGTACATTTGGGCCCATTAGCGGGGCTGTTCATGCAGCATTTGCTGTTCCGAGAGAGATGAATCATTGTTATGGGCTTGAAGTGCTTTTGGAACAAACTGTCCATAAATTTTCAAACTGCAGTTTTATTCAAAATGACATGTCTTACATGTGTTATGAACTTAGTGCTTCCTGGAATCTCTACAAAGATCATTCAGTTTGATACTTAGAACAGCCCCATCCACACTCAGCAGGTAAGAGAACTGAGACCCAACAGGCATGAACAATGTCCCCACATCACTGAAGGGATCCAGAACCCTGACCCCCTGTTCTGGGTGGCCAAGCACACCTTGAGAGATGCACCCTCAGATGTCATATCACCAGGATGATGAGGACAAAAAAGGCCTCCCTCTCACTCTCAGTGCCCAACGACTGAGGCACAGACAACCCTGTGTGGGGAGGGGATGCCCGTATACCTCTGGCTTGGTCTGGCTTCCCGAGTGCCAGGGTGCGCAGGTGGAAAGAATGCTTGAAATGAAGAGGAGCTGGGGACCACCATGACTCGCAGGAGCAGATGGATGGAAGGATGTGTGGCCCAGTTCAGAATCACTTGGCCTCACGTCACTTATAACTACACAGGGACAAAGAGCTGCCCCAGGGAGGGGTGGGAAATACACTGAATTAGAGAGAGCTCCCACCACGGCCTGAAAAGTGCACAGGCATCAACCTGCACCTGGCGCTGAGGGCCAGGCCACGGCACCCACACACCCCCCGCTGGTCCCCTTCTTCCCCCACGCCAGGCTTCTAGTGAGGAGGGTTAAAGAGAAGGGAGCAGGCAGGACAGTGAGGGTCACGTTAACCTTTGCCAATCCCACAGAGGGCATATGAGTCTCTATTAACCATTTGTGCAGATCCAGAGGTTTTGAGTGAAAATAGTTCTGGTTACATGTTAAGCACCCCTAATCTAAAAATCCAAAACACAATGAAACTTGAAAATTTTTAAGTGGCAACAGGATGCTCAATGCTCAGATATTTTCAGATTTTGAAGCATTTTGGATTTTGAATTGTTAAAAAAAAAAAAAAACTCTGAAATCTGAAACCCTTCTGGTTCCAAGCATTTCACAAAAAGGATATGCAATCTATATCTTAGAGAATAAATTATGAAATCAGAATAAAGCAGAAGAAAAATGAACCTTGGGAAATGTTGCCATCTTGCTCATCCCTAAAGTCATCAGCCCCTACCCACCACCACCACCACCACCACCCCTGTCCCCATCCCTGTCCCTAACTAATTGATGGGACCTGGGAATGATAAAGCACCATTCTAAGGAGGCCTCTCCACAAAAGGCCCAAATAGCATGTAAAGAGGTCACATATCTAGGGTTCTCTATCTCTTAAGGGAAAAAGGCCATTACAGTGGACAGAAAACATCTTATTGTGTCTATACCTACACCAAAGACCAAAGATGACATACTCTTCTTCTTGGGTTTGGCTGGATACTTCAAGGCCTGGATTCCTAATTTCTCCTTCCTCGCCAGGTCCTATATAATCTGGCCAAGGGCCCCCAAGATGAACCCCTACCCTCAGCGGCAGGGAAGCCCTTTAAAAAGGCCCTCCTCGGGGCATCCGCCCTATATCTCCCCGACATGAAAAACAGGGACAAAGTCTGGGCGTTCTGGGTCAGGAACATGGCCCCAAATTTGCACCAGTGGCCTACCTATCCAACCCCACCATCAGGGGCTGGCCCCCATGCCTCAGAGCCCTAGCAGCAGCCCATGACCACCAGAAAGAAGCACACAAGCTTACCTTTGGCTCCTCGCTAACATCTCATCTCCTCACCATCCGAAGGATTTCCTCACTTACAAGGGGCTACAGTCACTTCCTCCTTCCAGGGTTCTAAACCCTGCCTCCCTCCTCTCATCTTCTCCCTCACAAGATCCCATCCACAAGTGCCTGGAGGTATTAGAGACGATTTTGCCCTGCCCTACACCATTTCTGAGGGACCCTGCCCTCTTCGGACCTCGTCCGGTTCTCAGATGGTAGCTCCTTTATACACGAAGGGGTTAAAGTGGCGGGGTATGCTGTTGTTTCCCTCTCATCCATCATAGAGGCAAAACCTCTCCCACCCAATACCACCAACCAACAGGCTGAACTCATAGCTGCCACAAGGGCATGTGAGCTAGCAGAGGAAAAACCCTCTCCCTATATAATACGTCTTCCATATCCTGATCTCCCACGCAGCCATTTGGAAAGAAAGGGGGCTATTGACCACCAGAGGGATGGCAGTCATTAATCCCACACTTATTTCTGGCCTACTACGAGCCTCCAGGCTGCCTTCCCAACTGGGGATAATCCATTGCAAGGCCACCAAACTGACTCCTCCCTTACTACTATAGGGAATTCGATCAGCCGCCCTGCAGAGCTTTACCTCCTCTCCACTAGTCTTCGTTATCACCGCGAATGGGCCCAAAGATCCCCAGCAACTCTTCCTGTTTCTTCACTCTCTATTCCATTCTAGTCCACAGAGTCTCACTACCTTTTTACCCTTTCCCCACGCAATAAGACCCTCCTACAACAGATCACTTCCGCTTGTCAGATCTGCCAGAGACCCCGGCTGCAGACTGGCAGAACAAGCAGGCCTCTACGGTAGTTGATCTGTTGCTTACTCACATAATCCCCCATTTCAGGATGCCCCCTTCTATCCAATCAGACAATGGCCCAGAATTCATCTCACAAATAACTAAGGGACTGGCTCACGTGCTATCACTCCCTTGGCATTTCCATTGCCCTTACCGTCCCCAGGCTTCTGGAAAGGCTGAAAGGACCAATCGGTCCCTACTCTGTATGCCAGCTTGTGTATAATAAACCAGTCAGGAGTTTCTGGGGCAGCAAGTGGTCCCGGAGGGTGACTAGGATTAACTCGGTGAGTTTCATCCGCATGGGCCCTGACAAGTTCCCACACTCTGATATGTTCCTCAAGAAGGAGAGTATTAGCCAATAACATATAAATGAGGCTATAAGCCTGGAGGACCCATTGAAACTCTCTTCTGTGGTGAATGAGCCCAACTTCACTTGAGTTGCGTGAGGTCATTCATAGAGAATGGGACATGTACCTGGATAATGGGAGCAGGACCTAGTTTGGGGGGACTAAAGGTGTCAGCGGGTTCAGGGGGAGCACCTGAGGGGCTGGACGGAGCCGACGAGGGAGGTCGGTAGGGAGGGGGTTCATCTGCAGGAAGGGAAGAAGAGGCCCCCATAGGTCAGGAGAGGGACAAGGGTGGTTAAGAGAGAGAAAAAGAGAGAGAGAGAGGGGGGAGTGCCTGTCCTTCCCCTCTCTCGATACCTCCCGCTCATGAACCAGGTTCCAGAGAGTCCACCGTGACAGTGAATGTGGTGGGGGGGTGCGTTCTCTCCTCCAGATTGGGCGTCAGAGGTTTGCCGGATGATCATGGTCAAAGCCCCTGCGCAGCCCATCTGAAGTTGGATACCCTATAGGGGAACTCACCTACTGAAGAGCTGGTGTTGTGTGAGTAGTAGCAGCGCTCAAAAGAGTGGACGAGGATGGCAAGCCTTGAGAGATGGGGGCCCTCGAGCAGCGAGGCATTCCCCCTCCTGGGTTTCGGCACCAATGAAAGAACTAACAAGGCTTGTAGTTGGAGAAAATGCCTATTTATTGAGGAACAGCTCTGCATTTTCATAGAGCCGGGGGTGGTTTGACAGTTATGACAGTTTAATGGTTGAAGGGTTTGACAGTTGGCATGGGGTGCCTTCTGATTGGTGGGTAAGGATCATGTGAGTCAGCAGGGCTAGTCTGATTGGTGGGTAAGGATCATGTGAGTCAGCAGGGCTAGTCTGATTGGTGGGTAAGGATCATGTGAGCCAGCAGGGCTCATCATTGGACAGCTCTTCTCGGGGGATGGGGAAGTTAGTCTTTGGAGCCGGGGCAACTCCCAACACACAAAAGCATCACAAACTTTTAAAACACACATCCAGGGTTTTATCCCAAGGGCCCTGTCAGGAGACTTACCGACTTGCATTTCCTCCTTTAAGCACCTCTCTGAGGTGGCACATTAGATTTTTATTCAGCAAATATCCATTCTCTGCCTGCTACATTATTAGGGTTGGGCGTGACCATTTTGCTGGGGACCGTGCACTTCCCTAGCCCTTGACTTTGGGCTTGGCCATGAAACTTGCTTCAGCCATCGAGATCTCTGAATGTGGCGTGAGCTGAGGCTTGAAACCCACAGTTGGCTTGTCCTCTTCACCCGGCAAAATTGACGTGCCCCCGAGGGCAGCTGCTCTAGGATGCCCCTTAGTCCAGGGAGGGTGAGGATCTGCAGCCAGGTCCAACCTGCGGCTTAGAACCAAACCTGGCCACACTTTATGCCCAGATCAGCCCAAACTCAGCTTATCCAAGAGGAGGAGCGGCTTCAAGCACCACTCACTTTGGAGGCTGGTGACATTTATTAAGAGGGAGAAGCAGGGAAGGGAAGATCTGTGGTGGAAGAGGGTGTGACAAAATCAGGAACTTGGTTGGGGTCTAGCAAAGTGAAGGTCATTATTAGACCCCCAAACGAAGCAGTTCAGCACATAACACGGTGTTCAGAAGGAGGCCAGGACTGGAGAGCTAACCCTGGACCCATCAGTGTCTAAATGGAATGTAACGATAAGTTCCTTGAGGAGAACTCACAGGCCAGGAAAGGAAGTCTGAGCACTGGCCCTGGGCACCCCACCATGTAGGGCCAGGAGTGGGCGACTGAGCACAGAGAGCCCAGGGGGATGAGAAGGGAGCACCTGTAAGCGACGGGACCTGAGCTTGGACTGCTGGATTTGGTCATGTCAAGGCCTAAGTGACATTCGCAGGACCCACTTCAGCATCAAGGCCTAGAGGAGGTTTAGGAGAGAGCAGGAGGGTGAAGCAAGGCGGTCAGCAGGCGTGGGCAACTTCCCCAGGAGTGTGCTGGAGGACAGGGATATGGAACTGCTTCTGTGTCAGCAATCACAACACAAAACAATCTCCCTGCTGGGAGAAACAGGAAAGCTCAGCTCAGCTCAGCAGCTCACAGCAGGGTTCAAGCACCAGCCAGAGCTGAGGTCCCAGAAGCCCAGTTCCAGCCCTGCTCAGCCCTGCTCAGCTGACACCTTGGCCAGATCCCCTCCACAGAGCTTGCACACATCAGGTGGAAACGGGAACCAGAGAAGATCCGGATCCTCATGGCGCTCAGACTCTCTCTGCAGCTCTAGTTTGCAAACGTGACAGAATGAGGACATCAGCAAGAGGGTACATCCATCAGCAAACAAAGAATGTGGAATCACGTGACTCCATCTCTGAAATCCAGGGACGCCACGGCCTCCCTGACAGAGTTCCGTGTGACCCACACAGATGGG
Organism: Callospermophilus lateralis; assembly: GCF_048772815.1. Lineage (NCBI taxonomy): Eukaryota > Metazoa > Chordata > Mammalia > Rodentia > Sciuridae > Callospermophilus > Callospermophilus lateralis. Next base: position 23,783,347 of record NC_135323.1, read on the forward strand.
AAACTGTGAGGTCTCAGCACTGGATTAAAACCTAGGAGCACTGTGGCATCACAGGAAAAAAGAAAGCAAGCAACAAAATAGCTCCTTTTTTGGGTCCCCAGATACAGCAATATAAGCACTATATTTAAAATCTATCCACCGGATTTACCAGTGGGAAGATGCCACTTCTGGAGAATTGATAAATGCAGCAGATCCAAAATAACTCCCAGGATAAATATGAAACAAACCAATGCACAAAACCCAGATCCTCAGGATCACATAAGGCCCCTCCTGGTCCTGAGCTACAGTGACTACCCTCCACGGGGCTGCTGATACAGATCTGGCCTCGGGATAAAAACACACAGAGGTACAAACCACACACTGAGGGTGCCTGAGCGGCCCGCTCTCCTGGTGAGCTTCTAAGTGAGCTCTGGAGAGAGTCGGCCTCCTGCTGCTCCCCGGGCTCCTCAGCCCTGCTCCCGCCTGTAGACACCCAGGCAGGGCTGGTTTCCTCCAGGCTCTGTGTGCACCATCCCCAGAGTACGAGCCATCGAGTGACCAGCACAGACTTCCCATCATGGTCCCAGTCCACCTCCCCACACCCTTCGTGATGTTCCTGTGGCCTCAGCGCCTTCCCTTGCAAGAGGCCCCAGCTGAGAGGCCAGGGGCAGAGGTCCCAGAGGTGGGCGCTCCTTGGAGAAGCGCACACTGTGCCCACCATGGTTAAGAGGCCTGCCCAGCTCAGCCCACAGGCCGCTGGTTCACACAGGTGGACCGGGGGATGAGTTTGGGTGTCCCTCAAGGTAGATGAATGCAACAGAACACGAGGCACTGTGCACACTTTCTTGGTTGGTCATCTTCCAACACTGAGAAAAAGGACCTTGAGGGCCAGAGTTTGTGGAATAAACTATAAAAAAAAATCCTTAATAAAAAAAAGTGTTGCTCCTGGATGGAGGAGCTCTGGAGACCTGTGGGGGTTGATGGCCTACAGGATAGGGGCACCCAAGAAGGCCCACGTTGAGAGGCGGGTCCCCTCCCTGAAGAGCTGCGGTGAGTGTACAGGGCAGCAATGCCCCTGGCTCTCCCGGGACATCCGGCCTCGCTCCCTGGTATGTGTGGCAACCCACAGGTCCAGTGCCAGCGTCTGCAGGGGAGGGTGGCACCACCAGCCCTCCCTCTGTCCCTCCAGAGGGGCTGCAGCAGCTGTCCAGGTTATCAGGTGCTCATTTAGGAGGATGGAGGCCCTTGAACTTGGGATGTGTCAAGTTATGCCCCCTCGTCTTCCTGCTGCAAAAGTCAACAATAAGAATCGAAGCAAAAAATCAGGACTGTGAGAAGAACACACCCAGGTCCACACTACACCCTCAATGGCCTGCAGACGCGGGGCGGGGTGGACAGGATAGTCTGTGTGCAGGGGCTTCAGGGTCGTGCGGCCGTTCCCCCGCCTTGTGAGCTCCAGTGACCAGTCAGGGCCAGTTCAGCCCACTCTGTCCTCCCTCTCCCTCAGGCTGCACTTGTCCCAGGCCAGGTGGCCTGTAGGGCTCTTGGCTTCCCTGGGCTCCTGCTCTACTCCCAGCTGCAGGCCCAGGGGAAGGCGGTTCCTCTGCAAGGCTCCTGCTCCTGCCCTGGACATGGCCTCTCTGTCCAGTGTTGGTTTGTTACATGACTCCACTCAAGACTGGACTTCCTGTGGTTTTCTTGTCCACCTGCCTTGGAGGCCACACTTAGATCTGTCCACCTACCCCTGGGGCAGGACCGCAGGAGAGGCCCTTGGCCCCACAACACAACCTCAGGGATCCTGCTCTCTCTTCCCTGGCCTCTGTCTTAAGCCCCGGGGCCTCCGATCCTTATCCTATGAAGGATAACACACAGGAGGCCCACAGTGGGACAGCACAGTACTTGGCAAACCACAGGCGCCCACACTGAAGGGGCTTCTATGTGCTGCTATGGGAGTGTTCAGTGGTGCAGCCATTTTAGAAAACTGTCCGTTCCTTAAAGGGATAACTGTGGAGTGACCAGGTGACCCGCAGGTACAGACCCAAGAGCAATGAACACCCAGGTCCAAGCAAGCCCTGCACCAATGGTTCACAGCCACATCACCACTACAGCCAGGAAGCGGGGGCATCTCAGGGGTCCTCAGCTGCAGGTGAGAAGACCCGGGATGTCCCCCACCGGAGTAGGGATTGATGGTGGGAGTAAGGAGGCCAGCAAGCTGAGCAGCGAGAACCTGAGAACCAGGCGCCACGGTGATCTGCCCACACGCCCTGTGCACAACAGGCCAGCCTGGAGAGGGAAGCCAAGGACCAGTAGCCAGGGTAGGGTCCAGTGGCAGCCCATGCTGGTCAGACATGCTCTCTTTCTGGAGTGATGAAGACATTCTAGAAACAGTGAACTGTGCATGTTCAGAGGATGGACTCATTGACATATGAATTACATCTGGGTAAAAATAATGGGGAAAAATGTTGGACTTAGAGGAAAAAAACTTTTCTTTGGCAACTTCTTGTCCCTGCAGAGCTGAGTGGCCATCACATGCAAAGCAGCCTCTTTGGGTCCTACTGCTGTGGCCTGTGTGTGGCATAGAACAAGGAGCCTTCTCTCCCCTGCTGGGCTGTGTCACTGGCTCTCACTCTCCATCTACCCATTACCCATCCATCCATCCATCCCTCATTGAGGTAAAAATCCGCTCTGCTTTTGCCACACCATTTTCTGTTCTATTCAGCCTACTAATTCAGATAAATCAGAAGTAGTTTTGTGTCACGGTAACATACTCACACGCACATGAAATTTCCTGTTCTTTGGGAATAATTAACTAGTACAACTTCTCCATTCCATTGTCTGCAAGGCAATAAATTACAGACCAAAAAAAATAAAAAATGCATATTCCAGCGGTGTTCTATTTCCAAAGACAGGAACCGTGACTGTCAGGGAGGACGAAGGCAGTACCGCCCCTCCTTTCCCAGAGTGGCTGGTGGGGAGCCGGAGCCAAACAATATCTTTCAAAACCCATTAGAGGGAAGATTTTCTCCCAGCAGACAACCTAGTGAGCTCTTGGGGAATTTTCCTGACATCTCACATGACAAAAATGTCCCCTTTAATCCCTTCCCAAGGCTAAGGACTGCAGCAACCCAAGCCTTCACGTTTAATTTCCTTTTAAAACCAGGTTTCCAAGGGGGCTCCCCCCTCCCCCAGCGCAGCTCTAGAAGGGCCTCCAACAGCAATAACTGCCTGGAAACCAATGTCATCATTGTTATGCAAATTGCCTTCCTAGCCAGAAACTCACACATTTTCTCCCAGACCAGCTTCCTCTCTCCCCTACGGAGCTAGGGCTCGCCATTTTTTAAGGTCAGAAGTCCCCTTTACAGGATATTCACCTGATCCAGTGGAAGACTTCCCCTCCCAAGTCTGCTTTCACTCTGGATAACTGTTCTTCCCTAAAGAGAACCGCGTGCAATTTATTTGCTAATGTGTCTTGGGGGTGGCCCGCTGCAGGAGGACCTCTGCTCTTCCCTTATTATTGTGTTTTTTCATTTGCTCTTTCAAATTTCAATTTGCTGAAAGAGAGTCTTTCCAACACCCAGATGGATCCCTGGAGGGAAAACATATCAGGAAGACTCAGCCTTGACCTCCTGGAACTGACAGCCTAGCTGACACAGGCCCCTGCCTCTCAGCTGGTAGTCACACACAGGCTCCTGAGGATGACTTTCATGATGACGCGAGGCCTGAGATCAACACGGCTTTGAATAAAATATTCATGTTCATAATATCCAAGATGGCAGGAAACCAGGAATCCAGTCCAACTAGTGGAAAGACCCCAGGCTCTGAGGAGGGGGTTTATAACTCTCCCACAGACTCGACCCATCCGCACACCGAATACAGTAAAACATGCATCTGCACTGAACACGCACAGCCTTCTGTCCTTGTCATTGTTTTTTGAACACTACAACATAACAGCTATCTGCACAGCATTTGCATTGTGTTGGGTATAAGTCATCTAGAGTGATTTAAAGTACACATAGGTTTTGTGCCAAAGTTATGCCAGGTGAGGTGAGGTCAAGGTGTGGATTCAGGTAAAGAGAGAATGATAGAGGGACTGGGAGAAGCAGAGGGAGGAACGGTGGTATGGAAAAGGGAGCTGTGTGCTAAAGGGCCCGTCCAACTCCCTGGCCCCCAGAGTCCTTCATTTCCCAAGGACAGCAGCCTGGTGCACCATCCAACCCATAGAAAGTGGCACTGCTGTCCCTCCAGCATCTCCAGCACCACAGGAGGCAGAGGTGCCCCAGCCCTCAGCAGGCTCAGCACGCAGCTTGGGGCCTGAAGTCCTGCTCTCCACCACCTGGCCTGTCAGTGTCCCTGTTTCTAAAATGACGCTCTCCTAGGCCACGGGTTCTCCCTCATGCTCTGGAAAAAAGACAAACACAATCTGTTTTTCAATTTTTTAATGTAATTTATACTTCAGAGTTTTTTTTTTTTAATTCTTCCTGCTTCAACGTTTTATCCCCATAAGCCTAAGTATCTTTTAAACTCTTCCTGTCTTATCCTTTCAAAAAGCATTCTTCTCTCTGACTCTTCTTTTTAAAATTTATTTACTTATTTATTTTTATTTCTTACATACATGACAATAGTGGAGTGCATTACAATCGTAATTATTCATTCACAGCACATTTTTTTGTAACTCTGTATATAAAGTATGTTCACGCCAAATTATGCCATTATACATGAGCTCTTTTATTTTTTTGCATTACAGTTCTTAATACACCTTTATACCACCATTTATCACATCTCTGTTTGTATATGAAGTACTTACCTTAAACTTTATTCCTTTTATTTGGGTGCATTTTTAAGGACCTTGGCCCAGGTTTCCGTCTCTCACCTCCTTTCTCGACAGTCTCAGCTCTCTCGACTTCTTGTCTTCTATCTCAGAGACATTGTTTCCTGTTCTTCTTCTCTTCCTTTTTTACTTTCTTGTTTTTGGAATTTTTTGACCTTCTGACTTCACTGTGGACTCCCTCCTCGGAGAGCCTCCTCTACGATTTAGGTGGATTCGTTCTCTCCCTACTGGGCAGCGAGAGTCGAGTGCTGCGGGTGGACACTGAGGAAGCCCCTGCTCCCCCAGGCCTGGGGAGTTTCTTCCTCTTACACACCCAGGCTGCCCAGGGAGGGTCTCTCGCTCCAGACCTCCTGAGGCAGCTCTTGATGAGCAGACCTCCTCAGATAGCTCTGGAGACCAGCCTGGTCCATTCCCCCCGGGCAAGAGGGAGCCGCTGGTCATCAGAGTGAGCAGAAAGGGTGTTTAAGAAGGGCAGCACCTTCTATTCCTGCAACAAATCAGTCATGTGAAGTCCACACTGTCACAGATGCTGGATTTACAGTGGGCTGTGCCCAGGATCCAGCAGCACAGAGTGGACAACGCGAGGCCTTGCCCAGACTGGGAAGAAGCCAGGGGCCATGGACCTTGTCCTCATCCAGCTTCTCAGCCTCTGGATACAGACGGCCCAGCTTACAATGGTTCAACTTACAATTTTTCTATTCAGGATGGTTCTAAAGCAATACGCATTCAGTAGAGATGGCCCCTCAGATTTTGATTCTGGGTCTCCTCCAGCTGGCCATAGCCGGTGCCTCCCTGTCTCATGGTGCTAGGCAGTGGCCCTGTGGTTCACCCACACTCTGCGGAGTACAGCGTGGCTCAGCTGTGGTGCGGGCACTCTCAGCTCATGGCACCTTCACCTGTGATGGGTTTATCAGAAGGAAGCCCTGTCACCAGGGAGCATCTGTACTTAGGTGTGAGCCGCCCCCTCCTCTGTCCCTAGCCAGATCCTGAGGATCCGGGGCAGGGGAGTAACTCCTTGAGCTCGTGGAGGTCCCAGGGAGGCTGATGGGAGTGGAGCGCCTCCCAGCCCATCCATGCGCCAGGCAGCTGGGTCCTTTAGGGGATGCGGGCACCCTCCTAACGCAAAGGCCCCTTTCCTGTGGGTGCAGCAGTGAAATCTCGGTAGAGGCTGAGATTTATAGCCACATGTTTGTTCCCAGCACCAGAAGAGTCCACATGTGTTCCTCTGGGATTTGCATCCCTGGAGGGTAAGGAAATCTACGCCCAGCGCTCGGCTCACCTTAGCAATATTCAGTCTTTCCCAACAGAAGTCCCCACTGGCTTGTCACATGGGAACATTAGAAAGGCACTTTCTGCCCCCAGTAGGACGTCCTCCTGCTGCAGAGCACTCCCCATGGGGCCTCCCTCCCTGCAGCAGCACACTCTAGAGTCCTCCACCCATGGCCCTCAGGACACCTCCAACCAGAAGTGCTCCCTCACCTGGTTGAACCACCGGTGAGCCCTGCCCATGCCTGGCTTAGCCACAGGGACTGAACCATGGGGTCGGCAGCCAACCCAACCACAGACACACTAATACACACACACTAACACACACACTAACACCCCCTCCACACGCATACTAACACACACACCAACACACACATAACACACACAAACATATACAACACTCTAACACACACAAACACACTAACACACTAACACACACACTCATACTAACACACCCACACACTCTAACATACACACTAACACACACACATACTCTAACACATCCATCCACATCCACTCTAACACACACACTAACACACAAACACACACCCACGTACCCCACACACCCACATACACACTAATACACACATACACCCCCCCACACACTTTCCTCGTTAGTTCTTTCTTAGCTTGTGTGACTTGTACGTTGTCTCCAATCACTTTTGAAATTAATAACTGGACCCATATTTACAAGGGACACTTTGAGGAGACCTTTGGGGTAAAGGACGCAGAGAGGTCCACACACGGATTCCAGGAGCCCAAGGGAGGGCATGGTTTTCTCTGCTTGGCAGGAGCATGGCCAGCTTCCCCTAAGGGTGCAGGACCAGGGGTGCTTGCCAGGGCACAGGGTCCCGATGAGCTCACAGCAAAAGGGCAGGCGTGGCCTCTGACACAGAAGGGAGGTGACTTTAGAGGAGATAAGGGGTATGACGGATGGCAAGACAGGCAGGAGCCACGAGTTCCAGTCTCGGGTCACGGTACCACAGGAAGTGTCCTAGTGGGACAGGGAAGGCCTGGGCAGCTCCGGGCTCCCGGTAAAAGGTAACGGCAGGAAAGGGCTGGGGGAAGGGGAAGCCGCTGTCCTGATCCCATTCCAAAGGACCTGGGCTCAGAGACCGGGAGCACCACTGCACGAGAGGAACCAGGCTGGCTGGGGTCCCTAACCCCCGTCCCCCATCTCACTCCTCCCAGGATCCTCAGTCCCTGAGTCCTCATGGCCTCCTGGGTGCCAACGTGCCTGGGGGGGAGCAGGGGAGGGGTCGGGTCTGGAGAGAGAAGTGTTTGGGGCCTTGCGAGGAGAGACGTTGAGTGTGAAAATGGTAAATCACATGGAGGGTGGGTACAGAGTTCACCCAAGTGTGTCCCTTCTTCCTGAGGTCTCCAGACGCCCTCACCTGCCTTCCGAGAGCTGTTCTGAAAGAGGCCACACCATAAAGGGCACCCAGCCGTCTGTGTTGGAATGACCCTCGGAAACACGGGGTCACACCCGGCCTGCTCCTGTCCTGGAGCCCAGACCGTGCCCAATCCAAGCTGCAATCGATGTTTTCCTTCCTCTGTGCATATCCTAGGGGGGGACAGCTGAGTCACCAGAACAGGAAAGGCACTGTCCTGAACAGCAGCCCTCACGCACTCAGTGTCCCCCACACATCGCCACCTGGTCACTGCACCTTCCTGGCCCTGCCCCAGGCCACAGAGCCCCTTGGGCCCCTGGGTGGAGGAAATGCACACGCACCACCCCATCAGCCTCAGCGGGGCCCCGGTGCCCCTCCCACTGCCATCTGCCCAAAGCCTCAGGGTGGCCAATTTCTGATGACCAGAAACTGTGGACAGACCTCCCAAGGTGACCTTGGCAAACTCCCTGAGCCAGGGCACTGCACAAAGGAAGGGAAACTGCCCCAAAGGTCAGTACCTCCACTGCTGAGGCACTGTTCTCCCCAAAGCTCGTCCTCCCTGGTCTCTCCTTCCAAGGACGCCTCACAGAGGGCGCAAACAGGCGGTCCCTCGTCTGTAGGGATCCCTGATGGCACCCACTCTGCCCAGTGTTTTTAAAAACTGTCCCCATCCGCATTTGCTGGGCCATATCATGATGCCCTGTGGACGCCCGCCCATCTCCTCAATGGACAGGGCTTCTTCTCTGACAGGAACTGCGTCCCTGTGTCTGAACTCCGTGGCCAACACAGCACCGCACATGTGGCCTGCGTGTCAAAAGGGGCATAAACCACGGCACAACAGCATTTCAGATAGCGTGGGCAGGACGTGGAGAAGCCGGTGCCCCAGGCACTGCCCACGGAGGGTGCATTACCCACTGGGTGCTGCGTGGTGCAGCTGCAAGGACCCGCAGAATGGAGGTCCACAGAATAAACACAGGATCCAGGTCATCCAGCAAAGGTTTCTGGGGATCGATCCAAAGAAATGAAAGCAGGGTCTTGATGGGACATCCGCACAGCCCCGGGAAGGGCAGGGCCACTCCAGCAGCCAAGGTGGAGGCCACAGATGATAGGCAGGTGGAGGACCTGCCTGACCCTTCCTGACCCTGCAGGAAGACTGCGCAGCCTCAAGACAGAAGGAAACGTGTGACGTGCATGTGACACCGTGGGCCACAGGACAGTACTCTAAGTGAAAGCAACTGGTCACAAAAGGACACAACTGGGAATCCAGCCTGAAGTCCTAGAGCAGCCGGGCTCAGAGACGAAGCCGAGTGGCAGCTGCAGAGTGGGGGTCCCGGACAGGGACAGAGTTCCGTTCTATAAGAAGGAGGGTTCCGGAGACTTGGCACGGCCAAATCAGCACACTCCACATGCTGGATCTGCGCACCGAGGAAGGGCCGAGGGGGTGCGTTTCTTCTGATATTCATTCTATCATCGTGAAAATTTAAAATATAGACAAACCATGACTCTCTCTTACTGAACGCTTTCTACAAGGCTGAAATTAAACACAAGGAAAGGTGGGAAACATCCCCGAGTCTCCTGAGCCCAGGCAGCCGAGTGAGCATCCTGGTCTCTTCCGGAATCAGAGACAGGGCTGAATATGCACCTCTCACCATGTGGCTGCCCCAGAGCCCTGGGAACAGCAGCCCAGAGACCTCCCTGCTGCCACCGTGACATCTACCAAAGCACTAGGCTGCAAGGATGAGGGCCCACAAGACACACCTCCCTGGAAAGACAGGACCAGATTTTATGAACAGCAACTGATGATTTCACTCTTCCAGTGGATTTCCAGTATAGAATCTGCCACCCCAAAGGGCAGAAAAATTTATGCTTGCCGTGGGTCAGCCAAGAAACTGGTGCTTCAGACTGCAGCTGGGTTTATGTGTAGTTCAATCACAGTCTTCCCAGGGAAAAAGGAGGTAAAAATTTGTAACATAAGCAGCTTTATGTTACTCCTAGTCCTACAAGAAGGAGGGGTGGGGAAGGGGAAGAAACCAAAGAAATAGCAAAATTAAAATGTGCTCAGCATCCGATTACCATTGATGGGGGGGAAAGTGGTGCAATCAGGGATTAAGGGGCTCAGCTTGACGTCTCCACCATCAGAACAGAGCCAGATCTCCGGCTCTACCATTCCCACTTCTGTCCCAAGCCTGTTTCCGCCAGAATGAGAACCGCTGGGTTCCTAGGCGAGACATTGGACTTGCAGGTAAATCATGGACCCTCATTTAGCAGATGACTTTCCAGCAGGAACCCTGGGGGCAAGAACAAGCTAAGCTACCCATGCTGCAGGATGAATGGCCCATGGACAAGGCCAGCAACAGCCCCCTGGACAGACCCGGATGGCCCAAGATCCTGAGGTGTTTCCCAGCAAAACCATGCTCCTTAATCAGAGCCCCCTCCACTCTCAGTGGCCAACTGACAGGCCGCCCAAGACCTCCACAACCTTGCACAGTGTCATGAGGTCATCTGCCCGTGAAGCCAAGGCAGGAGCAAGTCCTGGACCCATCTGCCCACTGATGAGCCTCCAATGCTTCCTGGGCCGACCTCCACCTCATTCAACTTCAGACCCACACACAGCCAAAGCCCAAGCTCAAGCCACTGCCATATGCAATGGAAAAGCTGGAGATGGAACTTGGGGCTTAAAAAAAAAAAAAAAAAAAAACAAGAACAGCTTCCTTGGATGCACAAGGTGCACACACCCCACCAGGGAAAGGAACAGATGAATCTCTGAGTGGATGAACACTGCTGATTCTTTGAAGTTGCAAAGCTCACCAAATGGAAGTCCCTGGTACCCTGAGCAGAGATGAGGGGCTCTGGTTCCCACCAGCAAGGCCTCCTGAAGAGCTGAGCTGGAGAAACGCACAGAGAGCTCCAGCACCTTCCTGAGGGAGAAGCCCAGTTAGTATTCTAATAGGCGCCAACGCATACAGGTGCACCCTGGGACACGGGCAGGGACACAGGGAAGACTCTTGTTTGCAGTCTCCCAATAACTTCAACCCTGTTGTTTTTAAAACACTTGCTGTGCTGCTGTCCCCAAGGAGTTAAGCTATTATTTGGATCCTGCAGAGAAAAATGCACTACTTTGTTGTCAAGGGTTCTAGAATGAGAAATTCAAAGGGCTAATCTCAAACGTTTGAGGTCAAGTCTTGGAGGAATGTGGCTCTTCATCAAGTGTAACGGCCTCTTTAGCAGGAGTCCAACCTAAGCTGCGGCTCAGAGAAGCAAAGGCAGGGGTCTCCCCAGGTCCAGGGACCTGGGACTCGCGGCCAGGCAGACCACGGTGCCAAGTGTCAGTCACTGCCACATTAAACAAAGGCACTGGACCCTGCGACTTTCAGGCACGAGTCAGTGCACCCTGCACAGGTGCCTGACCATAGGCCCTCCCCCTGGAGTGTCCAGGGTCCAAGGAAGCAACCCTCACTCACACAGACTCTGTGAGCTCAGACGGTGGGACGACTCCTTCAGAATGCCCAGGCTAATTTCACTTGCATATGATTTCTGAATAAAATGAAAGGAAGGCAATTAAGTGGTATAAATAAGGTGATGTGCCTAGCCCACTGCAGCTATCGCCTTTGTAAGGACTTTAGTACATTAATTACATGCATGAAAATTGCTATTCCTTGTGACAAATGAGTGACCCGTGTTGAATGAGGGAAGTTTGATAGAGTCTCAATTTAGTCTGGTTTTTCAATAGCAGAGTTATTCTATTTTCCTGAAAAAATAATTTAATAAGAACCAATAAAATAGTATTTCTGACTTTCCTCCAACTCAGAACGGCTCTCTCTTCCCACTTCATAAATTCTCTGAGGCTGAGCTCAGATGCAAGACTAGGTTACCCTGTCCCCAAGGACAGCCAAGAGTGGGGTGTACACACACGATCTTGCATGTGCACGCTACGTCTTTCAGGCCCTGACCCTGGTGTGTAGTATATTCCAAGGCAACTCTCACTCTGAAATCTAAAGCACCTGCATTACAAGGCTCACTGGGGGTGATCACATTTTGCACCTACGTGGACTATTTATTCAAAGTCATTGTGAGCAGGTTCTTCATCTTCCTCAAGGTGGTAAACAAAGCAGAAGCTACCAAAAAAAATGTTAATTAAAAAGAGAAATTATTCTTTTAATCTCTTTGTACGACTTAATTCACCTGCAACCTATTCATTTTTATCTTATTGTGGTAAGAACCCTTACCATGAGACCTACCACCTAAGGGCACGACACTGCTGTTTGCTGGGGGCATGACACTGTGCATCAATCAGACCACAGGGCTTATTCAACTTGCTTAGCTGGGGATTTACTGCTATGGTTTGGATAAGCAGCCCCCAAAGGTCCACGTGCTCAAAGCTCAGCTCCCAGGGTAGTGCTATCAGGAGGTGGTGGGATATCTAAGAGGGGGAGCTTGGTGGGAGGCCCTCAGGCAGGGTGTGCCCTCATTGGAACTGTGGGCCCAGTCCCTTTCTTTCTCTCTGCTTCCTGGCTCACGATGTGGGTGATTTTGCTTCAGAGCATACCCGTGACACTGCCATCTAGCACTGCCACCAGAAGCCAAAGCAGTGGGGCCAGTGGATCAGAGCTTGCAACTTCCAAAACCATGAAGTTAGTAAATCTTTTCTAAGGTAATTATCTCAGGTGTTTTGTTACAGTAACAGGAAGCTGACTAGTACACCATTGAATGGCTCTTTCCATCTTTCAATGGGCAAAGGAGCTACAAGACTATCAGAGAACAGTTCACAAAATGGCAATGGGACGCCTTCCTGTAAATCTTTACTTTAAATGTAAGTGGATTGAATATTTTTCATTCTTAAAACAGCTCCTGTTAGAGCAAAACGAATGGTTTGTGATAAATTATGGAGCAGGATGGAGTCCAGTTTTCAAAGCCCTCAGCGGACATCCCCTCAGATCTATCCAGAGGGTAGAAAATCTTGGGGAAGTGGAGAGCCAGTCCCAAGTCCCCCTCTGTAACATGCTCTGTGGGGCCCGGCGTGCCAACATGAAGCCCACGTAGGGTGTGAGGGGACGTAGGGTGTCGGTGGGTAAAGGAGTCTGGAAATCCCTCATCTCGGCTTCCCCTTTTAGAAATATTATGTGCGATATTTAATTCTTCCTAATGCATGTGATAACTGTGTGTGGAAGTGGGTACACACGCGTGTGTATGTGCGTGCACACGTGTATGTTGGGGGCACAGAAAACAAACCATGTGTCTCGGGAGCTGGAAGAACAGCTGTTTCTCACTTACTAGGATCAGAAAGTGGCCCACTTCCATTTGTCATCCTGTCCAAGCCCATCAACATCCAATAATCACTGATCCAGACAGAGGCAGTTGTCTTACCCTGGCAGACAGGGACAAGGAGGGAGGGGACTGTCCTCTCCCACACCCATCCTGGTGTCCTCTTGGTCTTGACGCTCTGCGAGCCTCCGGTGACAAGAACCCTGGCACCCATCGATGGAAAGCGCACATTCCTTCAGTGACGGCAAGGAGCCTGGACTCCTGGGGGTGGCACCAGGGCAACTCCCGCCCTTTCCTGCAGTGCCACTGAGCACTGCTGTCACTGTCCCCATCTGGGTCAGCCCTCAGGGAAGGGCAGGTTTCCAGTGCTGTGGATGTGAGGTTGAACATTCCCTCCAGGAGCAGAAAGACACAGGAAGGACACCGGACCTGGGCTGGCCCTAGTCATTCACCTCTGCACACGTCACCTCTGCGCTAAGTCCCACTGATTCTGCCACTGTGGGGTCACTGGCACTGATGGCATGGGGGCAGCCGAACACCCCCAAGAGCCAGGACTGAGGCCCCAGGGCCTGGCACAGGGCGGGTACCCAGCCAGAGAAAACAGAGACTGCAGCAAATCCCAAGTCTGCGGGGGCTTCAGGGTCTGCATCTACACAATGCAGCGAAACATTCCCACCCTCAGGTCGGCCGCGGGGATTCACGAGGTGTCAGCTGGGGACCTGGTCACTGGAGGTGAGCTCATACATGACAGCCCCATGCTCTGTCCTGTGCGGCCACAGGACAACCACATCCAGGAGGCAGTCTAGCGACTCGCCATGAGCACCAGGCTTCCAGGGACTGAGCACCAGGTGGGGGCCAGCCCGCTCATCCTCACCAGGCACTTGGCGCTGGGCCCAGGGCTTCCCGCCTGCTCAATGGAGGGGCCACCCAGGCCAGCCAAACCCCCGTGGCTACAGCCACCTTCCTCTGGGGGCACTAGCTGCAAGCTCTGCCCCTCTTACTCAGGCCTCTGCGACCCAGCTACGCAGGTGGTGGCCAGCACCTCAGGCTCTGTGACATGAAAATTCACCGTGACACCACCAGCCAGCTCCCCTGCCAGGTGTCTTTGGGCAGCTACGATTTTTGAAAATTATTTTCCATAATTTGGGGTTAAGATAGTGTTTGCCTTCTGACCTCTCACAGATCTTCTCTCTCTCAAAATAAATTTCTACCAATATGGTCTCACACACACACACATAGAAATCAATCACTGGGAAGGAAAGCCATGGACGGATCTGGAGGAACTAGAATGAAAACCACAGCAGGGACCTGAGCACACCTCTACTCCTGGGAATAGCAGAATCCAGCCACCGGGAAGAAGACAGGACAGTCGGCTGCAGTGGTCTCCCCAGGTCTGCTCAGAGGGAGCTGCAGGATCTGGTCTAGAGAGAAGAGGGACAGATGGTGCGTGGACCTGACCCTGGGAGGTGCTGAGTCACCCGTCAGCTCCTGGGCCAGGCTCTCACCCTCTGCGCCTCTTTCTTGGTTTGTGTTGTTAAATCAAAGTTGTAAGAGGAGGAATTCTCTAGAATAAAGGGTATCTTGAACTGTACGGATGCTACCAAGAGGTCCAGTGTCCGGGCGGAACCCTAAGCAGCTGGAGAGAGAGCCGCCTGACCTGTGGGGTGGGGTGGTTCACAGTAAGATCCCGGGGAGAAGAAGCTCGCGGCCATGTGTGTGGAACCTGCAAAGGTAGTGGCTATGAGCGGCCGAGACCTGGGGCAGGGGTCAGCCGTGGAGAGAAGTCTCTGTTCCTTCCTGAGTGGCTGGTTCCAAAAGCAGAAGCAAGTGGCCCTGCGGGTGAACCTTGACATGCAGCACAGGAGGGGGGCAGTTTATCTTCTTTCCCTGATTTAACCTGAAGCTGTGGATTCAAATGGCCTTCTCTTATCGCTCGCCTCCCTCCATCCTGTGGCCTGGAACACAGGGCTCTTGTTGGCATCACAGTCACTTCATTTGTTAATAAAATGAGTTAATAAACATATTTCCCTGTATTTTTGCCCAGGCCGTCTTTGGTTTTTGCAAACAGTATAACCACTAGTTCACCTATGTATGATTCGCACACAAGAGAGCACGCAGGCCTGAGTACCATGGCTGACAGCTGTCAACTCCGTGATACAGCCACCCGAAGCAAGATCGAAAATGCCCCAGCCCCCAGCCAACTCCCCACACACGGTCACTCCGTCACCAGAGAGCGTGCAAGCCTGGTCCAGAGCCCACTAGGCGGATGCGTACAGTGGCGCCCTACTGGACCTTCCCAGGCTCATTCATGACGTGCACTCGATAGGCTCGCTCCCTTTGTGCTGAGCAGTGGCCCGGCCTGAACAGACCCTATTCACATACCTGCTGATGAGCGTTTGGGCCACCTCCACCCAGGGCCACTGTGAGAAAGGCTGCTCTGAATGTTTCTGTCCAAGGAAAATTGAAGGAAAATAACTAATAATTATTAACATCGTGAATAAAGACAAGAATGAGAACAAAGGGACTGAGCACAAACTGATGAAGAAAGAGAAAACAAGACCTAGAGGCCACTTGGCTAAAACAACTCATGTCAGTGCATCCACTGTGGGAAGAACATGGAGGTTCCTCTGGAGGCCAGAGACCCACTGTACGACCCAGCCGTCCCACTCCATGGTGCACATCTAATCAGCACAGTGCAGCGACACAGCCACATCCCTAGTTTTAGCAGCACAACTCACAATAGCTTAGCCATGGAACCGGCCCGCTGTCCATCCACAGACGAAGGGATGAAGAAAATGTGGTCTACACACACAGTGGAGTTCCGCTCAGCCACGAAGAAGAATGAAATCCTGTCATTTGCTGGTGAATGGATGGAACTGGAGATCACGATGCTAAGGGAAATGAGCCAGACCTAGAAAGTCAAGGGCCAGATGTTTTCTCTCAGAAGAGGAAGCTGAAGAAAGTGGGGGGGGGGGACTTCAAGAAAGGTAATCTCATGAAAATAGATGGGAGACCAATGAGTAGAGGAAGGGGAGCAAGAGGGTGAGATGGGGTGCATGAGGAAGCCCTGGGGGATACGGCCACCAAGGTGTGCTGTGTCCATCATGACCATACCACGACGAAGCTGCCAGGGTGAGGAAGCACCCATAAAAACAAAACAGGTAATAACAATAACAAAAGCAAGATCAGAGATCAAGTGGGTGGGGAGGAAAGAGAAGAGGAAGGAAGGAGACCGAGGAAGTCCAGTGCAGGCACACGGCTAGGAACCACCCACCAGGTGTGAGCTCAACGCTCCCATAAAACACATCTTAAAAACAACTGAGAGATACTGACAAGGTCTTTACAAAGAAAAGTCAAGAACTTCTGTGGTTTAAAAAATGATTCATGACCAAGGAACACGTGTAAATCAGACGACAGGCTGGGTTAAAAACACCAAGTTAAAGGCAGATTCAGAACTGCGGTTGCTATCTGAGTCACGGCCTCTCTGAGGAGCAGCAGTGACAGGGCAAGACTGACCACAGGCAAGGCTCACAGGTGCCTGCACCAGAGAGGGACTCAGACGTAGAGGACGTCAGGACATCCCGGGCAAGGTCACCGGAGGAGGGACCAAATGAACAGAACAACTCTCTGCAATGACCAGACCTCTTCAAACCTGCCAGAGTAGGATTCGAATCTGTGGTTACTAACGTGTTGTATGTGAATAAATAGGACGAAGCTAGTAGATGTATGTGTGCCGATATTGTTCCCGCGGCCCCTCTGCTTTCCCTCCAGGTGCACAGAACACTTATGAACGCTTGCCACAAGAATAATTGGAAACATAGCCTGTGTTTGAGGACTGCAAGAATCCACGTTGTCAACTGTCTGTACTTCCCAGACAGACTAGCAGGTTTAATGCAATCTCCACTAAACTCCCAAGGGCATTAATTTTACAGAAATAAAATAGAAAAAATAATCCTAAACTCACCTAGAACCCCAGAGGACCTCAGCAATCTTGAGCAGGAAGAACAAAGCTGGGGGTTTACGCTTCTCGCCTTCGCATTATATCAGAGATCTAGAAAGCAAGACCACACGGTCCCCGCATAGAAACAGAAGCACAGACCATACAGCAGTATAGAGAACCCGGAAATAAACCTCTGCCTTCGTGGGTGGCCCTGGGTTCAATCCCCAAAACCACCAAAAAAAAAAAAAAAAAGAAAGAAAGAAAGAAAGAAAGGAAGGAAGAAAAAGAAAAAAGTAAAACCCAAGCATCCCACTGCAACATGTGGAGAGCCCGGAACTGAAGAATGATGGGCTCAGGTGGCCCTGCTCTCAGGAAGGGTTAGTGCTGTCCTCGGCCCCTCTCCCCGCCCCACCTCCTCTCCCACCTGCTGTCTTTTGCCCTGTTGTGATGCAGCAAGAAGTCCCCCAACAAACAGGGTCCCTTGATCTTGTCTTGCCTGCAGCCCACGCAGGCGACAGATATGAGTCTCTCTTGGTGGAAGGGGCTGGCTGTGGAATAAAAGCTAAGAAGGAGAAAATGGGGGAAAAACAATGGGACACAGAAAGTAATTTTAAAAAGTGGGGCAGAACAGGCTAGCTGACCTTAGGGATCGAGCTCCCACCCTCAAAAAAAGCCGAAGCAAAAGCAAGATGGAGCCCCCGCTGGCTTTATTTATATCAGGGAACACCAAAAGTTTACCATGGAATGTTCTTTGCTAAATAAGGTAGGAGGTGGGCTGTCCAGTTCCCAACAGGTTATGTCCAACTCCAAGCTCCGGTCTCCCTGGCAGGGTGGAGACAGAGGTCACGTGCATTGGGCAATCCACTGGGTGGGAGGAGCCACAATATAGTTCACAATGCCAACCCTAAATCTCTGGCTCCACACCCACCGAAGACCCTCAGGTAATTCACGGGTAGCTTCCTGCCATCTTGGACTTCCTATTCTCCAGAATAGGGAGCTAAACAAATCGTGTTCCTTATAAATCACTCAGTCTCAGGTACTCTGCTATAGCAGGAGAGAAAAGCCTAACTATGCAAAGACAATAGATACGTTCAATAGCAGTTAAACAGCTTGCCTGGGATGACCCTTTCACAAAGCATGCTACGTCAAACACACTATGCACCTCAAATACCTACAACCTTTATATGGCAATGACATCCTCATGAAGCCGCTTAAAAACCTCTTGTCCACATCCAGGCTGCAACACAACACAATTAGAAATAGCAATATTCAAACAAATCAAATCCCAAATACATGAAGGTTTGAAACCAGCGTTTTCATCTACTGACCATCTGGATGTGACACACTCAGTAGGTTTTTGGAGTCCAGAACCTCAGGCACCTCACCCAGGAGTCCCTGGTGTCACCCAGCAACTTCGACCACTCCTGGCGTTGGCACGTGGCCACCTGTGGTGGTCCCGGGTACCTTTCCAGGGGCATTTTCTGAGCTGCTTATTTGCTGTTGACTTCCCTCCCCAGATGCCAGTGCAGAAAAATATCAGGAAAACTATTAATTCAAAAAGAAAATCAAATCTACTGCTACACACCAGGGAGAAAATATCTAAAATGGAAATAATCCATTTCAGAGTCACGAGTACTCAGGATAAAATTCATAGCCTTAGTTATGTTTATTATTAAACCAAAAAATTAAAATAAATGAACCCAACAAGCTATTGAAGAGGTTAGAAAAACAAACAAAGGAAGGAAATGGGAAGGGAAAATAGGGATAAAAGCAGAAGCTAATGAATCGGAAAACAGAAGAAAAACTCTAGGTTGATGAATAAATGCAAGAAATTATTTAAAATAATCAAAAAGACAGTCTTCTGGCAAATCACACTTAAAATGGAGATAAGTTAGCATGATTTGCATATTCAATTATATGATTAATCATAAGATAATCAAAATAATAAATCTGGCTATTACTGCACAGGCCCAGTGACGTGACTGGCTGTAAGGTACCTATAACATAAATACAAAAGCAACTTTTCCTAAGGCAAAAACCAATTAGAACACACAATGGGGGAGATACTAGTGACAATATTCATGCATAAATAACCGTCTAGGAATGTCCTGGCAATAAAAGCTTAGAAGGATGTAAAACAGCAGAAATAAAGGGAAGTGCAGTCTCCTCCCAGATGAGGAGTTGGAGAACTGTCCAGCAGCCGGTTTCACAGACCAAGATTTGCATTTAATAAAATTCGATACTAATCAAAATCCCATGGGATAGGAGGTCGGCCCAGAGAAAGAGCTTTTAAAATCATGGAAGAATAGGGATGGGAGAAGAGTTGAAATCCCTTCAGCTAACTCAGGAGGGAGTTAAAAAGTTCACCAACCTGTTGAAAAGTTTACCAAAGTCATGGTGAAGTTATATCGTTCTAATGAAATGATCAAAGCCAAGGCCCAAAGAGCAAAACCAAGCCCCATGGCAGGCAAGAGGTGCGTGACCACCACATGTGACAAGGAATGTATTCCAGATTAAGGACCCTAGTGTATCACGTGGGGCAGGAGAAGGAGCACTTCTGCATGGATGAACTAGATCGTGTTGATGATCATAAGGACGCTGCTGCTGTTGACCCACTGGGCGCTACGCCGGGCAGGCATGGTGTCGAGGAACTGCCAAGCACTATCTCATTTAACCCTGACAACGCGCCCAGGAAAGGAGGTGTTGCTTCCAGATCATCGATGGCAACACCACGAGGGTGGAAATGAGCCCCAGAGAAGGGGGTGACAGGGTCAGGTCATACTCCCAGGCACAGAGCCAGGATGAGGACTGTGTCTGGCATCGTGTCCATTTACCCGTGCCGTTTGGATCGCTGCCTTTTATAAAGGAGCACAGCTCTCTGGAGTCTGCACATAACCGTCAGTAGAACAAGAGGCAGCAAGAACCAAATGGCACTTGCAAATGGAGGGCCGGGTGTCAGGGTGGACACTCAGGGATAGCAGCCAGGGTCTAAGTCAGAATGTGAGCAGCCAACATTATTGCTTTTGCCAAAACTGTCCAGGAGCTTGTAATAGGCCAGCCCCCAGGGTCTGGGCTGGCTGCCCCTCTGCAGCCCAACCCTCTTCAGTGCTGTGCTGGCCTGGGCTCACCAGGGGCCTCCTGGCGTCCATGCGCCCTCCTGCTCCCTCCTCAGCACCTCCTCCAGGCTCCATCCAGCACCATGCCAGAAAGCCTCTGACCCAGGGCAGGTTCAAAAAAGAGCTCCTCCCCTCCTTCCGCCTAGACCGAAGCCTTCTGCCGCCAGAGGGAGGACCACACCCTTTCGCACACAGGGGAAGCACTCACAGCTGCAGTGTTAACTGTTGGGCAACTTCGGTCCCAATGCGCCCAGTGCGCGCTGACCACCTCTCACCTCCCCAGTGTCCTCGGGAGCAGCACAGCACACCATGGGTATCAGCTGCTTCCCTCATGGTCCTGGGGCTGGTGGGAGCTGCCACTGCCCAGATATGGAGAGTGGAGCTGCCCGCACTGGCCAGGCCAGGAAAAGATCAAGATCCAAGACTCAGCGTCAGCTTCTCCTAAACACGCACCACTCTCACACCAGTCAAAAGACCCCAAGTGGAGCCCCCTAAGGCTGAGGCTGTCTATAGTCCACTGCTAATAGGAATGTGACTTCCAGGGGAGTGACAGACGTGTCCTGGAGCTAGCTGGAGAGGGCTGACACCATTGTAAGTGACTAAGCTGGGTCACACACTGTAACATGGTTAAAATGGGACTTCTGTGTTACAAGAATTTTACCAAAATAAAAACATAGATTTTTGAAAACAGGAAAAGTTTTTTAAAAAGTTTAAAATTGAGTTACATATAAATGTGTCTCTATATTTTCATGGGCAAAAAAAAATCCAGAATACACAAATTCAATAATTTCTTTATGAATTATGCCCGATAATGAACGGAAAATAAGATTGCAAAGACAAACATTCTGCAGTTCCGTGCCGGAAGCACAGGACAGGCTGGCCTCCAACACAGGAGTGACAGGTGTGCTACCCCAGAGCTCCAGGGGCCACGCGCCTGCGTGGTGGTGTCCGCCAGGGCTCTCATCCGCGGCTCCATTTCCCATGTGCAAGATGAGCACATGGAATTGTGCAGCTTACGTTCCTGTTCAACCGTATCAACAAAAACATGCTGTAGGGCTATTTTAAATGTATTTTTTTTAAGAAAAGACTGTTTAAATGGCATCCTCATCAAACAAAATACTTCAGAACTGGAATGTTCTTCAGGGTCCACCAACCCCCTCTCCTGCACCCTCAGGCTTCCTCCTGCAATCCGTGTTGCCCTGGCCAAGGTCTGGAATTGTGGGACCGCTGGATTTCAGGATGAATGTGTGCATCAAGGGCCAGGATAGGATGTAGAACCGCAGCCCAAGAACTTATCCAGGTGCAAGCCGGGCCCTGAGCCTGCAGCCAGGCCACCCTGGGGAGACTGGGGAGGCTCCAACCTCCAATCTCTGAGGGTCTGAGATCTGTTGCTGAAATCCGAGGAGCACACAGGCAATTTCCACAAAGTCCCAAATAGCTCAGGGCTTACCAGCAGGGAAAGACACTCCCAGAGGACTTCAGGCTGTTGCCAGGAATTAGAGGAGAGCAGGAGCAGGAGCAGAAAGGAGGAAAACACTCCTTATCCCCTTGTATACATGAAGCAGGAAACTGCTCCTGGTGTGGAAGAAAAGGATGTGTAAAAAGAGCCCCACGGATCGCCTCTAGGAGGTCCTTTCTCCCTCACAAGGGCTCAGGAAGGGCCAAGACAGGACTGAGGGCCAGCTCCTGCCACGGCTGGCATGGATGGCTCTGGTCTCCACTTGGTGCCCAGCGGTCCCTCAATCACACCTCGATGCTTCCTGCTGCAAATGTGCCTCCTGTGAGGCAGATGGAAAAAGTCCTGGCAAGCTCAGGGCACGTTTTCTTATTTGCAAACAAGAAGAATACTGGCCCTGTCTAGCTCACAGGAGAGGAAATAAAACAGAGCATTGTGAGCCCTTGCAAAGGGTGAACCAGTACACAGATGTAAGGACACGCAATTTTCCTTTGGACGAGAAGTCGAGAAAATGGAAACTTGAAAGTCTGTAGAGAAGAGACCTTGAGACAGGGTGTGCTACCCCAGGGCTTCATCCAGGAGATTTAGTAAATACGCACATGGAATGCAGAGCTGGATGTACCACCGAAACACTAAAGCTTAAGCTTCCAGGTCACTCGTGAGCCCCTCCTGAGGCCTCTAAAGGACCCTAGAAATGAGCGCACAGGGTCAGATGTTTCTATAAAATCTGCAAAAGGAGCCAGGTGTAGTGACACACACCTCTAATTCCAGCAGCTCAGGAAGCTGAGGCAGGAGAATCTCAAGTTAACTAAAGCCACATTCAGCAAAAGCGAGGTACTAAACCAACTCAGTCAGACCCTGTCTCTAAATAAAATACAAAACAGGGCTGGGATGTGGCTCAGTGGTCGAGTGCCCCTGAGTTCAATCCCTGGTTACACCCTCACCCCCAAAAAATATCTGCAAAAGCAAGATACTTTTACTGTGATCACCACACTGTCCAGTCCAGGCTACACCCCCCGCCCCCGACACACACACACACACACACACACACACACACACACACAGTGTGTGGAAGGAGGGACAGTCATCTGGGAGGGCCTCAAGTGGACTTAGGTTGAGAACACACTGAGTTTAGTGTCAGTGGGATGTGTTAGTAATGGATCCCAGTCTCCTGCAGGTTGCAGAGATGCCCTGGATCAGGAGAGCTCTAAGAACACTCGGGATGTCATCAATTCAAGCGCATCTGTTTTAGCCCATTCAAGCTGCTATAACAAAAACACCATCGACTGGGTGGCTTTGTGAACTTGAAGAAGAGCTAAATCTCTGAGAAGGATCCCAAATGCCTAACTGGGCATAAAATTCATAATGAGCAGGGACCCACTCTGGGGTCCTAGAAGGACCACAAACTAAATTTTGCAGCCCTGTCCAGGCACATTCCTTGCCAGTCTTCCAAAATAAGCAACCCCTGAGAAACTTCCTTTTGCTGCCTGAACCTGACCAATGAACTCTTACCTGACAGTCATATGTAAATGTCGACCAACTGGGAACAGGCATAGCTGCACCCCTCTGCAGTCACATAAAATCAACCAATCAGGATTGAGCAACTGGCATCCCTCATTTGCATAAGTGAACTGGGGCAGGGACCTGGGAAGTATACTGCCTCCTCCTTCTAAGCTGACCCTAACTCTGTTCCTTGGAGCCCACTTTGATTTTGTACTGAAGGCTGTCTCCCTGCCTCCCTTGTATCTTAAAGTTCACAGCTTGAACAGCATATATTTATTTCCCACAAATATGAAGGCCAGGAGGCCGGGGTCAAGGCTCTGGCAGAATCCATGTGGGATGAGGGCCTACCTCTTGGTCCATGGGGAACCGTCTCCATGCTGTGTCCCCACATGGCACAAAAGGGCAAGTGGCTCTGGGGACTCTTTCACATGGGCACAAATTTCACTCAGGAGGGCTCCATCCTCAGAACTTCATCAGGTCCCAAAGACCTCACCTGATACTATCATTCTGGGGGTTAGGATTTCAACAAGACCCGGGGACACAGAATTCTACATCCAACAACATTCAATAGAAGTAGCTGCAAGAACACCCTGTCACCTTACAGCTCAGGAAGGAACTGGACATATGCAGCTCAGACAGCAAATTTTACATCAGGCCCAAGAGTTTCTACAACATTATCGATATTGAGTTGCAAGGCTAAAATTAATTTTCTAAATTACCAACTCAAAGGAAAAAGTATCAGTTAACTGAAGAAAGACTGAATAGCATTTTATTCCCATAAGTAAAAAGGGATATTCCAAACTGTAGACATATGAAGAGAACACCCAATGACACACCATCAGAAAGTGTAGGAAAGAAAGGACTGTCAACATGTGTTGGTAGTTAATGAAAACTGTTATTTTTCTGGATTTGGGGACGTTGGTGGTGTTTACCAGATTTTTTTTTTTTTTAACTTAGCAATCTGGAATGATTTATTTTCCCTTTCTAAATAAATATTTGCTTTTGCACCTAATTCTGTATTATTGATTTTGCATTCTTTTTCTTAAAGAGGGAGCGAAAACCGTATAAGCTTTAGGCCCCGTGAAACGCTGACTCCCCGCCATCCCTGACTGAATTCTCTGATGTTTTTCATGCCCATGGGTTAACCCACTTATGGGGGGGGACCTCTAAATTTTCTTTCACAAAAACAATTGTAATGGTCTTAAAGTTCCCCCACCTAGGATAAACAATTGCAAGCCAAACAGTCACACAGAGGGAAGAAAACCTTGGGACCATTCAGCCTCAGAGGACCCTTTCTGGAGAACACTAAGAAAACACATGGTCTGTAGTAGACGAGAAAAGACATCTCACCTGCATGCCCAGTGACCTCCCTCCAGAGAGAGGGAGCCCTGTGTGTGTGAACTAATGATTCTATGTAGTGCCTAGATCTGGAAGAACTGGAGCAGCTGATGGCACAATACGATGAGAGCAATCAGCCCGAGAGGCAGAACCACAGATCATAAAGAGGAGAGAGAGAAACGAGCTCTCTGAACCCAGAGGCTCCAACAGACCCCGCCCCAGCTAATGCCACCTCCCCCTGTATTCTGGTCACTCTCTGAGACCCACCCCACCACCGGCAACCCCTGCCTTGCCTGGCCCTCCCACAGGGGCAGACATCCTCCACTGCCCTCTGCTGAAGGACTCCTCTCTCAAGCCTTGAGCACAGGGAATGGCCAGGCCCCACTCATTGCTCTCTGTCCCTCCCTCTGCTGCCCTTGCACACGACTTTCCTGTTGGCAGGTGCACATGGCCCAGGCTCTGCAACCTGGTGGGAGGGCATCCATCTATCCATCCATCCATCCATCCATGCCACAATATGCAATGAGCACCTGCTACATGCCCCGCCCAGCGCCGCGTGGTGGGCCATACGGGAGCAAGAGTCATACGCCTCATCCCTGTTCTCCCTCCACTCAGCCGTGTGAACCCATTACTGTCCCCCCACACACACACCACCAGGCTGAATGGTCCCCATCTGGTTGTGTTTCAAAGCCCAAATGTGTGGTTAACTGAACTGAGAATAAGGCAGGCTCCACAGATCTCCCTGCCCCTGTCGGTCTGCCACCAGGTGTTAGGATGAACAAGATTTTGCCCAAACTGTGGCTCAAACGCGTTTGGACTTGGTGGAGCATCCTTACCCACTGGGCGCTTCCTGGATTTACGCTGATGAAAGCAAGGTGTGGGGGCACCCCAAGAGCCCACCTGGGGTGGACTCCCATTATCACCAAGGAGCGGCCTGGAGATCCTCGAGAATTCCTGAACACACCGAGGAACAGCCTGCGACCCAGGCCCTGGTAGGTTTGAGAAGGCGCCAGATTTGTTTCAGAATAGAACTGGCTCCAGCGGGAAGCCCTTCTTCATCCCAGGACGCTAACCTGAAATCCATGGGTCACTGGGCTTTTTTATTCCAAATGAATTTTCAAAACATCAAGTAGAAAAATCATAAATTGTTCCCACACGAGGAGGTGGTTAGGTCCAAATGGATTTTTCTGAGATCAGAAAATATATATAATTTTCTCCAAATTCAAAACTGCTGACACAATTTCCAGCTTAAGGGAACAGCCGCACGTTGACACCACCGTGGATTCAGAAAGGGCTCAATTTAGAGAGAATCACAAAGGAGAAGGTGAGCCAGGTCGGAAGATGACAGATAAAGAGAGACGCTTGTTTCCACCGCCTCGTTAGGGCACAATGGGGACGTCCCCCACAGGCCTTGGCACGTGCTGGGCTAGTGCAGCCAGTAGGGGGATCCAATCAGAGCGGCCACCCTGGCCTGGGGCCTGGCCCAGCTCAGCAGGCTGCACGTGGAGGCCGGGGCTAGGCCAGTCCCTACTGTGAGCTAAAGAGCACCTGTGTCCCTCCTGGCTGGTGAGGCAAGCTCTGAGGTGAGTGTGTGGGGCCTGCTCTGCCTGGGCACCCACTGCCTGGACACTCAGGCTGAGGACGGGACCCTCTGCCAGAACCCGAGAGCCGCCGGGACCCTGGTGTACAGGGAGTTCCCCAGAGTTAACTCTGGGAGGCCGAGGGAGTCGATCCATTGATTTTAACACAAACCAAGGCTGAAACATCCCACTGACCCTTCTTTGTCCTGGCCATTGGTGGCTGTCTGTCATGGGCTGAATATTTATGTCCTCATTCAAGCCTGGAAGTGACAGTTCTTGGAGATGGGGCCTTTGGAGGTAATTAGGTTTGAGGATAGAGTTCCCAGGATGGATTGCTACCCTCAGAATCAAAGAAACAGAGCAGCTAGTATCTCCCCCCTCTCCTCTCTGACACTTAAGGACACAGCAAGACAGCCATCTGCAAACCAGGATGAGGGCCTTCCCCAGAGCCCAACCTTGCTGGCCCTGGTTTTAGACCTCCTAAGCCCCAGATCTCTCATCTCAGGCTTCCCAGCCTCCAGAAAGTGAGAAATACGAGTGTGGCCTCTGAGCCACCAGGCCTGTGCTGCTTTTGTTACAGCAGCATGAGCTGACTGAGATGCCATCCCTCCAGATCAGGAGCCCCGCGGAGGCCCTTGGCCTCCTGCTAACATCTAACACAGTGGGACAGCACTGTCCTGTCTCAGCTGGGCCTCCTTTTGGTGTATCCTCCCTCTGACTGCCCTTTAACCCTTGCCAACCTGGACATTCCCAACAGCTGGACGAGGGTTCCTAGGGCTCCTTATGCTTTCAGGGGCCAAAATCAACTACTGCACTGGTGAAACCACCCTGCTTCTGGGCACCCGTGGTTCCTCTCTGTCCAGCACCCACCACCCTCCTGTGAAGCAGATCCCCTCTTCTCTCTGTGAACCCTGCCCCATGGGGATCAAGTGAGTACACCATCCTCCAAGGCCATCTGGGGGTGTGATGCAGACCAGCCCAGCACAAACCCTAGGAGCCCACCCTCAGGATGGGTCCAGCCAGGCCCAGGCCCAACCAAAGACTATCCTGCCACGTTCCCATGTGTCTTCCCAAGAATACCCTCGTTCTAGAGTTGCCATGGGGGCTGTCATGTGAGGAAGCCTATGGATGAGACAGAAGAGGGGACAGAGTCTGGACAGCATCTCCTGAACCTCTGGCCCTCACTGAAGCCAGACACAGAGTGGACCCCTAGACATGGCATGGACCCCCAGAAACGGTGTGGACCCACAGACACGGTGTGGACTCACAGACATGGCGTGGACTCCCAAACACGGTGTGAACTCCCAGACACAGCGGACACAGTGTGGACCCCCAGATGTGGTGTGGACCCCCAAACAGTGTGGACCCCCAGACACGGTATGGACCTGTTGGAACCTTTTACCCCCTTTGGGACCGCAGCCATTATTGGATGTTGGCTGAGGTGGCCTCATGGGTTCTTCCAGAGCATTTCCGTATACGTGACATGGCTGGGTTGGCTCACGCGGGCTAAAGCGCAGGCTTTTGACCTTAGCCCCCCCTAATGGTTTAACCTGAAATCTGCCTAAGCCCCTTAGTGATAGTGACGTAACTGCCCCTTATTGGTTCTCTTCTTACTCCCTCCTTCTATCACTATATAACCTTCTTACTCCCTCCTTCTATCACTATATAACCTTGTCCCTGACACAATAAAGTTGAGATTATTGACCTCCATGGTTGACTCAACTCCCGACTCGGTGTGATTCTTGGCCAGGCTGGGTGGCAGGCCGGGTTGCGACACTCACCCTCTCGCTCAGATAAGGGAAGCACCAGCTGGTCTCGTGCATTCCCCAAACACCTAGACACGGTGCGGACTCCTAGACACGGTGTGGACCCCCAGACACAGTATGGACTCCCAGACACAGCGTGGACCCCCAGACAGTGTGGACTCCTAGACACAGTGTAGACCCCCAGACAGTGTGGACCCCCAGACACGGCATGGATCCCCAGACACAGAGTGGACTCCTAGACACAGTGTGGACCCCCAGACACGGCGTGGACCCCCAGACACAGAGTGGACTCCCAGACACAGTGAGACCCCCAGACACAGCGTGGATCCCCAGACACAGAGTGGACTCCCAGACACAGTGAGACCCCCAGACACAGCGTGGATCACCAGACACAGAGTAGACCCCCAGACACAGCATGGACTCCCAGACACGGTGTGGACCCCCAGATACAGTGTGGACTCCCAGACACAGAGTGGATCTCCAGACACAGCAGACACAGTGTGGACCCCCAGACACAGCATGGACTCCCAGACACAGTGAGACCCCCAGACATAGCATGGATCACCAGACACAGAGTGGACCCCCAGACACAGCATGGACTCCCAGACACAGTGTGGACTCCCAGACACAGAGTGGACCTCCAGACACAGCAGACACAGTGTGGACCCCCAGACACAGCATGGACTTCCAGACACAGAGTGGACTCCCAGACACAGAGTGGACCTCCAGACACAGCAGACACAGTGTGGACCCCCAGACACAGCATGGACTTCCAGACACAGAGTGGACTCCCAGACACAGTGAGACCCCCAGACATAGCATGGATCACCAGACACAGAGTGGACCCCCAGACACAGCATGGACTCCCAGACACAGTGTGGACTCCCAGACACAGAGTGGACCTCCAGACACAGCAGACACAGTGTGGACCCCCAGACACAGCATGGACTCCCAGACACGGTGTGGACCCCCAGACATGGCGTGGACTCCCAGACACAGTGTGGACTCCCAGTTCCTGGAGCTCATAAATCCCACCGGTGCATTTCAGGCTTCAGCTAGGTTAAATGGTTTTCTGTCACCTGCAACAAAGAGAATCTTAACAAATGGGTAAACGCTCTCCTAAATCGATGTCCCGGTCCTGATCTTCTCCACACCCATTTTCTTCTCCAGTAGGAACAGCTGACAGAGTGACACACTCTCTGGTGTCACCCAAAGGCCACGTGACCTGGGGAGGCTGCATAACACCACCCTCGGCCTCGGTGTGCACTGCCTCACAGGGCACCTCCAGCAGGGACAGGAGGAGGAGGGGATCCCTGGGTCCTGCTGCTCCCAGGCTCTGGACCCCACCCCGCTTGGCCTACGCCCTCCCTGCTGCCTCTGTGACTCCTCGGGTCCCCCCACAGGCTCCCAGGGGTAGGAAACGGCATCCTGCACACTTGTACAAACAGGCTCAGAACAAAACAGCCCAGACGAATTAAAAGGAGGCCAAGCACCAACAGCAAAGCCCAGGTGAGAATCCCAGAGGGCAGAGCAACAAAGTCCCCTGCAGTCAGAGGGTGACTGAATGTTGAGGAGAGGCCTCGTCCCCAGTGGAAACATGATCCAGACATCTGAGAGCCAAGTGACACAGGGCACATGGACAAGGCCAAATGCCAGGCCCTGGGGCTTCTCCCCACTCACAGACCGAGGACCCTGCCTTCCCCCTGGCCTGGGCACGTCTCCACACAACCCCCCACACGCTGGGCAGCAGAGTTGAGCCGAGTCTGACGCCTGGCAGAAGACACAGGGTCATGGGGGCTGAACAGTGACCCAGCAATCCGTGAACCCAGGATGGGACCCTGTTTTAAATAGTGGCGTTAAGGATGTATTCAGTTAAGATGAGGTTACGCTGGACTAGGATGGGCCTCATATCCAAAGGCTGGTCCGTCAGGGTAAGAAGAGGGGGACACTGGGGCACCCAGAGGTGGGGACCGTGCAGGCCGAGGCAGGACTGGAGCTAGAGCCCACAGCGGGCATCCTCGGCTGTGTCGGCTGCTCTGGCACCTGAAGCTGGCATAGCAAGGGCAGCAGCTTGGAGGGAGCGTGGCCCGCTGATCCCTGATGTCAGACCCGGGGCTCCAGAAATCTGGGAGAATGCCTCTCTGAGGCTTGAAGCCACCGTGTGGTGTCAGAACTGGTTACAATGGGCCTGGGGAATCAATCCAGGGACGCCGGCCTGGGACAGCTCAGAAGACCCGGTCAGCCCCAGTGTGCTCGCCTGCAAACGGGGATCCTGAGGAAGGGACCTGTCCATGGGGTTAATGAGCACAGAATCCCAGCGCAGTGACGGGCACATGGAGCATGGCCACTCGGCGTGGCTACTGCCAGCTATTGTCGGTCCCCCTCGTCCCTCCCTGAGGACACCTCGTAAGCCTAGACGAGCTGCCTGCCCGACCTCTAAAGGACCATCAGAGAGGAAGGAAGAACAAGTGCACCTTATCTCGGGCTCCCAGCACGAGCCCTGCTCACAAATTAATTCTTCAACCTGAAAAGAAACGCTGGATTTTGAGTTTCCCTCCCCTGGGTGTAAGCGAGATGCCTTCCTGCAGGGTGACCACCACGGCACAAGAATAAGTGGAAAGGGGCCCCACGGTGGGCACAGGGGTCTCCACCGCTCCTCAGAGGAGGACACCTGCCCCTGCAGACAGCTGTCCAGTTCCGATGGCCCTGCTCGTCACCAGGGACGCTCAGACACCGCGGAGCCGTCTGTAGAGTGCCGGGGTTTGCACGGTCGCTCCCCTGAGCTCTGGGTCTTGACGCCCTCCTCACCCAGCCTCTGCCCCCCAACAGACACTCAGGGACACCCATTCCGTGCCAGCTGTGGTTCTGAGGTGCTGGGGAGATGCCAGCAAATGAGACAGATTTGCCTCTGTCCCGGGTGGTGATGTTCTGCTCGGTCAGCGAGATGAGGGACGAACCCATGTCATAGTAAATGAAGGCCAAGGGCAGGGCTGACCCACAAGACCCGAGTCCCCGGGGCTCCAGGACTGTAGGCCAGGGCCTGGCTCCCGCTGGGGAGGGAGCTGTGGCCCGGGGCAGCCACAGGAAAAGGGGGCCTGCTGGACTGCAGGGTTCCTTCCACTCAGGGGCAGGGACAGGGCCACCTGCTCCCTGCGCTGCCCCACACCCCTGCTCGGTCACCACCACAGCACAGGCAGCACCATGCTCCTCCTCAGCCCAGAGACCCTTCCATGCGTTCTCCCTCCTGAGTGGCCACTGGCAGAGCCCGTCCACGTGCCCAGCACTGGGCTGTGTTCACACAGCCTGACGCGACCCCATGCAGGTCTGTGACCCAGAGGTCTCCCACAGGTGCTGACGCCAGCATTAGCATCCCACCCCGAGCTTCTGATCCTGGTGTCTGAGGCGGGTCTGAGAGGTGGGCAGCCATGCTGGTGATGCACCAGGCACCGTCGGAACCACCGCTGGCAGGAGGGGGTGTCCCTGTGCAGCTGGGAGGGGGTGGAGGGAGGGAGGGAGGGAGGTCACTGCCCAGGTGGAGGAGGCAGACGAACCCCGCAGGACCACAGCACAGTGCCCTCACCACAGAGCACCCGGGCTTCCTCCAGGGAGAGCCCTGGGCCTGCACCAACCTGTGCCAGAGCCAAGGCTGGAGGGCAGGGCAGTGACCTGCTCCCTGTGGACCTCGGATCAGCACCGTCCCCAGCACGTCCCCACCACAGCACCGTTGCTGGCTGAAGTGCAGATCAGAAGGCAGCCCTGAGCTTCGGGGCCCAGACTGTTCCTACTGATGGCCTCTGCCCAGTACCTGGGGCATCCGCAGCAGGCCACGGACGTGGTGCTGCCTTCACACTAGAACTGAACGGTTGCTACTGAGTGTGCTGACCTGGATGCTATGTCCTTGTCCACTACCTTACAAGGGGTCTGCGGGGAAATTACAAACGTGGAAAGTAGAACTTCCCTTGAAATGGGCAGCAGGCCGGCCAGACAGAGCTGGCCGTAAGTACTCAGGTCCTGGGCAGCCGGCTGTCAGACTCTCTAGCCTGAAGTCCCCCAGAGTGGGGATATTGACACCAGCAGAACTGGCACAGCTGCACACCTGGGTTCCCTGCCACCCCCAACAGGTGTCCTCGCCCCACCCAGAGCCCTGCTGGGAATGAACGTGCGCATGGACACTGGCCAGGCTTGAGGCTATCGCTGAAACAAATCTGCAGAATGAAGATGGCAGTCAGCGCGGCCTGTGGGCCATTCCCCACCCCCTCATTGCCACACCAATGGCTCATCAGGGAAAAACTTCTAGAAATGCCGCTCTGTGCTCGACCGCCAGCAACAATCCAACTTTTCATGGCTGATCAAAAGGCGGCTTAGCCAAAGGCCCTTGATGTCACGCCCCCTCTCTGCTTCCCAGAAAGAACCACTTGTTGGCTCCAAAGGGCAAATGAGACCTCAGCTCGAGAGCTTTTGCTCTGGGTGAACAATGAATCTGCTCTTGTAACATTCAGAGGACGGGACCATCGGCCAGGACCTGAACATATCACTGTCCATCTTCCTTGGACTCAGCCGCTCCGCCAGCAGACCCGGGGGAGAGCCACGATGACTCAAGTCCCCAGACAGCCAAAAGCCACCCTGTAGCCAAACCTTCGTGTAGCTACAACCAGGGAGGAAATAATGTAGCCTACATTTCATGAGCTTCCATTTGTTCTCTCAGAACCCACGGGGAATGAGGTTCAGCAGTGAAACAGACGGGGCGAGAGGGAAGGAAAGACCCACAAACCAAATAAAAGGCTCCTTCTACGAGCAGAGCTGAAGGTGTTGAGATTGGACACTTCAGAGGACTGGTGTCCAGGAAAGGGGTGAGCAATGGAAGGAGTTGCCTTGGCCCAAAGAGAAGTTTCTGTGAAAAATCCCAACAGAATGGCCGCCTCCTCCGAGCAGCTCTCGTGGCTTAACTGTGGAACTGTAAGTACACAAAATGATTAAAGATGACCAAGCGGATGAAAAGCAGTCCCTCACTGCCGATCACCACCAAGGCTTCACTTCCGCCTGAGCTGCAGCCAGCGGTCACTCAAGACAGGGACAGTGGCCATGTCCTTCTTTCTTTTCTGGTTGTGCCTTTCCTCTCTCGGGTTCTTCTTCCATCTGCAGTGGGACAGGCCAACAGCCGCGGTGGCCTCCACCTCGTCCACAGAGGGGGACAGGCCAGTGCAGGCTTCAGTGGTTAGCAGGGTGCTCGGAAGTGGGAAGTTTCAGAGAAAGAGTTCGACCTCCGTCTTCCCAGAGCGTGTTCTTCCCACCACACCTGTCGGTCTCTGTCTGCCCTGTTACTGGGCCAGCTGCCAGAAAGGACACCTAGGTCTTCCACAGGCTGGTGACACCAAGTGGACCCACACCCAGGGAATCCTGCTGGGCACTTGCGGGAGAGAGCTTCACCGGGACAACAGCAGAGGGAGACTTTTGGCTGCTGTGCTCCCATCTCACCATGCAGAAGAACCACACATCTACTAGAGTGGCTAAGGAATACCTGACAATACCAAGTGTCTGCAAGGAGGCAGAACAACTTGCACTCTCGCACAGACTGATACGGATGCAACATGGAAACAGTTAGGTGGTTGCTTACCAAAAACATGACATCACTGTGCCATGCACAACTCCATTGCTAGGTCTCTAATCAGACAAATGAACACATGTTCATGCAGCGACCGTAGATGAATGCTTCGTAGGAGCTTTATTTATGATTGCCCCAAGCTGGAAACAACCCAAATGTTCATTCACACTTTGGAAACTACTTGGCACCAAATAGGAATGAACACCCGGGACACACAACCACCTCAATGAAGCTCAGAGGCATTTTGCTAAATGACATAAGCCAGACCCCAAAGACTTCGTGTGCAATGATCTATGTATATGACAACCCAGAAAGGCAAACCGAGAGACAGGGTGCCAACCAGTGGTGTCTAAGAAGGGGGTGAGACTGACCACAAAGGGAGGTCAGAGAGCCTTTCGGGACAGCGGCATCGTTGTGTGTCTTGCTGGTAGACATATGTGACTATGACCTTGTCACAGCACACCCTCCTGTACACCTAAAGAGGGAGAATTTTATTATATGCAGTTTCCTTTTAATAATCCTTACTTAAAGGAAAACCCTGAATGAGGGACAGAGATTTTTAATTCATTCCCTGGAGATCAGAGTCTTTCAAAACGGCTTCTGAGCACTTTGGCCAAGCCTGTCTCCTAGCCAAGACGCAGTACCTCCTTCCCAGCACTTGATACTGCTGGGGTTTTTAGCCATCCTAGGAGATGTCATGCAGAGCCATCTTGGAGCCGACCTGGATGGACAGACAGGATTCCAGAGCCATGGGGGCCCTGGCCTGTGCTGCCCCGTGGGAGCCCCTGTCCATCTCTGAATGTGGGCACCTTCCTGCAGACAGCAAGGAGGAGGGTGGTGGCACCTGGTGAGCCTTAGGGGTGACCCTGTCTTACACTAGAGGACCGATGGCAGGCATCTGGGACCAGAGTGTACACATCTGCCACAACTAAGGGCTGGTGCAAAGAAAGCATGGCACCCAGAGGCAGAAGTTATCGAAAAGATATGAATTGGCACCAGATCGTTCCTCTCAGCTGCTCTGACGTCCGAGTGAGTGAGTCGTTAGAAGCGTTCGTCAGCTTGCTCTAGAAATGGGACCGGGTGTTACTGAGACTGTCCACTGTGAAGCAATCACACAAGTGGAGATGGGGGCTCGTGAGGCTCGTGCAGGGGTCAGGATGAAACCCCTGGCAAATGCCGTCCCATGATTTTTTTTTCCCTGACTAACTAAGGTCAGATAGGACGAGGACAAAACTAAGTCAGCAGGCAGAATTTAAATGACTCAGATTACTTTTCTTTTTTTTTCTGCAGCTGAACTTCAGCATGTGGGAGGGGTGAGCAGTTGAAACCAAAGCTAAGCTCTTCTGTTTGGATCAAATGGCAATTACTCTTCAGCTCTTTTTTTTTTTTTTTTTTTTAATCCGTCCACTCAGCAAACATCCACCACCTCCAACGAATTTGCTGAAAGAGCCAGAAGAGCCCGAAGAGGGGGTGAGGGGGTCTGGGGCGCGGTCTACAGACTGAGCATGGCTGAGGCTGAGGGGCGCACGTTAGTCCAGGATGCTCTTCTCGCTCCTTACACATGTCTAGAGATGTCTGTAATGAGCGTCCAGGGAGACAGCGATGGAAGGGGCAGGAATGGGACAGAATGGCCCGCGGCGCTGGAAAGCCTGATTGCAGCTCCCTGAGGCGACGAGCCCTCTGGCTGGCCTCCCGGGCTTTTCCTGGACCCACCTGAGTGCTGTCCTCCCTCTGAGCCCGCCTAACCCCTCCCTGTCCCCTGCACTGGTCCACAGGAGTCTCACAGCCGCTTGCCTTGCTGGGAGTCAGGCAGCCCTGCTGCAGACCACCCTTCCCACCCGCCAGCCTCCTGGCTTCAGAGTCCCCCCAGCAGGAAACAGCGGCACCCCACTGTTCACGTGGGTCCCCTCAGTCCAGAGAAGGCTGGTGCTCCGAAGAACTCTGCCATTAAACTGCCCTCACCTAGGAAGCTGGACCTGTGAGAGTAGCGGCTAACCAGTGTGCAGCTGGGAGGGGAGGCCAGCCTCCTCCCCCAGCAGGCTCCACAACCTCTATTAGATTTTCAGATTCTCATTTGGAAAGTAGCAACCGTCTCCCCTCCGCTTCCTCCACCATGAACTCACCTTCCCCTGGCATGGGACAAATGCAGATGAGGCCGCCAGACGCAGTCCTGCTCATCCCCGTGGGTGGGGGTTCCACCTCTCTGAACGGAGCCCCCACCGTGGCCCTCGGCTTTGGGAGGTAAGCCAGATTTCCCCAGCAAAAGGAAAAATCCCCTTCCCTATCTCATGCCCTATTTTTTAAATAAAGAAGTCTGCCTTCTGTGGGTTTAAGGAATAAGCAGGATAAAAGGGAATGAAATTTTTTTTAAAAATCAGAAGACACAGGAGACGGAGAGGTTCAAACCCCATCAGCAAATGAACAGAACAGATATTTACTGAAACAGACCCAGAAACAGGATCTCAGCCGAGAGCACATTTCCAGAAATACCCAGGCCAGCGGCCTTGAAACCGCTTCCTGGTGTTTCCAGCTGGATTGTGCCTCCTCGGTGAATTACTCCAAAGTCACATTCAGCTCTTGGATTTGTTTACGCCCATTTAAAAGACTCCGGGGCCTCCTGAAGGAGAAAGACCTGACGGACGCACAACCAGGACGTAGAGGCTAACAAGGCAACGTCACCTCTAGGGCCTGAGGCAGGTGTCCCAGCTTAGCCAGGCTCGAGGTTCCTGGCCTTACCAGCCACCGAGGACACCCGGGTCTCCCCCCCACACAGCTGACACCCACAGCCAGAGCTTGGTGACCAGGGACACAGCCTAGCCAAGGAGGCAGGTGCGGAGGACAGAGCCGTGGGGCGCGTGGCCTGCTGACAGGAAGCGCGGTGCCCTGAGGAGACGGGCGCTGACCCTCAGAGAGGGATTCCTGGGTGAGACTCAAAGGCCAGGCAGAGGCCAGAGTGTGGGGCTGGGCCCCTCCCCTTGATTGGCAGCCCTGTTGACCACGATGTCATTCTAGACCTTGGCCACACCAGCCTGCAGGTGGGTTCTCAGCGCCTCCCCTCCGGCGTCAACCCACTCAAGTCCCGTGCCATGGCGCTGCGTGAGCCTGGCCCCGCGTCCCTTCTGGGGCCCTACGAGCAGAGCAGCAGAGCCAGCCCTCCTGCAGAGCTGACGGGGGCGTGGCGTGGCAAAGGGCACCCGTCCAGCCTGCACAGTCCCCAGTACTGAAAAAAAAATCCCCCAGTTGCCCTGAATAATGGCCCCCAAAGATGGCCCCCCCCCGGGGCCTGGGAATGGTGTCCTCGTGGCCAAAGTGACTTGAAGAGGTGAATAGATCATGGCTCTCAAGAAGGGGGAACTATCCCATGTCCTCTTGGGAGCCAATGACACATCACAAGGGTCCTCAAAGGGGGGACACAGGTGGATCGAAGCCAGAGGAGACAAGTGGCCACAGAGGCAGAGACTGAGTGACGTGGTCGCAAGTGGAGGAGTGTCGGCCACCTCCACAGCTGGGAGAGGCCGGAGCAGATCACATCCTCCCTGGAGCCCCCAGAAGGAACACAGCCCTGCCGGCCCCTCGGTCTCAATTTGCAAACCCCATTTCAGACTCCACCCCTGAGAACTAGAAGAGATGGGTGTTGTTTAGCCACTAAGTCTGTAAGATTCGTGATAGCAGCAACATGAATCTAGGGCACACCCGCACTCCTTAGGGGGCAGACACCACTCCCAGCAGGCACAGGGGCACCGACCCCTCTCTCCCTCCTCTTCTCACACCACACCTCCATACCCAGGCCTCCCCTAACTCTCCAGTCTTCCCCAGAGAGGTTATCCTGCTCCCACCACAGGGCCTTGGCATATCCTTCTCCCTTGGACAATGCTGCTCTGGGACCCCCCTCTGCCAAGGAAGTCCCCACTCACCAGATGCACCCCAGCTCAGATGCCCCAGCCACAGAGCCCTCTTCATCCTCCCTACACCTGTAGGGTCACACGCTGTTCCGAACAGTGGCTCGAAGCATTGATTCCGTTTTCACAGGAACTCCGTCTCCACCCACCCTGTACCCCAAGGGGTGTGTAAGACCAGAACAGAGAGGAGCCCAACAACACAGGGAGAAAGAATCCAAGGCAGGACACAGGCAGGGTCAGACTGCAGAGAGGGCTAATGGGGACAGAGGCAGGACTGAACAGCAGCTGCTCAGGCAGGCCACCAAGGAGCCCCTCCCAGTCCCAAAGGCCTCTCGAGAGCACCTACTATCCTGAGCTCCTTAAAAGCCATGGTTCTCGTACACAGTCCCCCAGACCAGCAGCACCGCATCACCAAGGCCCTGGGGCCCCCACCACTGACATGCGAGAGGCCCTGGGGTAAAAGCCTGCAATGTGCCTGAAGACCTCTGAGTGCTCTAAAACTGGGTGGTCACAGGTGGCTTTGCTGCTATCACAGTTGACATGTGGTGGAGAGGCCTCTGCCCTGCACCATTTCCCAGGGCTCCATAACAAAAAAGAAACAGGCTGAGTGGCACAAACAACAGCATGAGCTGCCCCACTTTCTGGAGTCTGGAGACCTGGGATGCAAGGGCCAGCAGGCTGGTTTCTGGAGGCCGTCTCTTTGTGCATCTCCGTACATCTTCTTTCCCTCATGGGCACACAGAGGTTTCCTCTTTGATAAGGACGCCCGCCATATTGGATTATGGCCCACCTCAAAGACCTCACTGTAACTCACCTCTTTAAAGACCTCATGTGCAAATATGGTCACCCTCTTTAGTCCAGGGAATTAGGACTTCTGCTCATGACCTTCAGGGGAGCACAATTCACCCACAACACTCTCCACGGGTTCAAACCATGCCACGTGACCCTCTTCAACTTGCCTGCCAATGACAAGGGACATGGGCATGGGGAGCCCGCAGGGCCACTCTTCCCCACACTCTTGGGCATTACAGTGTAGAAGGCAGAGCCACCCCGCCATAATCTGGAGTAAGGGGACACTCGGGATCCAGACCCCTAGGTGCTCAGGGCTCCAGGAAGGGGCCCAGTGACACGCACAGGAGTTCCCCGACCCCCCAGGCCAGCAGGTGGGGTGTTGACAGCTTTTCTGAGCAACCCCAAGGGCCGACCTGCAACAGGGGCCCAGGGCAGCCCATGCCTGTGGACAGGGGCCCAGGGCCGCCCACACCTGTGGAAAGCAGCATTCTCAGACCCATGTCACCCGGAGCCCCCAGCCAGCTTCAAAACCCTCTAATCCAACCACCCCAGGGTACCCTGGGCGCTGGGACTGCTCAAATTGTCCCATTATTAGCTTCCAAAGAACAGACAAGGGAAGGCTGGGCTCCCCGTCAGCCTCCTGCTGGGACGGCTGGGTGTTGTGACAGTTGGTAGGACATTGTCTTTCTACACTGAAATCTAACACCTGGCCTTTAACCCTTTTGGGGATCAAACCCATTCAAGAGATAAGAAAAGAAAATAATCCCAAGAGCCCCCCAAGGAGTTAAAGTCCCAGGGAACCAACCAGAGGTGTGGCCCGATTTCCCTTGGCAGGCAGATCCCACACAGGGAACTAAGCACTGCAAAAGCTGGACTTCCGGCATCTTCCCAGGTCCTGGTTCCTGAGGGTCAGGGACAAGGGCAGGATGAGAGAAGCCTCAGGAGACCACCAAGTCTCCAGGCTGGAGAGGCCCGGCTGACCAAGAGCAGGAGCCTCCTGTCCAGTGCCCTGAGGCTCCTGCCTCTGGCCAGGAGCCCCCGCTCTTGCTGAGCAGCCCCCCACAGTGTCAGGGATCACCCAGGGTGAGGGCCACTGCAACTCCAAGACTGTCCCCAAGGCCACAGAGAGACCACTCCTCCTTGCACATGAAGTTCCTGCAAGTATCCATTGGCCACAATCCCCGCTGTCTCTCAAGACCCCTGCATCTCTGCTCAACCCAGTGCCTGCGCTCTGCACCTTCCTTGAGACTGCTTCCCACAGGGCAGGGGACCACAGTCTCTATGCTCCAGGTGCACTTTAATGTGCTGACGTCCCTTCTCACAGGCCAGCTGAATGCCATCTCAGGAGGAGATCAGAGCCACAGGGTGGAGACCAGCACCTCCTTTGTCCTGGAGGCCCCAGGGGTACCCGCGGGCCTCAAGACACCCCCACTCCTGCCTCTACGGATTCTGTGGCCTTGGGAAGCGGCACAGCCTCTGCGAGCCTTTACCATGTCACACAGACTCTACTGCAGAGGACTTGAAATGTGAAACCCTCCCTGCACATAAGTTTTGCAGAAGCTATTAGAGAAGATAAGCTCAAAGCAGGAAGAGGCAAGGGCTCCTTCTTACCCCAAAACAACCTGCCTGGCCCTCCATCCAGCTCCCTTCCCTCAGAGACCTGCAGCTCCAACTCCTGTCCTTGACGCTTCAGGGCCCGAAGTCCCCTGATGTCCAGGCGCAGCCCCAGCCCTGCCCATGAACGCACCTGGGTCCTTCCACTCCACGTCAGGCTGCGGAGGGAGCCGTGAGACCTCCCCACACGCTCCAGGACGCGCCCTCCGCAGCCTCGGGCCATGGACGGCGGCCGGACCATCAGTTCCCCATGCCAGGGTTTGGACAGGAGGTGTCCCCCGAGGCTCCTGAGGTAATGGAGTATGTGAAGTAAGGACACTGAGCTGTGCACTGATCAGTGACCCATCCACGTGACGATGGGTAATGGGAACGGATTACTGGGTGGTAACTGTAGGCAGGGCGCAACTGGAGGTGGGGACATACCTCGTCCCCCTGACTCCCCCCCCCAACCTCTCTCTCTCTCTCTCTCCTTCCTGGCCACAGGGAACTGGGCAGCTCTTCTTCTCCACACCCTCCACCATGATGTGCTACTTCACCTTGGGCCCAGACCAATGGAGTTGGTCAACAAGGACCAAACCTCTCAAGCTGTGAGCTCCAAATAACCGCTGCCCATAGAGGCGACACACTTGCACCAGAAGTCCTCCTTGGTCAAGTCCCAAATGCCCCTAAAGCTCACGGAGGGACCCTGCATAAGAGAAGCTGGGGGTTGGGAGCCTGCTTGATTGTGCCCTGAGCAGACCCACCTCCGTCTTCCCTCCCCCCAGCCACCCAGGGACTGGAAGGGACCAGGGGCATTTCAGGGGACCTCGAAGAAGCACGGAACGTGAATACAGAGCTCTCTTCCCAAAGCCGGTGCTGGGTGTCATGCTAATCCACAGATATTAGTGGACAAGTACAGGGCAGAGGCTCTATAAAACCGTAACAAATCCACAGCTTTGTCGCAGTAAATTATATTGACAAGCCGTCCCTTTTCTGTTCACTTCGACTTTTTCCTTCTTTGATGAACGGGCAGCAGAAGCACTGGCCGTGTTGGGAAAAATACTCTCTCCTTTGGCGAAGAAAAATTCATTAGCTAATCCACCTACTTGGAGAATTTATTTCCAAGGCTGAACTTTGGGGAGGTTTTATAACGGATGCCCTGACTAATGGGAAGCGTGAATCTGTTCCAGATGGTTAATTACTTTTTATCATTCCTTTTAATAATAGTTAAGAATAATAAGACAACTCATGTGAAAAATGAGAACACGGAATGAATTAAATTGAAGAATCCTGCACCCATTACCAAAAGAAGAACAGGTTGGAGGGGCACAGAGTCTCCAAACACCAGCTTTTAAAACTAGTGGAGGTCACAAATTATGAGCTACATAAAAGAAATTAATTTCTATGTTAATCAAATAACATTCCCAGAAGTGGTCAAGCAGAGACCACTCCTCCACCCAGCAGGGACGCTGCAAAGGAGCCCCCCCTCCATGGAGGGGCTGCCGCAGGGAGCACCTGGAAACCATCACCCCTAGGAAACCCGCCCCCCAGCACAGGGCCTGGGAGGACAGGAGCCTGGCACTCTGGCTGATGCTTCTTCCTCCTCGTCTCCTTCCCACCTGAGCCCTCCATGCCACTGAGCGACTGAGGACAGTCTCGAGGCCACATGGCATCCTCTTCCCAGGCCCAGAGACCCGCACAAGTCCCGGCCGACCATCACCTCTCTACTCGAGGGCCCATCCCCATGGCCACTGCTGTTCTGCACACTCTCCAGAGGGGGCGCTCTCCCCACGAGTGCGGGCACCACCTGGGACCTGCACTGTTGGCCTGTGGGGGCGTCCCTCCCAGTACGAGGCGCAGGCTCAGCACAGGCCCTTCTCAGCTCAGGGATCCCCAGCCTCAGCTCCGTTCCTGGCCCAGGACCATTAAACACTTTGTCGGTGGGCAATGGACAGGGACCCTTCCACCAAACGCGCTCACATTGCGATTCCACCCACTGTGACTCCACCTGTCACTGCCGCGGTGAATGAGCCTCTTGGCCACGGGTGTCTGTGTTCTCTCTGGGAAGCTCTGGTTTTGAATCGGACCCAGAATCTTCTCCTCAGACTGCACAGGATGTGACTCTGTGGAAGCAGCAGCTGCCGTGTCTCATGCCTGACACCTGGGCCCAGATTGCCGGGTGACCAGAGCAAGCAAGGACTCCCGGTCGGTTCAGTTTCACCCTCCGTGTGCTCAAAGGGGGTGCACACACCCGAGAGTGGCAGAGCAATCCCAGGGCCCTGGGAAGAGCACACCGGGTCACAGTTCCATATTTAAAACCCTGGACCCAGCTGGGCTTCTGAATCAAAACTGGGGTTGAAGTTGGGCAGGTAATATCTTACCTTTCCATATATGATCTAACTCTTTTATGGGACTGGGCCAGCATCCCAAATTAACATGTGACTAAGATGTACATCTACTCACTCTAAACGGACAGATAAATCCATAAGTAGGTGTATATTAATCAGTTTTCCATTACTGTAACAAAATATCTGAGATAACTAACTTATATAGAGAAAAAAAGGTTATTTTGGCTCACAATTCTGAAAGTTCCAGCCCAAGATCAGTTGGCTTCATTGCTTTGGGCCTCAAGCGAGGCAGCTCATTGTGGTGGGAGCATAGAGCATTTTATAAGCCAGGAAGCAAAACACAGAGGCAGTGACACAGTCCTCTTGGAGGTCACACCTCCATGAGCCAAGGACCTCCCACTAGGCTTCACCTCTTAAAGGCCCATAGCACCTCCAAGTACCACATCTTTAGTACCTGGGCCCTAAAAGGCCACTCAACCTCCCCATACAGCAAGCCTCATATGCGGGTAGGGCCAGGTCTCACCACTTGAGTTTCAATACAGTTACAATGTTTCAAGCCTGAATTACAACCGCTGTTACCTCAGCCCTTAGTGATCTGAAAACAAGAAAAGCAGATTGCGTGTAAGCATAATTACTGCGCACAGCCGCCCTGGGGGCGATTCCCCTGGGGAAGGAGGGTGCACCAAGACCCTGGAGCACCTCCACAGCCCAGAGCAGGCAGCAGGGACACTTGCCCGGGGTCCATCACAGGACATGGGCCTGGGCAGTGACTGTGCAGATTCTAAGGTGCAGGTTTAACAAAAAAAAGACCCTCACAGAGGGTAAGAAGCTTAGAGGTCTTTGCAAAGGGTTGACACCACTAAGACGCAGCTTCAGCTGCTGTGCCAGTCAACAGTGGCAGTCTAACGCAGAAGCAGCCAGACAGGAAGGAAGCCTCACGCCGGTGGCGGAGCCCCACGGGTTCCCTGCCAGACCCGGTGGGCCCGCCTGGCGTGCACGGGCAGCAGGACCAGCCCAGAGGCCAGCACACCCATGGCCTCTGCGGTGCTCCGACCCTGCTGCAGGGGCGATGTGTGAGCCCACACTCGGTGGAACACAGTTACAGTCCTGTTTTAAGGTTCCCTGCTCAACCGCAGAAGATGAGCAGACCCACCAGCAAATCGCTCTTGCTTTCAACCACGTCGAGGAGGGACCAACTGCCATCCAGAAAACACGCACAACACATCAGATGCCTGTTTGCAAATAAGCCCTGGGTCTCCAGGCGAAGCGCCCGGGGCACCTTCCTTTCATGCGGAGGCGCTATTTCTGTGCGTCAAGTAACAAAAGACTTATAGTAAACCAGCTTCTGAATTCAAGGACTTTTTTTTTTTTTTTTTAAGAGAGAGAGAGAATTTTTTAATATTTATTTTTTAGTTTTCGGCGGACACAACATCTTTGCTTGTATGTGGTGCTGAGGATCGAACCCAGGCCACAGGCATGCCAGGCGAGCGCGCTACCGCTTGAGCCACATCCCTAGCCATCAAGGATTTCTTAAGTGAAACCTTAGTTCCTGGAAACCATACGCCACAGATTGGCTGCTTGGCTTGAAATTAAAACAGGGATTGGGTCAAGGTCACCGCAGTAGCCATGGGGACCCTATCCCTCCATTCCTTCCCTGTGTCACTCCAGGAAGGGTGCAGAGGGCTCCAGGGCCGCAGTCGCCAAAACAGACCCTCAAGACGCAGCCACGCTTCCCCAAGGCTCCGTTAATACAGTGGGCAGTGACCTAAATCTCAGCAGTACCCAGAAGTTGGCTGGCATCTGCCGAAGAACTTTGAAAGAGTTGCAAATCTAAAAATATATTATGCATTATTTAAAAAAAAAAAAAAAAAAGTTCAGGATG
Organism: Callospermophilus lateralis; assembly: GCF_048772815.1. Classification (NCBI taxonomy): domain Eukaryota; kingdom Metazoa; phylum Chordata; class Mammalia; order Rodentia; family Sciuridae; genus Callospermophilus; species Callospermophilus lateralis. Next base: position 23,826,888 of record NC_135323.1, read on the forward strand.
CGATGACCTAGTCTCGGAAGATATTTTCAAGAAAAAAATGAAATGTACCTAATTTGTTCCCTCAAGGTAAAGATGACATTTTAAACGATGAACGAGAAAGCGACACTTTCCCAAACACAAAAACTAAAGCCCGCTGCGCCGCTGGAGAGGCATTTTGAAAATGGATGTTTGGAAATGTTTCCATGATTAATGATTTGTGGCTGAAAGTGCTGTAATTTGATTTATAAAAACTCAGGTCCGCACATTTAAAAACCTGGGAAATGGATTTTTCCAGCCTTTGACGTGTCTTCCAAATGAAGAGTTTCAGCAACTTTTAGCTCCACTTGCTAATGACATTGAAATGCAGCACCTTGCAGTCAGTGTGCAAGGACAACTTACTGGCATCATGAGAAATGGAAATTTGCTAGCTGGATTTCAACAGAAACTTTTGCATAAAATATGCAAGGGACTGAAAAACATAGTCTCATAATTTAGTGAGCACCACCAACTATGAACTTCTTTTACTTGATCTCCATATCTTTGGGGGGTACCTTTTCAGCTATTCAAAGCCAGAATAAGTAGATTAAAACTAGACATTTGAATTATTGTATCACAAAGTATTAAATCAAGATTTTAAAAATAATAAAGCATACCCACTAACATTGCCTTTGTTGGAAATATGACTCGGACTGACATTTTAATGAGAACAAAAAGGCTTTCTGTGCCATTAAATAAAATAGAATGAAAGCCATTTTTTAAACACGGCTTATTTCATCTTTTCCACCTCATGCTTTTAAATACAGCCCATCAGAATTCTACCCATAAAGTTCATAAATAAACAAATGCACAGGCACCGGATGTGTGCACTCAAACATTTGCACCAACAGAGTTGCAATAAAAAAAAAAAGAAAATGGGGCTGGGGTTGGGCTGAGTGGCAGAGTGCTCACCTAGCACATGTGAGGCCCTGAGTTCGATCCTTAGCACCACGTAAAAATAAACAAACAAAATAAAGGTATTGTGTCCATCTACAACTAAATAAAATAAATTTAAAAATTAAAAAAAAGATGAGAGATCACAAATCTGTACAATGGGGAGACTACCCACAGACCACAGAGTCATTGAGAGAAAAAGGAAATATCAAAATGCTTTTTTTTTAAACGAAGCTCAGAGTTCTAGGAGGCACGGTTAACCCTCGTGAGAAAGCAGGTCCATGGCAGGTGCTGCTCAAGGTGGACCTGAAGTGCTCATTCGCAGGAGGTGTGTCTGGGACATGAGCTGCACCTTCCCTCAACCTACCCGTGAATGCCAGTCCCTGCCAGGCTCCTACTCTCCTTGAGTTGTTTTTATTACACAAACGCTGTGATGATGAAGGGGACGAGCAGCTGCTGTTCCTGACTGCCTGACACGCCAGGCCCAAGGCCCACGTCCCCTCTGCTTTTCACGGCCTGTCAAGAGGCAGCCTGCCGACAGCAGGCAGGAGACTGCGTGGGGAGGTGCCAAGGGCCGCACCCCCAGAGTGGAGCCCGGGACAGCAGCAAGTCCCACTCTGCTCCCTGACCTACCTGCAGGGCCACGTGAGCCTCTGCATTGTCAGAAGGAGGCAGGCAAATGAGCCCATGCCTGGACTGTCCAAGGACAGAGCGGAGGGAGAAGCTGCCCGTTACCACCTGGAGCTCCTCCCATGTGCAGATGGCCCTGCAGAGGCCCTTCAGCAGTATGATGACCATAACGAAGCTATCTGAAAAAGGACAAGTGGTCTCTCCTGTTGTCACCATGGAAGCCCATCCACAAGTCTCGTTCCTGAGTGTCCTTCCAGACCCGGTCGGCAGGCATGCATATTGATTATATGTAAATCACAGGACGGCCAGGATTTGACATTAAGCTTCTTTTCACTTACATCATAAAAGGCAGTTATTTCAGATAAATATATGCTTCTACATGATGGTCATAATGACAACACTAATGTATGCATTAGAGTCTGTTGTCCCATATATCATGACCCGGACGACTGTGCCGTCGCTGCTGGTTTTTGAGGTGGCTCCTAAATTCTCGGTGTTGGAGCAATGAAGCAATCAGCTCTCACTTGCATGCGGCACTTGCTCTTCTTCTAGATTGATTTCTCCAGGATAAATTCCCAGAAGAGAGATTACTAGTTCAGAGGTATGAAATATTTTTATGGCTCATGAAATGTACTTCCAAATGGCTTTCCAAAAGTGTGATTCTGATGTGAGAGACCACCAGCTAGCCGGAAGCCTCTGGGTCCAGGAGAAATCTCAACCACAGTGGGCAGTGGTAGAAACGTACCTTTGCAACAGAATTCTGCTCTCTGAACACTTCGGCGGTCTAGCCTGGCCCTCCCCTATAGGTTCCTGCATTTTTACTGAGCAATCTCTGTATTCTTGATCAAAAAAAATGTTTTTCCATCTCCAGAAGCTAATTTGAAATATTATTTTACTCAAAGACTCCTCTTTAATTATCTCTAGCCTTTGCATATCACAGTCAAAATACCTGATCACCTACCCAGTCGGGTCCCCGGGTCCACAGAACTGTTCACCTTCAGACACACACAACTGGGGCTGGGCGTGTGGCTCAGCGGTAGGGTGCTTGCCCAGTATGTGCAAAGCTCTGGGTTGGATCTCCAGCCACACACACACACACACACACACACACACACACCCCAGAACTAGAAACTGCATGCACGCCTGGGCTGCCCAGCATGTCCCCCTGGGCACTGCCATTCTGCTGCCCTTCTCCGTCCAAATGGCCTAAGGGCAGTGGACTTCCTTGGAATGCTACAAAGAATGTGGACTCCTTCCCACCTGTCCCCTCCATCACACCCGTGGGTGACAGGTAGTGCCAAGTAGAAATGGCAGCCACCGTCTGCCTCCCAAGTTGAGCTGGTTCCAAAATAGCGAGTCTCTCCAGCACCTGATCCAGCAGCCCCCACGGAGCTGCCCACTCAGTGCAGATCACGTGTTGGGGTCGAGGAACCCACAGATTCGGTCATGTCATTCCTCGACGATGACAAAGATCCACAAAGGGAGTGGGTGGGAGATGTGGGTACGTGGGCACCAAAGAACTAGAATATAATTTCTGAGCAGTTTGTCATCCGTGAGCCAGAAAAAGGCTCAAAGCCCGGGGCCTTCGGGAGTGGCTATGTGACACAGGCGGCCTTTCCTGAGGGTCTCGATGCATTCCCTGGGGTCCTTCCCTAAGGCAGGGGTTATCTGGCCAACGACTAGCCCAAGTCCTGGGAGCCCAGCTCTGCCACCATCCTGGGCCCTTCCGTCCCACGAGTGCTCACCGTCTCTTCTGTTCTCTTCATCGCAAGCCCAAGATGTCACCTACAGATGGGGACACGGGAGCTGGAAACTTGCTCAAGGTCATACAGCGAATCGAGGGCTGAGCTGAGGCTCCTTTAGGTCTGTGTGACTCTATGGGCTCAGCTCCTGACGCCAGCTCCTCTTCTCCCTTGCAGGAATGTCCCTGGGGGATGACCACCACGGCACCTGTGCCCCATGCTGGAGCTCAAGGCTGGGATCCCAGAAGGGCCACAGACCTGAACCAAACTGCGTCTACATTCCACCGACAGGAGGAGGGAGGACATAGGGGAGCGCGGGCCTCGAGCTTTAACGGGAGACAAGACAACACCCAGCATCCTGCTCTGCTCCCCGCGCGTGACTGGTTTCCCCTCAGTCACACCACGTGCAAGGGACGCTGGGAAACACAGGCCTCTTCTGGGTGCCACGAACCCAGAGGAACGCCAACCCCTGGGGGAGAGGAGGGGCTCAACACAGGCCCAGCTGACTCCGTGGCACCAAGCACAAGGGGCACAACAAAGCTGATGCCCATCCCCAGGCAGCTTGTCACCCAAGGGACGGTGCCACCAAAGCACCAGCTCAGCCGAAGTAAGGAAGCAGAAGCCACTCTCAAGAACTCAGGGAGAACACCACCATCGGCAGAGCCAGCTCAGGGCTCATAGAACAGAACCACCTGACCCCCAAAATGCTGCCGGGGGTGTATTTGATACCCGAGAGGATGTCCAGTCTACGCCCAGCTCACAGTCCCCGGCCTTAGCCCAGGCAGCTGGGGCCGACGCGATTCCTGTCTATTTGGGTCTCATCCCTCGCCAGGCAGCAGATATGTGATATGGATCCAAAAGGGTTCGGTGTGCTTCCAGAGGTCCACCCTCTACGGGGAACGTGGAAAGGCCACTCCAGGCAGCTGTGGACAGATCTTTTATTTCAATATGTCCAAGGTCTTTGAAAACCTCCACACCCAAGAAAACTGAGTCCTAACTCCCAGCGATTTCAACTAAGACAAAGGTGACAGCTTTCTTTTAATAAATTCTGCAGACAAACACTTCCTCTTACTCCAAATTCACTTATCACTTTGTTCTTGAAGAGTAATAATGTAAAAGTCATTTTTTTCTAGCTACACTCAGTATTTCCTAAGTGGTCGGCTTCAGTTTCAAAGTGTGAGCTGGCAAAGTTATTTTTAAACCCGTTTCCAGAGCCTCATCACATGTCCCAGCTTGTCCCTGGTCTGAGGCCTGGGGTAAAATCCACACCCGGGCTCTGCTTGTCTGAGCCTCTTCCCACAGACACTCTGCTCCCAGGAGGGAAAGGCCAGGGGGATGACATGCCACTGGGCCTCCTTGGTGCCCTTATCCGTGGGGCCTTTCTGGGCACAGAAGGAAAAGAGCTCCCATGTCCGTCATCTCCTCTGGCAGAGTGAGCCACTCCCACAGGGTGGTTAAACAATACCTGTCCTCCCACAATGTTCGTGGGGCAGGAGTCCGTGCAGGAGGGAAAGGACTCCTGTGGCCATTGTCTCTCATGGCAGTAAGCCACTCCAGCCTGGCAGCCAGACCAATGACCATCATCTCACAGTGTCTGTCCACCAAGAGGCTGGGCACAGCTTGGTGCCTCGGGACCATCAGATCTCAACCGAGCTGTCAGCGGGGGCTGCAGCCTCATGGGAAGGCTCAATTTGGGGATGAGGGGACTTTCTTCTAGCTCACACACATGGCTATGGACAGGCTGGGGCCCTCACCACAGGGGCCTGGGCAGTTCCAAGTGAATGTAGGTGTGTGTGCGCGCATGTGTCAGAGAAGAGAGAATGTACATAAGATGGAAACCACGGTCTTCTTATGACCTGATTTCAGAAGTGTCTAAGGTCGCTTCTGGTGCAATGTGGTCATTGGAAGGAGCCAGTAAGTCCAAGCCACACTTAAGAGAGGAGGCTTAACCAGGGCACAGATGCAGCCACAGGGACTGAGGGGGCCGCGTTACAAGCCACCTGCCTCAACGTCCTGTGGTGACATGGGCAGGCCTTTGACTGCATCAGAAAGAGGAAGGAACGCCTCATTTCTTGATTTTATTCAGGGCAAGAGCAAAGAGTTCAGGGATCCGCAGGGCTGGATGGACCTGTATCCCCCAGCTTCTAACATTAAACCCATCGACTGGATAAGCAGCAAAGGTAGCCAGGTGCCCATGTGGTGGCTTCTAAGCCAGCCCCACTGCAGTCCCTGTGCCCTGCGAGACCCAGGGTCACCTACCTGCCTGGAGTATGGAGAGTAACCTCTCCGGATAGGCTCCTTCAGGGCACCTCCTGCCGTGCTGCCTGCCCTACAGAGGGCAGCTGTCCACCCCGGCTGGGCTTGGTGAAGAAGCTTAATTGCAGGGTGAATTAGCAGGGGGCCCACTGTGCTGCAGATCTAAGCCGCACCCTTAGGCCACCTTCTAGCCATAATAAAGTAGATATTTTTAATCTTCCTGATCCCTGTGCTTATTCTTCAAGTGATTTCAAACTCATGAGGGGCAGGACGAGATGTCCCCATGTGTCCCCCATCACACACATGGTCATCTGTGTGGTCATCTGTTCATACTGCTGCTGCACAGGTGGGTAGAGCCAGAGTGACCCCTGCCCCTGGGAAGCTTGGGAACACCCCCAGCTTCTGTTCAGCCTGCTCATTACGGAGTCCTCCTGTGCACTAGCTCTGGGCCGGGGTCGGGCTGGTCCCAGGTGGTTCCACATTCTGCCTGACCCCGAATCTCACCTCCTCGCCTTGAAAGTGCCAGTTAAGTGGAAGGGGGAGGGAAGCGGGCACTCGTGGTGGGGAGAGCCAGTGTCAGCCATCCTCCCCAGGGGTGTCAGGGAAACCTGTTTGGGTGACACTCGGGGACAGGAAGGCTACTTTGTAAATGACAGTTTAAGCAGGATGTGATTTGCCTATGGACTGATGAGTGGGACACTTCTGTGCCACTTCACCCCAAGCTCCCTGGGAAGAACATGGCGGGTGGGACAGGGAGGCCGGAGCTGCCCTGGGAGGCTGGGAGGCCATGCATAGAGTTCTGCCAGGACAGCCACAGCCCAGACAAGGCCCAGGCAGGCCCCACAAGGACTTGGTGAGCTCACAGCAGGGACAAACAGTGCGCAGTGCAGATCACTGCCTCCTCAGGTCCGGTCTCTCCTGCCCATTTCTAATGGTCTGGTCATTACGTCCCCCCGGCATGACCCGGGTGCAGGCAGCAGAGCAGGCTTTGTAAACCCCTGCATAAGTGCGAGGGGGGTCAAGGGCAGGCGCCCACTGAGGGCTGACCTGGACTCCCGTTTTGTGTCCTGTTGCTACTGTTCAAATCCCCCGCAGGGCCTGGCGGGTGTCCCCCTGGAGCAGAGGGGACGATGGCCATAGTTCTGAGGCAACAGTGCACCTTTGCCCACCGCTGGACGGAGGAGCTGGGTGCCCACAGAGAGATGCCAGGCAGCACCCAGGACATGGGGTTTCAGAGCCCTGAGGAGTGCCCAACAGGAGTGCAGGCCCCTCGGGCAGACGCTGGCTCTGGGGCCTGGCGCTGGGCCCGGGAAGCGCAGCCTGCACTCAGCCTGGGTTTCCTGCTTTCCTGACCTGGACCTTAGAACTCAGGTGACATCACTCATGAGCCAGAGGCCCTTCCCACCATTGAACCTCAGTGTGAGTGGCACGAGAGGGGAGAGGACGAGGGCACTAGGAATGGGCAGGAGGGTCACCTGAAGGCAAAGGCCCCTCCCCAGAGCTCACGTGCTGGGCCGGGGTGAGCACTAATGGCCACGCACAGCCACCTTCGCTCAGACCCACTTTCTCTGTCTGGGAGCCTGATGGGATGAGAGGACACTCATCAAAGCCTGACTTTTCAGGACATATGGAGAAAAATAGCCACTGCGTCTTTGTCTTGCTCTCCCTGTTTTCTGGCTGCGGGGAGACAATTCTGCACGATTGCGGTTCTGCGGGAGACTCTTCTTTCTTCTCCCACTCCCCTTCCAGCGCTGGACAAAGATTTCTCATTTCATACATCATTTATTCCGGCAGTAATTCCATCCAAGTCACTCCGGGTCCTTAGCAAACAAAAATAGCAAAACGAGGTATTGTTGCAATGTCGGGATGAGAGAGCCGGGTACCAGTGCCGTGAGCCACACCCCTGGACCGGGGGCCCGCTCTCCTTAGGGTCAAAATCAAACCTCCAGAGTCCTGTGCACAGGCCGGAGACACGACTCAGTGGCTGCACAGGAGAAGACAAGACACCAAAAGCATTAAAAGACCCCAGCTTCCGCCCACCCTGCATTGCCCAGCAAGCCTCCGGGCCCCAGGACTCCGAATCCATCCTACTGAATGAAGTCTGTTTTGACAGAGGAGATAGAGCTCCAGCCAGTTCTGCTCCATCGCAGCAGGAAGCGCTGTAGGAACATGGTGGCTACTGCCAGGGCGGAAACTAGGATCAGACAACAGCATGCAGCCAGTTTGTGGTTAGAGGTTAGTTCCAGGTCAGCTGCCCTCTGATCACCCTGACCCCTGCCCTCCCCATTCGGCTTGGCCTCTGGATTAAAATTAGCACCAGCACAGCATGCACTGGCTGAGCTCATCCTGTATCTGCTGAATCCACCGGGGATTCTTGGAATCCCAGAGACCTGCCCTGAGATCTGCTCTGTAAAGAAGGTCCCAGAAGATTCCTTCCCAAGTTCAGTTTGAGATCAGCCCTTCTAGGGTCCAGGGGAAGAAAGAACAAAGAAATCCTTGGCTGCCACATGACCCACAGATGAAATCCAGAGCTTCCTCTCATGAATCTGGCCAATTATCACTAATGGGGAAAGCAAACTTGGAGGCGGAGACCAGTTTGAGGACAGGAGGCATGGTCTGTGAATGTGGACAGGCTTCTGGCCGTCCCTTCCTCCTCCCTCCTCCCCAGCAGAGCCACGCTGCAGGAGTCCCGAGTCAGTGCTCTTACACTCATGCCTGCTGGATCTCCTGGGGGCCTGACGGGAAGGACACAGCTGGGGCCCACCCTGGAGCTCCTGATGCAGTGGGCCGGGGATGGGCTGCTAACACGGTCCCAGGGGCCCACAGTGCTGGCCCAGGGAACACCTGTGAGAACCATGGGCCCCTGGGACCTCTCTGTGGACAACCAAGGGCACCCCCTAGCTCGCTCACTGAAGGGGTCTGCAGAGCCAGAAGTTCATGGCAGGCAAGCTCTCGAGGTGGGTCTGGATGCCCTCCCGCCTCCCTGGCAAGAACTGCGGCTCATGAAGACGGTTGTCTGCTGTATTCTGCAGGGGTCCACAGGCAGCACTGTGCCCACACTGCCAGCTGCCCAATGTGTCCTTGGTCCCAGCCCCAAATGCCCATCATTCCAGCCCCTCCTCTGCAGCCAGTCGTGGCCACATGACAGAGCTCCAAACAAAGGGACAAAGGGAAAGTGGCCTGACCTTCTCATGCGTGGGACCCATGAGAAGTCAGGGAGCCACCCACCTCCTCAGTCTGTTGGCGGGGAGGAGGAGAAAGCTCTTGCCCCCCCAACTGGTGCCAAACTCCCTCCTCTTCCTTGAGTGTGCAGCACCCTGGAGCTGCGGCAGCCTGCCTGCCATGGGGAAGTCACCTTACCTGCCCTGCAGCAGCAGCCCCTCCCCAGCCATGCCAAATGCTTCACCAGGAGTAAAAACAAAGCAAAACAAACAACCCCCCACCCACTTCTCTTGCTCTTGGTGGGCTGCTCCTGAGGCTGGAATTTCCTTCACTGACAGCCAGTGTTCACCAGCGTCCCTCAGGGCCCTCTGCCAGCGGGGTGATGCAAGTACCCTCTGCTTCCTTTGCTCCAGCCCCCTGCCCTCCATTCTCCTGCCCTCCAGCCCCCTGCCCTCCAGCCCCCTGCCCCTGTATCCACAGCCCATTCTCCAAGGATCTTCTTTACACCTTGGCCACTCAGCCTTCAGCGTGGGGTTCTCCCCGCGGCCTGCACAGGCAATGCCAGAGACCTGCTCTGAGGTGAGGTCCAGCAAACAGCCCAGCTGGCCTCTGGCTGCTCAGTCTGAGCCCTTCAGAGATACAGAGGCTGCTCTCGGCTCCCTCCTGTTACTCCCCGTTAGTCAGAGCTATGTCACTGTGACCAAAATACCTGACACAGACACTGAGAGGAGGAAAAGTTTATTTTGAGCTCATGGTTTCAGAGGCGCAGTCCACGATGGGCCAGGGCCTTAGCTCTGGGCCCAAGGTGAGTGGCACATCAGGGCAGAGGGCACGGTGGAGGGGGCTGTCAGCTCAGGGCAGCCAGAAAGGAGCAGAGGGAGACAGGGAGGGAGAGGGAGAGAAGGAGAGGGAGGGAGAGAAGGAGAGGGAGAGAGAGAGAGGGGGAGAGAGAGAGGGAAAGGGAGAGAAGGAGAGGAAGGCAGAGAGAGAGGGAGAGAGAGAGAGAGGGAGAGAGGGGGGGCAGAGAGAGGGAAAGGGAGAGAAGGAGAGGGAGGGAGAGAGAGGGAGGGAGAGAGAGAGAGGGAGGGAGAGAGAGAGGGAGAGAGGGAGAAGACACAAGCAGCACATGTGGGACAAAAAACAAACCCCAAAGGACACCCCGGTGACCCACCTCCTGCGGCCACGCCCCACCTGCCCACAGTTACCACCCAGCATCCCATACAAGCCAGGATGGACTGATAAAGTCACAGCTCTACAGGCCCATCCTGTCACCTCGGAACACCCCTGCACCAATAGGAGCTTCTGGGGAACCCCTCATGTCTAACCCACAACAGTCCCCCTTCAGCATGGAGTGACCTGAGTAGGACCTGCCCTGCCCCTGGCACAGCCTGTCACAGACACAGCTGAGGAAGGAGGTGGGTCGACCCCATGACTTCCCACAGGTCCCACAGGTGACAGGGTCAGGCCACTAGCACAGAGTTAGTGTCTGCTGGGTTGACTTGGGAACGGTGGCAGGGTCCAGCCACTCTGTACCTCCTGCTGGGTCATGAGGGCTGGAGGGGATAACTGGGAGACTCTACTCCACCACAAGAACAGGGTGTCACGAGGATCCCATAGGTGCAGTTTCCCGCCTGACCTCGCTCTTCAGAGCCCTGGCTACCAGAGTGACCCTGGGATGTGACCTGTGGCCTAAGGGCGTGGCTGCCAGAGCTCAGCTGCTGTGTGTCTGAGGAAAGAGCCAGCGACCTGCCAGAGACCACTCTGGGACCCACCCTCCCCCAGGCCACCAGGCCTAGCTCCTCCCCCACCACAGGCCTCCCTTGGTGTCACAGCTCTGTCACACGGCCACTGTTAGCCACAGAGAAGGCTGGAATGGTGAGCGTTTGGGCTGGACTGAGGCTAGATTGGGCCAAGGCAGAAGGGACCACATGGAACCCCGGGGTCACGTAGCCTCTCTGGGCTGCCACACTCGACTCCCAGAGGCCTGAGCCAGGAAGACAGGTGGGCAGCCAGGCTGAGCCCTGTGGCCGATTCTCCAGGATTCTCTTGGCCACCTGAGAGTGACTGCAGAACAGCTATGTCCCCTGCAAGAGCCAGGATGTCACATAGCAGAGACAAAGGGGAGGGTGAAAGGTCTGGTCCTCAGGCTGCTGCCCTTCTCCAGGAAGGAGGCTTGTCCCTGACCCCTGCCACCCACTCCTCACCTCACGGGCCAGAACAGAGCCCCATCCAGTGACCCAGCGAGGGAGACGGGACTCCAACAAGACACAGCTCAACAGCCTAATCCGAAAAACCTGAAATCCAAAGTGCCCCTCCATCCGGGCTCTCTGAGGGCTGACAGGAAGGCACAAGTAGACAACGCCACCTGACCTCATGTGACAAGTCACAGTCAAACCACGGGCGCCCTGAAAGCACTGTGGACATCACCTCCCAGCACGGCCAGGGCCTATGAGTCGAGTGGACGGCGTCTTCAGGCACGAGCCCCTCCCAGGACACCTCGTTATGCATACGCAAATTCCCCAAATACCAAAAAATACAAAATACAAAACGTTTCTGGTCTAAGCATTTCAGACAAGGGATTCCTCACCTCGGATTCACCCAAAAGGACCAACCTGGGGCTCTCCCAGGGAGAGAAAGGCTACTGCGGCCAGAGAATGGCCCCCAAAGACAGCACGTCAGAAGCCCCGGAGCCTCTGCAGAAAGACGCGGGAGCCCAGGGGCAATCCTAAGTGTCCATCCAAGGAGGAAGCAGCGGGACCTGGACACACATGGCCAGCAGGAGGCAGCAGAGGGGCAGGCGGAGCAATGCTGGAGAGCCTGAGTTTGGAGAGCTTCTGAAGAATGGGGTGATGGCCACAGCTCAGGTGGGCAGTGGGCGGAAGAGGAGGAGGAGGCAGGGCCGACCTTCTGCTCCAGGGCCTCCAGAGGGAGCGCGCCCACTGACACCTTGACCTTGGCCCAGTGGCGCTGCCCTTGGACTTGCGGCCTCCAGTCTGGGACCGGATAACCTCTGTTCTTTCAAGCCAGCGCATTCATGGTGACTTGTTACAGTGGCCACGGGAAACAAACACAAGGCCATGGCCAACAGACTGGACACCAGCTGTGTAGGCTGGGTTCCTTCACCGGACGGTGCGGACGCCTTCCCACCTCCACACCCCCCACCAAGCAAGGCCCTCCTGATTCCTCCTGCTGGAGCCCGAGGACGGGCCTGGGAGAGACTCCAAGCTGAGGTCTCCTGGGGCCACTGTTTCTTTTTCCCCTGGGCTGGAGGAAAGAGCGCCCTGGGCGGGAGGCCTCTGTTGGGCACCACCGTGGAGCACGCAGCCTGAGAATCCCAACGCGCCAGGCCCACAGGGTCCTGCCACACCTCCCTCCACGCCAGGCCCACCCAGCCAGGCACAGAACGCTCCATCCATGTGCTTTTCAAATCACTCCCGCTGACCCTCGTTAGAATGTGTTTCATTAAGTTAAAACATCAATCCCAGAAATATAGGTTTGCTTGATGGGCAGAGAAGGTTTGGGGACCTCATGCTGCACACCATCAAATCAAATCAAATGGTGGGAGCAACCAAAATTAAGACACCAAGCAACAGGGGTAGGAGGGACAATGGAGGACCCCCACCAAAGAAACAAGACCATGGCTTAGGAAAGGAGCCCAAAGTCTGTGTCCATGGAACACAATGGAAAGGGGCGTGAGGAATGCCGCCCGGTGGGGCCTCCAGGGGAGCTCAGGGTCTGCGCCGAGGACTCCCAGGAACTGCCCACTGGACCGCAGGCTCCTTCTGAAGCTTAACCAGCAGGACCCGAGGAGGGGTCTCAGGCTGGAGGGAACATGATGACCACCCACCCCAGCTCCCTTCCATTCCAATACACAGGGCTCCTTAGAACACACCCCAGGGCAGCCGCAGATGCTCCGGAAAAGAGGGACGAGGCAAACGTCTCAGCTTCCTTTCCAAGGGAGACCTCAGAGGACCACGGAGCCTGCTCCAGGGTGCTTTCAACTCAGGAGTGTCATCTCGTTGTCACTAGACCCCTACATACTGGAGAAGCCAGCTCCCTCAGACCCGTACAGACCCGATTCAGCCTGGACCGCAAAGACGGGAAATGAGAGCGCCCACATGAAAATCCAGACCCACGGCTCCCTGTTCCACTGTGCTGTGATGCCCTCCAAACTGACGACCCCATACCCCGGGGTCCCTGAGCCAAGCCCCGGGAAGGACAGGAGGGTGCATCTCAGTCCTGAGCCAAGCCCCGGGAAGGACAGGAGGGTGCATCTCAGTCCTGAGCCAAGCCCCGGGAAGGACAGGAGGGTGCATCTCAGTCCTGAGCCAAGCCCTGGGAAGGGCAGGAGGGTGCATCTCAGTCCCTGAGTCAAGCCCCGGGAAGGACAGGAGGGTGCATCTCAGTCCTGAGCCAAGCCCTGGGAAGGGCAGGAGGGTGCATCTCAGTCCCTGAGTCAAGCCCCGGGAAGGACAGGAGGGTGCATCTCAGTCCTGAGTCAAGCCCCATGAAGGACAGGAGGGTGCATCTCAGTCCCTGAGCCAAGCCCCGGGAAGGGCAGGAGGGTGCATCTCAGTCCCTGAGCCAAGCCCCGGGAAGGACAGGAGGGTGCATCTCAGTCCTGAGTCAAGCCCCGGGAAGGGCAGGAGGGTGCATCTCAGTCCTGAGCCAAGCCCCGGGAAGGGCAGGAGGGTGCATCTCAGTCCCTGAGCCAACTCTGGGAAGGGCAGGAGGGTGCATCTCAGTCCCTGAGCCAAGCCCCATGAAGGGCAGGAGGGTGCATCTCAGTTCATTTCCTGAGGCTACGACAGAATGCCTGAGACCAGGTAATTACTAAGGAAAGGTCTATGTTGGCTGGTGGTTCTGCAGGCTGGGAAGTCCAGGACTGGACGCCATGTCTGCAGGGCACTTGTGTTGCTCTGACTCAGGGCGGTCAGTGTAAAAGCAAGAGCAGACGTGAGAAGAGATACAGCCCAGGGGCTGCCCGCGTCCAGCAGGCATGAGTCCACGCAGGAGGCCTCCCCCAGGCCACACCCTCCCACACCACTGCCCTGGCCATGGAGCCCCCAGGCATGTGGTGGCCAGGCCACACCCAAGCCCCAGCAGGGAGGGAGGCACATACCCAGTCCCCCGCCCCAGGCCTGAAGTGGGCATAAACTAAGGAATCACCAGGGAAGCGCCTCCTAACAGCTCCTCCCTTTGTTCAGAAATTTAAGTTCTCATGGGAGGGCACCAGTGTTCTACGGCTGACTTCTGCTTTAACTAATTTTACTCATAAGTGATATGGATTTGACTTAGAAAAATAAAAGATAATCAGGACAAGCATCTGGAACTTCTTACTTTCAAGTGCGTGTTCCCACGGACAGTATTCACCAGGGCAATCACACGTGCCTGGGGTCTCACTCGAGCACAGTGAACATGGTGTCCTGCCAGAAACCCACGTCGACATCCCCGCTTAACGGCTGCGTAGCAGGCCAATGCAGGAACGTGACCTGATTCACTTCACCAATGGCCCATTATTGGTCACTCACACCAGACCCAATTTGCTTGGATGATGGTAAGGCTGCAGTGACCCTCGGGCATGTCCTTCCCTGTGTACACACAACTGTCTGCTTATTTCCGTGAGATAATTTCCTAAGACGAAATGAGCTGGTCCACAGGAGGCTGCAGAGGGGAGGGGAGGTGGAGAGCTGGGGACTGACAATTATGTGTCATGCACACGCGATCGTGTTGAAACGAACCCCAACACTACGCAGAACTGTGGCACTAATAGGAAGTTTAAGGGGCGGCTGTCATCCGCCACAGGACATTCAGGAAGCATCTCAGGTGACACGGCACAGGATGCTCGGTGTGTGGAAACCCACAGGCAGCCCTATTTATTGACTGGGCCTAATTGGTGTTTCTAAATAAGAGAAGGCCAGAGGCAGCGAGCTCACAGCCTCTAACATCTCCGATGTCAGAAGCAGCTTCCAAGGTAACTGCTGCCGTCATTAAGCAGCAGAATGCTCTCACCAGCCTGGAAGCAGAAAATAAGATGTGCTTGCCTCAAAGTATTTGCAGATCAATTCAGATATAATAATGTCAACTTCATACTCTTCCTGCAAAGTTAAGGCAGCAATGCACAATTCCTGTAGGATTGAGACCAAGTTAGTGAGGAATGCAGGTGCCAGGAGGGAAATATATCAGTGGGCTTCAGCAATTAAGGGAATGGGTTGGTTCATAAGCAGGATGACTGGAAGGAGGCGGGGGCGGAGGGGGCGGGAGGCTTCTTAGAGCAGCAACTCAAATAAAGCTCCAAAGTGGTTCTTTGGGTTTCCTTCTCTAAATGGGGCTAGCTTT
The DNA here is from genome assembly GCF_048772815.1 of Callospermophilus lateralis. Classification (NCBI taxonomy): domain Eukaryota; kingdom Metazoa; phylum Chordata; class Mammalia; order Rodentia; family Sciuridae; genus Callospermophilus; species Callospermophilus lateralis. The sequence continues at coordinate 23,841,926 of NC_135323.1, forward strand.
AAGTCCTCTGCCTGTGTGGTTTCCAGGTCCACACAGGGCCCTGACAGCAGCTCCGGTTTCAACTCACAGTGGCAAAATGGCTGCAGCAGTTCCAGCATTGATGTTTCAGAGCAAGCCATCCTCCAAGATGCAGAGAAAATTTCCTTTGCTAGCTTCTGAAAAGAAGGAGGAGGCTTCCTCTTTACAGAGGCCCTAGAAAAGATTTCCTTATTTATTTTAGTCCCTTTTCTGTTGCCTTAAAAGAATGCCTGAGTGGGTAATGAATAAGGAAAGAAGTTCATCGGGGCTCAGGGAGGTGGCAGCCATATCTGGGGAGGGCTCGTGCCATTTCCACTCAAGGGGAAGCAGAAAGGAAGGCGGGCACATGGGGGAGGCCACACACCAGACCACCTGCCTCACGCCAGTCTGCTCTGGCGGTAGCTGACCCAGCCCCGAGGGTGAGCACTCACTCCTGAGGGAAGGCTCTGGTTCCTCTCCATGACCCGACCACCTCTGTGAAGCCCCCTCCCAGTCCCTCCATGAGGGCCATCCAGTTCAACACGGGGACTCACCATCTTCAGTCCAAGACACAGAGGTCTGTGGCTCTGGCCGGGAGGGTCGGGCCAGCCACCAGCCTAGATGCCATGTTGGCCCGAGCACACTGGACCAAGCACGTGAGGAGAGTCAGGTCTCACCCTTGCTGGAGGACGGGAGCCGGAAGCCCCACTTCCCACAGACCCTGGGATGGGGACTGTCGAGGTGACCGGTGCCGATGGAGGGTACCGAACCCAGCCTCCTGCCTCCACCCAGACCTCAAAACAGGCAAAGAACGTGAAACCAGCGAGCTGACCAGGTGGGTTGGGATTCCGCAAAAGGACAGTGGAAAGGGTTCCAGTGGCCAAGCCTGAAGCAAGTTGAGGAAAGAGACAGACAGACAGACACTATTGGTTATACCATAAAATAAGACACATATTTAAAAGTCTATATTGATTCAAATAAGTGATGGGATAGACAAGCAAATGGGGAAAAGGAGACAACTCCCCTTACCTACAGCAGAATTCCCACCAGTAAGTGTGGAAGTAAGAGGAGAGAAAGTCACCACTGGAAACCATGAGATCATTACAGCAGGGGTGACCAGCACGGATGCAGACGGCAGCAGTCAAGGTGACTATGTCTGTGGGGTGAAGACACAGCCCAGGGCACAGCACTCGCCCTGCATGCGCCAGGCCTGGGCTCACCTCCCAGTACTAGGGGAAAAAAAAGGTTTTAAGACTTTCACATTCTCCGTGTACTCCCCTAAATACGTGTCAACCACAAAGCCGGAACTTTCCCTGGGAAAACCTAGCAGAAGTCATCTCCTGCAGCCGATGGGCATTGTGTCACCAGCCGGCAGACAAATGGGCACCCCTGGCACGATGCCCCAAGAAGGACATGCCCAGTGCACATCAAAGCAATGCCAGAGAACACTAGCAGGCTTTCCACCAAAGACCTGACCAGTGCCCGACAAGGGTCAAGGTCACGAAAGACAAGAGAGACTGAGGGACACTGATTCTAGAAGAGACTAAGAAAACCTGACACCTAATTACAGCACAGAATCCTGGACTGGATTTGAGGACAGAGAAAGCACTCTCTGGGAGACTCCGGTACAGTCTAAGCAGGATCCAGGTGCGGTTAGCAGTGAGGAGCCGCGGATCTCTGGCGGTGGCAACTGTGCCACGTTATGTAAGACGCCACCGGCAGGTACGGAGCTCTTGCTGCTATCTTTGTAACTGTTCTGAGAGTCTAAAATTATTTCAAAATACAAAGTTAAAAATGAAGCTTACGCCAGAGGCAGGAGCACGCGGAGCCACAAAGGGACAAGTTTCTGGGTGCCACCCTCCCACGGGGCAAGCACAGAGGCCAGGGCTGGCCACCAGAACCTCAGTAAACCCCGTGTCATCCACAGCAGGGAAACCCCGGGACACACAGGGACAGAGAGCAGGAGAAGGGACTGTGGCCAGGCAACGGGAGCAGAGGTTGGAGGAAGCAGAAGTGGAGGAGTCCGCCGAGGGCAGTAGCAAGTGGCTTCCGGGAGGAGACGTCAGCCCACGCCCAGGCCCCGGAGGAGGCCCCAGAATGGCACTTGCTGCGGAGCTCAAGCACCACACAGCTGCAATTCCAAACACCGTGCCTCCGTGCCACCGGCCCCTGCCAGGGTCTTCAGAGGGTTCAAGTGCAGGAGCTTGGGCTGGGCGTGGCAGTGGGAGAGGAGGGAGAACCTGTCGGAGGTGGAGTCCAGGGGAGGTCACTGGGCCACCACCCTCAGCAGGGATCAGCAAAGTCCTCCTGGAACCCAAGTTACTCCTACACCAGAAGATTGTTACCATAGCTGATTCCATTTGATTGAATGTCTCTCTTCAGAAAATGCTCGGAGAAGCCCACCGACTTCCCAAAAGGCACAGTGTCTTGGCACAGGCCCTGGGGGTGAAAATCCACTCTTCCCAAGACGTTTCCATGGCCCCTTGGTACTGACGACAGAAAGATTTTCTTTGAAAAAGTATTTTCCAAAGTCATTTAAAAGCAAGACATGCACATTTTCTTTCAAGACAAGAAATAGGCGTTTCTATTAGGGTGTCATAAACCCTTCGCCTCTGGGGATTGGGTCTCACTCTTGTTTATATCTCAAGAGTCTCCAGCATATTAGGTTGGGTGAGTGGATGGATACAATGGGCAGTCGGATGGATTGGTGGATCTAAGATGGGTGGGTGGATGGATGGATGGATGGACATGGTGAGCAGTTTATATTGGTGGATAGGTAGATGGATGGATCAATGGATGGGTGTTATCAGCAGTGAAGGATTGGTGGATAGGTAGACGGATAGATAGATGGATGAACTGATGGGTGGATAGATGGCTGGGTGGACAGACGGATGGATGGATGGGTGGTTATGAATACTAATCCACAAAGATCTATTCAAACCACTTACATTTAACAGTTGGCTTTTAAAAACTGCAAAAGGAAGAAGAGTGCTGTTCTGAACACAAGCAAATGAGACAGCAAGCCAAAGACTTGAAAGTCACCCCATGGAAAACAAATGGACCACTTATGAGATCTTCCAAAGAAAAAATTCAGAGCTTCTTGCTTTCTAGAGGAGGCTTCAGGTCCCTGCCACCTCCTCGGGGTACGAGCTGCACAGTAAGGCGCTTAGATGAGTCACTTTCGACAGAGAAGAGATGGCCAGCAGGGGGGTTCTCGAAGATTGTTATAAAAGAGCAAGACTGGCCTCCCCCGCTGCTCGGGCTTCCTGTCTCACCCTCTCACACACTGCTGTCACACACCACTGTGGTACTAGCTGCCATGTGGTTCCCTCAAAGCCAAGCCAGTGCTGGTGCCATGCCCTCTAATCTCCAAAACTGTCAGCTAAAATAAGCCTCTATTCTTTGCAAAGCACCCTGCCCCAGGTATTCTGTTACAGCATCATAGAACAGACCAACACACCCTCCAGACCCCACCTCCATGACAATTCCGCCCAGACAGCTGCTAGGTCTGCCCTGGAGGCTCCAGTCAGGGTCCAGGCACGTGGGGGTGAGGAGCAAAGGGAACAGAGGAAGTCAGAGAGAAGCCTAGATCCCCAAGGGGTTCCAGCCATCATGAAGTTCAGCCCCCAGAATGCACACTCGTAGCAGAAGACTGGAGTTTCTTCTCTGGGAAAGCTGGTGGCCCCCGAGGGAAGGTCCACAGACACAGAAACTTGAGCTTAAGCCAGTGCGTTCATCTTCTGGGGCAGACATAACCAAGTGCCACAGACTGGGTGGCATAAATGTGGGCAGTTTATGTTTTTGTAGCTCTGGAGGCTGCAAGTTGAAGTTGGAGGTGCCAGAGGGGTTGGTTCCATTCCAAGCCTCCCTCTGGCATCAGGGTGGCTGCCTGCCAAGGATCTTCCCCTGGACTTCCCTCCATGTGTCTGTCCCGACCTCTAGTAAGGACACCAGTCACACTGGATTAGGGCCATGCTGATGACCCCACAGAACCTTCCTACCTCTCCAAAGGTCCCAATCCTGACACTCCACGTTCTGAGGTATGAGGAGTCCTGAGGAGGACACGGTCTAGCCCCTCACAGCCCCCAAACAGCTGCCCCTGCCTGCTCCCTGGGGCTTCAGCTCCCAGGTTCAGGGGAGCGTCTCAGTACCTTCATCCCACACGAGGGGGAAGCCAAGCACCCCCAGGCCCGTGACGAACAATGATGAGAGAAGGAGGAAATCACAAAGAGGGGAAGAATTGCAGATATTAAAACATTTCAAGAAGTTGTATTGCATAAAAAGTCAGCCACCTCTAAAAGACTAAAAAACAAAACCCAGTGAGAAAGCCAAAAACCAACTAAAACACAGGAAGCAAATATTTGTCACTAAAATAAATATGACGAAAGACTAATATCCAAAATGCCAACAGTGCCGACAAACAACCTGTCGGAAAAAACCTGACTTTCCAAGAAATGGGAGTGGGGAGCCGGCTGCCGGGCGAGGCTTCACCGGGAGAGGACTTGGCGCATCTATCACAGTTTAAAATGGACACCGCGTTGACCGGGCATTCCTGTTTCTAGGCTTCTATGTGGAGACGCATATAAATATCTCACAAGGGCTGTGTCAAGGGTTTAATTGCCACCGCGGCTGCAAGAGGGAAAAGCCTCCCTGTCCACCAACAGCAGGTGGTCACGTAAGCCCTGGCCAAGCCCCATTCTGCCCTGCGGCCTGGCCAAGAAAGCACTCAGAGCCATTCCACCAACAGGCAGAGAGCTCAGGACATACTGCCGGGTTAAAAGAACAGAAGCAAAAGTAAACTGCAGAAAAATGCAAAGCAAACAGACTCACTTATCATTTTTAAGAGCCATAAAAACTCAAAATCTTTATTTCTGTGTGTCAATATTTGTGGACAAATGCATAGAGAAACTTTCGAAAGGTGCATGCTGAACTGACCACAGGGCTATCAGCTTGGGCTGGGAGGACTGGGAGAGGGACTTTGCTGGCCTTCCCTACTCCATCACTAACAATGTCCACGTGTGCGGCTCAGGGGCTTCCTGAAAAATAAAGAAAAAGAAGGTTTGGCCTGGCTGAGCATGTTGTGTGCAGGATAGTGCCACGTGGTCCCCTGAATGCACAACTCTTTTGTATTATTATGTTTTTAAATAAAAAATAAAGAGAAAAGCATGATTGAAAGAAGTGAGGAAGAAAAGGAGGGACAAGGAGCGGCATCGCCGTCTGGAGCGCAAGGACCACAGCACAGGCACAGACAGCCTGCTGCCCGGCAGGAAGAAGAGGCTCTGCGTAGGGGGAACTAGGCGCAGCAGCGTGCTGATCAACGCAGGAGCCCGAAAACTCAACACAGCTAGGACTGAAATAAAACCCGGGCTCATCAAATGCAGGTGAAGCACTATTCCCACAGACGAAAATTATAGCTAAGACTATTAAATTAGAAAAAAAACACCCAAAGGTAAAAATAAACTAACACACACACACACACACACACACACACACACACACGGAAATGATAGGGTGATGGTTTCTGGAGAATAACTTGCTGGGCAGAAACAGCGTCAGATCTTCACACCCAGTATCCTCGTGTGAGGACCACGTGACAATCCAAGGGCTTCGTTCCAGTAAAGCAGCTGAGACAGCCATGGGTTGAGTGTGAGCACGTGAGGGACGGTACAGGGCATGCGTGTGCAAAGGAACACACACCTTCCCCAACCAGTTCCACTCTGTGGATCTCCTGAAACCCACCAGCTTCAGCGTCACCAGCAGGGGACACCAGAGGCGAGATGTCCCCTGCTGGGGCACAGGGATGACACAGTGCCACCCAGGAGGGACCTGCCAATTCACACCCTCTTGTCTTCCAAAACAATGTGGGGTCTGTAGCCTCGGAGACCCCAGATCCTCTGTCCCCAGGCCCCCAGGTGTGGCCCAGCGGCCCCTCGAGAGCCCACAGAATCTAACCTGCCCTCCTCACCACGGGAGGCTCCGCGGCCTTTCCCTCTCTGTCCCCCAGGCATGCGGCCGAAGGTTTCCAGAAGCCACGTGGTGGCAGCGAGGACCTCACCTCCTGATGTTATCTGAGGTGTGCTTGAGGACCCTGCAGGACAGCCAAGGGGCCTGTGGAGTGGAAAACAAGTGAAACCAGGCGACACACACTGTCTCCACGGACCCTGGGGCACATCCACAACCCTCTCTTTTTATAAAGAAGTTTTGACTTTATTGTCACAATATCATAAAAACAAAGCTCAACACAGAAGCCCTCCCCACTCGCCGACAAGCTCTCCCTGGCTCCCACTGCCCTTGGTGGACCACAGGACAGGTCACCAGACCCGGGAAGAGACACCACATGCATGATGTTCAATGCACTGCACGGCCATGACTTGTGTTTTATTAATAATGCTGTCATCTGCCACTGTGCCTGACTTACAAATGAAACTTGATCCCGGCATGCACGCACAAGAAGAAGGCTCAGTCCAGAGTCACCTGGCAGCTGGGCCAGTCTCAGCCATGGGGTCTGCAGGCTTCCGAGATGAACCCACACAGGAAGATGGCCATGATGTCACCAGGCAATAGGGTCTCCCAGAGCCAGAGACACAGTCTCGCAGCCCACTGTGACCAAATGCCACTAGCTGAATGAGAGGGTCAGGCCCACGTGGTTTCAGCCCCCTGGGGGTCTAGGAAAGTTTCCCTTGCAGAGAACAGGGACTATGGTACAACAAGAGGACTTAATTTGTTTAGAGTAAGTCACATCAGAGGAAAATATAATCAGAGGCCATTTTGAAAAGTAATGATAATGAAAACAATGTCCAAAAAATAAAGATGACAAATTTCTTTGTAATTTAAAAAGAAAAGTAAAATAAAAACAGCATTGATGAAAACTCTTCTGCTGGCAGAAGCTCCACACACCAGGACCTCCAGAGGGCAGGGCAGGAATGGGACGAGCTAACTAAATGAACCAACTCCCAGATCCGCATGGCACTCCGCCAGCAGTGGCATCTGCTCTGGACAGGATGGAAAGCGGAGATTGGAATATCAATCAGGATTAAGCAGACTTAAAAGAACGTATAACAAAATGAGAACACCCCAGAAAAACCAGGAGCACCCTGGTCTGTAGAACCTCAGATGGATGCAGCACCCCACGGAGAACAGAGAGGAGCTCAAGGGCCCAGGGCGGGCACAAGGTGCACAGCAGGGAGCTGGCCAGCACCCACCTGGGCGCAGCAAATGCCAGGCCAAGAAGCTGCAGGGAGGGGCTGCGAGGGTCTTGGGCAGCTTCCGAGCTTAGTCTGGAGACAATGTAGGCTCAAGATGCTCCTCCCAGAGTCCAACAGCAAAGAGGAAGACCCATCCCACTCTCGGGAAATGTCTTCTCAGTGCGTCCAAAAGCAAAGGCCGGTTCGCCTTTCAAGAAGGCGAACATGTCTTCACCCAGAATTCTCACTGGCCCCTGCCAAGGACAGGGACGCTCAGAACAGAAGTCAACTCCAAGGCCCTCTTGGCCCCACAAGGCCGTCACCTAAGAGCACCTGTGACAAGGCAGGCCTAAACGCGTGCCACCTCTGGAGGGGAATCATTCATGGCTCGTGCCCCTTCCTGACCCACCTCGCTTCTGACCAGCCTCCAGGTGGCCACTGCACCTACAGGCCAGCCCCAGAGGCTCCATGGGAAGGCTGCCGAGCTGAGCAGAGAGAGGCAAAGCAGGCTCAGCCACGGGACCAGGCACAGTGCCCCAAGGTGCAGAGCCCCAGGTGCAGAGCCACCAGGAGGCAGAGAGCTCCAGCCCCAGAGGAATGCACAGGGTGGGTGGCCCACGGCTGCTCTTCCTCCAGCACCAGGAGCCGATGGCGGGGCTGAGCCGAGCCGTCAAACTGAACGTCTGCACACGGAGGTGAGCCCCTGCCCGGCAGCATTCAGCAATATCACAGGAGCAGCAGGCGGGCTGCCCAAGAGCCACGAAGAGCCACGTCACGGGAAAGGGAAGAACGGGGGCCACAGGAATGCCCGGGACAATGTGCTCACATCAGGAAAAGGAGATGCCGAAGAGCTCTGAAGACAAACGAGCAGTCAGCACCACAGAGGAGGACCAAGGGTGACCTAGGATGACCACAGAAGATGACCAAGGGTGACACCAACGTTCACCTTTTTTAAAAACTTAATTACTATCTTATGGGGTCAGGGGAGTTTCTTACTAGATTAATAAGCCAAATCTGTTGCCCATGAATGAAGGTGAAGGTAAAAGGATATAAACAAATACAATAAAAAACAAATACAATAAAAACACAGGTTTTTAAAAAAATTTATGAATAGAAAAGTAAAAATGGCTTGGTGACTGAATGTATGAGTCAAAACCCACTTAATAATAGATTCCTCCAAAGCTATCCTAAAACGTCCATGGCACACCAAGAACTGATGACCCAAAACTGTGAGTGTGCGTTTGTCACAGAAAATACATACGTAGAGAGTCACAGCAGTGGCACAGAGAACTGGAGCCTCGGCCAAGGTGACAAGCCACAGAAACGCTGCTGGCATCCAGTGATGGGCATGGCACACAGCAGAGACACCTATCCCTGTAACCGATAGGACCAAACTAACTGAGAACTAGAGACACAAACAAAAACCGTATCTCCCTCTTTACAAGAAACTACCAGAATAACAACTGGTGATAGACTAGGTGCCAGTAAGTACAGGAAAGTGATCCCTGCAGAAGCCAAAACTCCTGACCACAGTCTAATAAACACGCCAATAAAACACAGATTAAGATGTCTAGGGAGAGATAACAGAAAGATCTGTTTTTTCCAAAAATCTAAGAAAACACTGGGGTGACAGGCAATGACTTATTCCATAGGATCCTAAAAGCTTGGGAATTCACACCAAGAATGAGTTGGTGGGACAGCATTAAATTCAAACGCTCCTGCACGCACGGCCAAGCAAACAGCCGGAGTGTGCAGAGGGAGCTTGGAAGGAGAGGAGGTCTCTGCCCGCGTCTCTTCCGACAGAGAATTAACATCCAGAATATATAAAGAACTCGAGAAAAGGAACACCAAAAATAAAATAAACCACCCAGCTGGCAGGCACGTGAACTAAACAGACACTTCTCAAAAGAAGTATAAATGGCCAACAAATGTATGAAAAAATGTTCAACATCCTTAGCAACCAGGGAAACGCAAGTCGAAATTACTCCAAGATTCCTTCCACTCCAGGAGAGCACACTACAGGGACACAGGCAGACCTCGGTCACAGCAGCACATCTCAACTCAGCCGGTCAGCTCAGGTGTCTGTCACAGACGAATGCATAAAGGAAACATGATCTATATGCACAATTGAGTTTTAGGAAACCATCAGAAGAACACATATCATCTGCAGGAAAGTGGGTGGAGTGGAAAATATCATGGTAAGCAAAATCAGCCAGAGTCAGAGAGTTGAGGGGCCCATGTCTCCTCTTACATGAGGAAGCTAGAGAAAAAGGGAAAGAAAGAGATCATGAGGAAATAGAAGGGAGAGTGGTAGGGTAGAGGAAGGGCCTGGGGGAGGGAGGAGGGAAGGAGGGAGGCACAAGAGGGAGGATAGCCCAATGATGTCCATGTCCCAGTACATCACAAGGAACCCCACTGCTGTGTGTGATTACTATGCACCAAGGACATTTTAAAAAGAAACAAAACAGAACAGATTTTGAAGAAGATGAGCCCCCTATTTTTAAAAATCTAACAAAACAAAAAACCCCAAGGCAAATTTAAACAAGAAACAGAAACATGAATGCACAAGAAGTCTAGAAATGAGAGAGCAATGCGCAAGATGCAGGGACGTCACCGCGAGTGCCAACCAGAGTCACGCACCACAACACCCCTGCTTCTAGAGAGTCGGGCGGCTTTCCACAAAAGCTCAAGACGTCAAGCCAATGGGCAGAAAACCTAAACAGAATATTAATTGGAGGGAAAGCAGTACTCATCAAAAGGAACTGCACCCATCTAGACACAGATTCACAAAACTCTCCAGAATCTGAAAGATGTCAATGAGTTCTAACAAACAGAAGGCTTTGCTGGGTGCTGTAGAGTGATTCCAGACCCAGGAACAGCGGGCAGGCCACGTACTTTACCTGAGAGTCATCATCCTGCTGTCATGAGACTTTAATAAAAGTCACATAAAAAAGGGAATTGTTTGGCAATTTCATTTTTTGACTGTAGATAAAATATATTGAAAGCTATATTAATCCACAAAACATAACCCTTTTTCCAAAAACAAGTTCACAAATATAGAAGAAAGTAGAAAATAATTTGGCAGCAGCCTGAGTTTTATATATAACCACCGGACTCACCCAACCCTCAGCTGCAAATGGCCAGCAGCAAGCTCCCTTTGCAGCCATGAGCCCGGGGCCAATCACTGCCCATGTCCGTCTCCTATCGCGGTGGCTGCAGCGCCAGAAGGTGAACGGCGTTTGCTTCTGTTTCACACATGAATACTGAGGCGCAGGAAGGATAAGTCACTCAAGGGCACTGAAGTTCCAAGGGGAGAGTCGGATTCAAGCCCAGGCCATCTTCTCTGGCCGCACCATCAGTAAGAGACCTGCAGAGGCCCAGAGTCGACCTCTCCCAAGGTTTTACCAATCTTGAATCCAGGAAACTTAGTTACTGAGTGAACCCTGACGATCCTCGATTATAACTTCAGAAAGTTTTAATTACCCCCTGCCTGACATACTAACCCCACAAATTCTTCCATAACAAGACTTTACAGTTAAAAGTAACTCAGGCAGACCTCCGTCAAAGCGTTGCAGCACTACCACTGACTTGCATGTGACTCGGGCAACCACAGCTCAGGAAGCCTCAGTATCCCCTCCTGTGAATGAACAAGCAGATACATGATCACAGCTCTGTGAAGTTTCAGAGGCAATACATGAAAACCCTGCAGCCTAGACTTTGCACAGAGACTGCGGAGCATGCCCCAGCAACCCCACACAGCAACCCCAAAGTGCACCGCATTCCAGAGACAGCCGACCACAGTCCTGAGCTTGTGAGGCCCCCAGGATAAGAAGAGCTTTGCATTGTTAGGAGATTGGAAAACAAATCCACAGAGGAACAAAACAATTCTCGGTCCGTACCCCTGGGACAGCCCTCACCCCTGAAGACAACGTGGGTGCTCGAGTCCCCTGCGTGAAATGGCACAGTGTGTCATCTACACGCACTCCCCTGCAGAGTGCAAACCACCTCCAGGTCACCTAGCACGGAAAACGCTGTGCAAACCCTGTTCCAGTGTCCTGCTTAGGGAATACGACAAGTCAGAAGCCAGCATGTGTTCAGTGAGGACATCACTGTGCCCAACATTCCCCTCTCAGGGTCAGGGCAGCCCGGGGTGAGCGTTGGTGCTGCCTCTGTGACCTCTGCCTGCCCAGGTGCCGGATCCCTGGTAGAGAGCCACTCAGGTTCCGGCTTCCTCTCCTCCCTTCGTCCCTTCGTCCAAGGCCCCTTCTCCTCCCCACTGACCGGCAGCCTGTCTCTCAGGTGCCGTCTCTCCTTCCTGAGAGCCACAGATGTCCAGCAGGGTGCCAGACACGCAGGGGTCACGCAGCCTAGGAACCAAGGCTGTGCCAGCAGCTGTGACGTGGGGCGGGCCACGCTGCCCAGCTCCATGTGGGCACCTGGGGGGTGTCCCATGACGGCAAAGCCACCAGGTCACGCTCCCAGGTGTGTCCTCATGGGATGCCACCCTGACCATGCAGATTTCACACGCACACATCGCGTACCACACTCACGGAGCAGCCGGGCTGCAGCAGAGCTCCTGAGTGGCTTGTTTCCACTACATAATTCATACGATTCTCAAGTTGGGAAAACAACTTAGCAATTGGTATAAACACCCATATGTCTATACGCTGGGGCCCGTGACTCCACCAAAGTGACACCCTTCTCAATAAGAAACAGCCATCTGTGGCACAGAGCTCCTGACTACATCCCCACCAGAGCAGAGTGCTGGGAACAACCCACTTCCTTAATCAGAGTGACCAGGCAGGTCACTACTAAACACCATCCCCAGGGGGTGATCACACAAAGTGAGAGTACCTCAAACAAAACAATACGGAGAAATCGTATTATGTCGACTCCGTGTCCTGCCAACTTTACTGAATCCAGCATTTCTAGACACTGATAATCAACCACCCAAAAAGGAAATCAGAGAAACAACCTCATTTATAATAGCATTAAAAACAAAATATGTGTGAATGAATTTAACCAAGAAGGAGAGAGATATAGTTTAAAACTACAGAACAATGAAGACTCAAACTGAAGCACAAACAGATAAATGGGAAAATATCATATGCTCATGGACTGGAAAAATTAGTCCTGTTAAAGTGCCTGCACTACCACATTCCTATCCAAATAATCTGCAGAGTCAATGCTGTCCCTACCAGAATTCCAATGGCATTTTTTATAGAAATAAAAAGGATCAATTCTAAAATTCATATGGAACCACCAAAGACCTCAGATAGCCAGCGTGATCTTAAGCAATAAGAGAAAAGCTAGAAACAACACACTATGTAACTCCAAAACACATTACAGAGCTCTCGGGATTAAAACAGCATGGAACTGGCACAAAGCAGACGCTTTAAACAACCTGCAGAATGAAGAGTCTAGAAAGCCCTTCATTCACGGTCACTTCTCAGTAATGGTGCCAAGAACGCACAGTAGAGAGGACAGTCTCTTCAACACAGTGTCACATAAACTGCATGTCCCCACGCAGAGGAATGAAAGTGGGACCTTTCCTCGCACCACATGTGAAAACCAAAGCAAAATAAATGGACGACTCACACCTGAAACCCGAAACTTAAAACTGCTACAGAAAACGGGGGAACTTCTGGAAACCAGCCTGGGCAACAACTGTTTTAGATACGACCCCCAAAACACAGCAACAGAAGCAATCAGACAAATGGGGCTGCATCCTATCCCGAGCTTCTGCACAGCACAGAAAACAGCCGACGGGCTGAGGGGACCACTCACAGGCCGGGAGAGCCTCTGCGGGCCCCGTGTCTGAAGGGGGTTCATGCCCAAGCATGTGAGGGACTCAACCCAACAGCAAGGCAACAGCCGACTTGAATACAGGTGAAGGGCTTGGGCAGGTGGGTGTAGGGAAGGAATGCTCTACAGCTCTACCACCATCAAGCCTCGATTAGACACCACTGCATACCATTGCTGAGAAGGTAACAGACAGGCGCTGGGGTGTGGAGAGAAGGCAGCCCTTGCACAGCAAGAGTAAGAATGGGAGCAGCATGGAGCTCCTCAAAAAACTAGCACCCTATGATCCAGCAGTCCCATACTCCACTTCTGGGTGTAAATATAAAAAACTGAAATTGGGGTACAGAAGAGAGGACTGAACTTCATGTCCACAGAAGCACCATTCACAGCAGCCAGAGATGGGGCCAACCTGCATGTCCATCAGCTGACAGAACATGAAGCAAATGCAAGTGCATGCTCACAGCTGTGCACACATGTACATACCCTCGCACACACACATGCATACACACACATATGCACACACACGCACACATGCGCACACACGCACAGGAATACTATTCAGCCTTCAGAAGAAAGGAATTCTGTTGTTCCCTGCAGCATGGATGAGCTTGGGGGACACCATGCTACATGACAGGCACAGACAGACATGGTGTGACCTCGTTACATGGTCAGACTCTCAGGAGCAGAGAGAATTGGCGGCTACCCAGGTTGATGGTTGGGGGCAGATTACGAAGGGTCACTTAAAAGGAGCAAGTTTTGGAGATACACTGCACAGCATAGTCAACTGTAATGTATTGTCAAATTTCAAATTGGGACCATATAGATTTTAAATATTCTCACCACAAATAAAGTCCATGAGGCGATGGCTACGTTAATAATCAGCTTGACTTCATTACTGCACATTATCCACCTGTCAAAGCATCACACCCAACCCACAAAAGCACACATGTGTTTGTTAATTTTTTAAAAATTAAATGTACAAAAGACAAATACTAATATGGAGAAATCTTTGTGATATATATTAAAAGGAGAAATTTTAAATATGAAATTGAAAAGGCCGGAATTGAGACCCACACAGCCTTCATTTGACTTAAACAGATTCATGTGTGCACTTCAAGAAAAGGCAGGTAACTAAGGGGAATTTTTTGCTTTATCTCCTTTACTCTTGTTATAATATTGTCTGTGGGATGAATATTTTTAAAATTATAATTTAAATTTTTATAATTATGTTTCCCTGGAACTACAGAATGGACGGCTCCTTTGTACACATCCTTTGCCGTGTAAAACTTTTCATTACTTATTTATACTGTTGTATGGAAAATGCAATTTTAAAATCAAAAAGGGAAACAGCATTATTATTTTGGGAAAAGGGATGAATAAAAAAGGATTTTCTTCATTAAGCACTAGAATATGTTCAAAACAAACACTTTGTAAATGGTGATAATGCCTGAAAACCAAGTCACAGATCATTAAGGCAGTAGAGGAGTCCCAGATAGGGATCCAAATTTTTAAAGAATTAAATAACCACAAAGTGAAATGAAATATGACTTCATGCATTATGACTGAAGCCAGAGAACCAGATGGAGACATACTAGCTCCTCTCCATGCCCCCTCTGCACCCAGGGACAAAACACCACCAAGTACAACAGACCCAACAGGAACAACCAGAAGAAAACGGAATTACGATCTTTTCCCAAGTAAAGTGCTTTTAAAATCATTGTGATGGAAGAGATGTCAGAGGAAACATAAACATTTATTTAAACAACAAATAGAGGAGTTCCCACTAGGCAGAGGCTTTAGTTACCACATGGGAAAACCATCAACTTCTCTGAAGTCAGAAAAAAAATCACAAGAGGAAAGCAGCAGCACTGGAAAATCTACATGCAGATTACTAAAGCACACACGTGCAGACACAAATATACACACCCAAGTGGAAATACACAGTGTCTCGCACAACGGAAAACCACCAGCCTCTAGCACACGCTGGAACACACGAACAGAAGTGCACTCAGTCAGGAACTCAATACGGGCTCAGGATGCCACAAGTTACAGAAACGCAGATCAGAATGGGGGACACGTCCTTTGTGATTTATTAAATTAGGGATGGGGTGCCACTCGGTGGTGGAACTCTTCGCCCAGCACACAGGAGGCCCCAAGTTCCAGTCCCAGCACTGCAAAAACACATACACATGCACACACACCCATGTATATATACATACATGTATATACACACACAGAGAGACCTGCATCTACACACACACATGCATCTACACACATACTCATGGACACACACCCATGTATATACACACACATATATACATACACACACAGACATGTATATACACATGCACATACCCATGTATGTACACACACAAATGTGTATTACACATGCACACAGACATGTATACATATACATGCCAACACACATGTGCACACATAGGAAAGACTCACATGTATACACACAGGAATGGACACCCATGTGTACACACACACATACAGACATACACACAGGAACAGACACAGTACACACACACACACACACACACACACACACACACACACACCAAATTAGAAAAACAAATAAAAATCATTCAGCCCAGTTTTGGCAGAGACAATTAAATTGGCTCAGTTCCTTGAGAGGTGTGACTAATCATATCAAGAGTCACTAAAACTGTAACAGTAAGGACAGTAAAGCATAAATAACATCATCTAAACAAACGTAAGCAATTCAGAACACAGAGTCGGCTCTGCTCTGTGCCGTAGAGGCCGGCGCAAGAGGAGCCACTGAAACTAATGGAAATGACCTGATACCCAGCGAAGGAAGATGCAGCAGCAGTGAAGAGGTGTATCGAGTTCTGGATACTCATAGAGCCATGCGGGCCATGCAGGAGCAAGGACACGGGCCAGATGGGGAGAAGGGAGAGAAGCAGAGAAGACTGAGCACCCCTGGTGACCACGCCACGTGGAGAGCTCCATGGGTTAAACACGGACGGGACGGAGAGGGACATAAATGATCAGGTCATTTCCACCCAAGTCTATAACTCAAACTTGTCGACACTTCTGCAGGTGCAGGGACACTCAGAATGATCAACCACAGTAAAGCTGGCTTCTAGGAACCATCCAGAACATTCACAGCAGCAGCACTCGGCAGCCTGAGTGGTACCCTTACCTAGCAGTAAGTGCCAGTGCGCCCAGTCGACGGAGCCCTGGGAAGGTGACCTGGGACGATCCACAGGGCGTGCACACAGCCTGCGGGGGAGAGCTCACTGCAGAGAGTACCGTGCAGGCCACCAGCCGGACCAGCTGAAGCAGTCACGCGTCTCTGAAGATAAGCCGGTAAGAGCACAGAGGTTTCTAAGTCATGACATTGTTATTCAGAGACTCTTCTGTCATCAGCACCAAAGGGTCCTGTAAAGTTTCTCTGGAAAGAACTGATTTTCAACCCAAGGTGCCTTGACTTCAAGAAGTCAGCAGATTTCTCAAGGCATTTTCTAAAGAGAGGTGTGTTTACAAGAAGGGTCAATATTAACTGAATGAATCAACTATCATCTCAAGTCACTAGAAAGCAGGGGAAGCACATTTAGTTTGAAGGGAGACAAGACAGAAGAGTTCTATTGCATACCATGAACTCCTTGTGCATAGGGACACGGTCTCAGTTTTCCTTACAGCTCTACAGTCTAACAGCACCTTAGGATGGGTGAGTGGGTGGATGGGGGGATGAATGGATAATTATGAATCTTAATCCACTGCTCAAACCAGTTACACATTCCAGCGGGTTTTAAAAACTGCAAAAGGAAGAACAGTGGTGTTCTGAACACAGCCAAACGAGACAGCAAGCCAAAGACTTGAAAGTCACTCCATGGAAAACAAATGGACCACTTATGAGATCTTCTGAAGAAAAAATTCAGAGCTTCTTGCTTTCTAGAGGAGGCTTCAGGCCCTGCCACCTCCTCAGGTACGAGCTGCACTGTGTGGTGCTTAGATGAGTCACTCTCGACAGAGAAGAGATGGCTGGCATGGGGTTCTCAAAGCATAATCAGGACCAGCAGCAACCGGGAACAATTTAGGAAGGCAAATTCTCAGGCCCCACCAAGAACTAATGAATCAGAAATTCTGGGGGTAATGCCAGCAATTTGTGTAAAACAAGCCCTCCGGATCATTCTAAAGCCTGCTGATGTTCCAGTTCATTCTAAAGCCAGCACATAAATTAAGGGAACTCCACACTTAGTTTTGATCAGAGTTGAGGGGAAAATGCGGAAGGAGCAAAAATAAAGCCTCTCTGAAGGAAAATACAGAGACCTTCTGGAAGAAATTCAGATAGGACAAAGTCTCAGCCATTCCACCTGCAGAAACCAAGACCATAATGCTGTCTTCTGCGTTAGCCAGCTTTCCGCTGCTGTAACAAAACGCCTGAGATAACAACCTTAAAGGAGAAAGTATTTATTTTGGCTCATAGTTCCAAAGGTTCCATGGTCATCGTCACTCTGGGCATGTGAGAAGGCAGAACTTCATGGAGTACACATCACAAAGCTGCTCACCTCCTGTCAGTGGGGAAAGAGAGAGAGGAAGGGGCCTGTCCATCCCCCTCGAGGGAACTCCCCCAGTGACCTGCTTCCTTCAACTAGACCCCGCCTCCCAACAGCGCCATCAGCTGGTGACCAAGCCTTCTGCATGTGGCCGAAAGAGTCTGCCAGTCTTCGGTAGCTGTCCTCCCAATCTGCATGAGCTAAGGCAGAGTTAGTCGTGACGTCTTCACTCTTGGGGGGTTTGTTTGTAGCCATCACCTAACTGCTAGCGTCTGCCACTTACTGCTAGTTGACCAGGAGTCCCCAGAGAAAATTCTGGAAGTTCAGCCTTCTGGCTTCCTCTCTGTCTCTCTAGCATAAGGTCACGTGTAGTAAATAGACTCAAAATCACCAAAATCACCAGAGCGCACCGAGCCTAACTCAATGAATAAAGGGAATCACGCTGGGAGCACAGAGGTCGTTCTGTTCTCACGGAGATCCTGGGAGCCCCTGACGGTTCGTCAGTGCTCTTGTGGCACAGAAGAGCTACCCGCGGCCCTGTGTGCACACTCCTCACTTTACAGGCTGGGTCCACGGAAGGTGGTGTTTCCTTCTCTGTTTCTACGGATGGGAAATAAGATTGTCAGAAGCTGACCATCTCGAGGGCACACACTCCCGGGTGGCATGACCAGGCTTTAAACCCAGGTATGTTGGGTTCCAAGAATAGTGGAGGCTGCTGTTTCTCTAGCACTCACAGCAGCCAGCAGGTAGTACCACGGCTGTGACTTACTGCAGCAGAAGGGGACAAAGCAGGAGCAGGGGCAAAGCCCCGAGGGCATAGCAGCAAGTGCTCAGGAGCCCCCTTCCCGTGGAGCCACACAGGACGAGCCCCTCAAGCAGCCACGAGGACAGGAGGCATGTGTCCCCTGGGGGAAGCTCAATGCGACTCGGTGGCCAAGGCTCTTACTGGGGGCTGGTCCTAAATGTCGAGGCACACAGGCTGACCGACTTGGGTGACCAAGGCTCCTCCTGAAGTTCTGATTAAGTTAGGCAGCTTAGGCTCAGGTCCCAGCTTTGTTGCCTGGGATGCTTCACTAAACATTCTAGGAAGCGGTCACCTGTAAAGTGGGTTTTCCATGGCACCCACCTGTCGCGGCTGGAAATGGTTGAGTCTGTCCCCCAGAGGTTCCTGGGTCGGAAGCCTGGTGATGCTGAAACACGGAGCCCCACCAGGTGATCCCTCCCTCTCACACACATTCCCACCATGGTGCCATCCACCAGGCTATGCTGTAGCCAGGAAGTCTTTACCAGAGCTGAGCTGTGGCCAGCACCACGCCCATGAGACTTCAGAACTGTGAGCTAAGTCAACCTCTCTCCTTTACCAAGTAATCAAACTCAGATATTTCATCACAGTCACGGAAGACAAACTAAGACGTACACCCCTCAGAGCTGTTATAAGCATATAACCAGGTAATGGATGTAAAGCTTTGAGGAGGCGTCAGACACAAAACACATGCTCAATATACAGGAGTTACCCTGGTCTCCCCACTCACCCCTCAGCCCCAGGCCAGAGCTACACAAACATTCCTACCTCAGTTAACTGGGAGCTAAAGATGGCGCGATGGTAAGAAGGAGGTTGTCATAGTGCTCCAGGCCCTGGGATAGACAGCCCTCGCCCATCTCTGGGTCCCTCCAGTTCCTTGAAGACCTGGCTCCCACAGAGCCACACAAGGTGAGCTCGTGCCGCAGCACTGAGGCCTGCTGGTGTCTGCTGCTTTTCCCATGAGGCAGCCCTGTAACCCAAGAGAGGCGCTAAATCAGGAACCCGCAGTTGCTATGGGTGGCGAGCAGTGATCAGGGCTGGGAGGGAGAGAGGAGATCATACCTAAGAACCCATGGCTCAGGTGAGCGGTGGCAGCAGGGGCTCTAGATGACTGAACCAGGGTGACACATGCCCAGTGCTTAGGGTGTCTCCACCCTGTGCTTGCCCTCACCAGCAAGCAGAAGCACGGTGCCAAGTTGCATCTCGAGGCAGGAGGAAGCGCCATGCATAGTTCTCTCCCCAGAAGCCCTCTATGCCCTCTCCCTCCTCCAGTTCTGATGCTGCCTTCCTGGGAAGGGCCTTATTTGACCTTCACAATACAACCTCTATTTTTTTTTTTTTTAATCCCCAAGCCCCTTTTCCTAGGTAGGAGGGTAAAACTCATCATAATGAAAACATCTTGTGACCCATCAAGAAATTGGGTTGCAAATGCCTATTGAACTAGAACCACAGTCCATGCCCAGTGACCTGGGGCATGTCCAAAACCTGTGACCTTCAGACTCCTCCTTTACAAAACACCACCACTTCTGCTCAAAACTCCCGCACAGGGTTACCTGTGTTACTAGGTACAGAGGCAAGAAAGTTTGTATCTCCTAAACACCACACCGACCGAGAAACCAGCACGTCTCTGTCAACACGGACCAAAGGGCAGGAAAACATGGCTCCTCTCCCAGCTGCACAAGCACCAGCAACACATTATTTTATTATTCACTTGCTATTTCTGTAGCTAATTTCCCAGCTTTCATTCTTCCCTTCCGTGAAAGTGGCAAAAAGGAAATCAATGAAATAGGAATGCTGCTATTTTCTGACACAAATTAAACTCCACATCTCCAAACACAAACACTCCCTGGAGGGGCACCAACCACGTGGCAGGAAGGAGTCCAGGGGGGCTTCCTACACAGGGGCCTGCCTGGTCTCCAGGCTCTGAAAGGCAGGGCCCTGACACCTGCCAACCTGCAGAGCCAAACTGCCAAAGATGGGTGTTTAGAACCAAAGAGGCAACGGGCCTCGGGGGGAAATGGGGTCATGGAGTGTGGGTGGGGGGTTTCTTGTCTTGCAAATTCAAAGACAAAATCCATACACACAGGATGACAGCAAGGAAACAGGATTAACTAGAGCAACAGGAAGAAAGCAGAGCTCCTGGAGAGGGGCTCCCAGAGAGGGGTCCTGGAGAGGGGGTCCTGGAGAGGGATGCCGGCGGGGTCTGCCGTTGGGAGTTTTAAAGGCACATCTCTGTTGGCCGAGTACAGGTGGTTGCTGGGGAGGTAGCTAACCTGGACCAATCAACCTTCCAAGCTCCGAGTTTAGTAAGCCAATCAGAACAAATAACTCCAACCCTTCATTTACATAATTAAGGGGACAGGCCTGACCTTGTGGTTTAGCACCACTGTGGGGAGGGAAAGTGCTGCAGGGAAGGACAGACTGGGTGATCAGCCCCTACTAGGGGAGCGGGTAGGGATGAGCTCTGTGTGGACGCTGTTAGGGCAGCAGCAGGCATCGAGGAGCCACTGTGGTCACAGCTGTCAGGAGCAGCACATGGCAGGACGCCCTCCAGACCCAACGTCTCCTCCAGGACGCGTGAAGTTCTGCCCTCCTTCCCTTCTCCGAGGCCTTTACCTGGTCTACCTTTCTGCCTCGTCCCCCTCATCCCTGACTGTTGAGGCAGGTAATGACTAAAGATCAAGATGCCTCTGTCACCGCCTGTCAGGATCCACGTCACCCCTCAGGTCTGTGCAGAGGCCAGTCTGTGCCTGAGAGGCTGAGCGCAGCGCGAGGCCCCCCTCCAGCCCCCTCAGAATAACACGACCCTGCAGCCGAAGCGCTCAGGAGGAGTGCGGAGCACAGGGAGATGCCAGTCCATGCCCGTGACAGTGGCTAGATGGAAAAGACTGAGCCCGCCAAACACAGGCAAGAAGGAGGAGAAGCAACAGGACACTCAGATTTTGCCAACAAATGTGCAGAATGCTGCAGTTTCTGTAAGGCTGAACGTGCCCCTATCATGACATGGTAATTCCACTCCTAGGCATTGACACAAGAGAAAGTGTCACTTAGCATGAAAAAATCTCATAGAAACATTCTCAGCAGCTCTGTTCATAATCACCAAACAATGGACACGATCGGAGTGTCCATCCACAGAATGGATGAACTGTGATAGCAGCACATGGTTCTGCAGACGGACCCACAGACACCGCATCAGAGCTCAGCTCCTCTGTGTCACAGACCAATCACCTGTTTTTTTTTAAATAAAGTTTTATTGAAACACATCCACCCTTGGTCGGCTGCATCCTGTCTAAGTTCCTCCCCTGCAGCAGCCGCAGCTTCTCAGAGCTGCCATGGAGCCTTGGTGGCTGCCAAGTCTGAAATATTTACAATCTGCTGGGCTCAGAAGAGGACTGCAGACCCCGACAGAGATAAACACAAAACCATGCAGAGTCGGGGAGGCGGATCACAGACACCGGAGGCTGCTGCGTAATCTGGCCATGGGGAACTCTCCAGCAGGAAAACTAATCCATGGCTAAAAATATCACAACAGCGCTGCTTCTGGAGGCTGTAGGGGGCCGACTGGCAGGGGACCGGGGGTTTTTTTTGGGGGGAGGAGCTGGACTTGTTCCGCATATTGGTGGAGGGCAGCCATGTGAAGTATGCGTTTGTCCAAACAGATCAAACTGCACACTGAGGCTCTGCGGAGCACATCTTGGTTTTAAAACTCCGCATTTCCCCAAAAAAACACAAGGGCAGAATCTCAGCTCTGAGCTGGACCCGTTTCCCCTCCTGGACACTGTGCATCTTGGCCTTCCATTTAACATCCACGGTCAAGGCCAGCTTGGGCAGATACTTTTTCTTCATGACCAACTGTTCCTAATGGCCAGGTCTCAGATCTTGAGATTTCACAGGAAAACAAAGGTTTTACTTTATCTACAGTTTTTTTGCTCAAATACTCCTGTGAGATATAGCCAAGATATTAACAACAACAATAACAAAAAACCCCAACCATAGATGCTCTGGAGAAAGTTGGAGTGAGACCACCCTTCTCCCACCCAACACGGTCCGGGGACCTCTGCAGAGCCCACAGCACCCATGATCACAAGGCCTGTTTCCTCCAGGCACAAACCACTGGCCCACACTCTGTGGTCACCATTCCTCCAGCCGCCCCGCTCTTCAACTGCTCCTTCTCTCCGGGGCCTGAGACCCGCAGAGCAGCCAGTCCTCAGTCTTATCTAACCCTACACACTAGGAATGCCATCCCTGCAGCCCACGGAGGGAGCAACTCCCCAGTCAAGGGCCACCCCACAAGCTGCCTTCCAGGAAGACACAGCTCTGCCCAGTCCTCTCCTCCTTCCTGTTTCAAAACTTTATTTTCTTCCATCTCCAAGAGCTGCAGAGCATGATTCAACACATGCACCTCAGACGCTACACTGCACTTGACCTCTAAAACGGGCCCCTTCAGAAAGGCCCTCCCTACCCTCCCTGCTCCCCTCTCTTATGAGACACACATGTGTCCAGGGACTCCTCGGTGTGCCCCAAGCTTTGCTGTGCACATTTTGACTTGAGAGTGACTTGACCCTCAGCGGGAAGCACCGTTCTGGTGTCATTTTCCGAGACAGAGCAGGACAGCAGCAGTCTGTCTGCAGGTCAGCGTTGATGGACTTCAAAACACAAACTAGACTCTCAGAACTCCACAGTGGATAGAGCAGGCCGTGTGGGGCTGGGAGATAGTACATGAATGTAGCTGTGCCTCTAACAACACCAAGGGCAATGGACAACAGCGAGACAAACACAGCGAGCAGAGAGCAGGACTGACCACAGAGATTTCTGCGTCTCTCTCTGGCGCTCTATCCCTTGCTGAATTATCCTCTTACTCAATCAACAGTTTTAAGGCGCCGACGAAGACTTGGAGACAGCTCTGTTTTTTGCAGAGGGTGCAGCTGGGTGCATCTGTCAGAGATTCAAGCTTTGCTTTAAAATAGTAAATCCAGAGAAAACAAGACAGGGGACCTGGGTCGAAGGCTGGGAGCTCTGCCCGCATATTTACCTTTGGGAAGAAGAAGAAGAGAGACTGGAGCTCTGTCCCCAGAGAAGGGGTTGCCAGGCTGCAGCAAAGCCAGCCTCCTTGCCTCAGGGGCACTGTTTACTTTCCCAGGGCAGCAGCATCTCCACACAAGACAGGAGCTGCCTCTGTTCTTGGAGGCCCAGATCCCTCCCTCATCTTGGTGCTACCTGGGGAGACAACACCCACCAGCCCCTCGGTTAGGAAATCAGGTTTGGAGGTCCACTTGACCCCATTCCCCTCACCTCCTGGGTTGGTCACATCAGGGGCAATGGCAAATTACAAGTGAGGTCTGATTGGCATGAGGGGATTGGGAGTGAATCCTAGGAGGCTGTCCACCTGCTGGGCACAAACGCCAGTGTAAGCTCTTATACTCTCCAGCTGAGACTGAAGGCCACAAGTGTTGGCACCAGGGGGTGGGGTCTTGATCCACTCAGGGCAGCAGTGGTGGGAGAGGAAGCAGAGAGAGGGCACTCCTATGCACAAGGCTTTCCCAGCTGGCCCATGTAGGTCCCAGATCTGGACCCAGCAGAATGAGGGGAGGGAGGGTACGCCCGTCACTGACTGTTACTGCAACAAACACTGGGGGTAATCCACCTAAAGAGAGGAGAGGTTTGCTGTGGCTCATGGCTGTGGAGGTTTCTCTCCATGATCCACAGGCCCCACTGCTTTGGGCCTGGGTGAGGCAGCACGTCACGGTGGCAACACGTGGCAAAACTGTCACCCTGTGGCCAGGATGCAAAAGAGAAAAGAAGGGAAAGGGGCTGGGGCCCCACAGTGCCCCGCGAAGGCACAGCCCTAATGACCCCAGACCTCCCACCGTTCACCCAGGAGTGCCAAGCTGGGGACCAAGCCTTCCACACAGGAGTCTTCAGGGACATTCCATATCCAAACCCTACCAGAGAGGGATGCCATTTTAGCTTCTGGTTAATAAAAAGTGTGTGTGTGGGGGTGGGGGGATTATTCAGAAAATATAAATTTAAGGACTTAAAAGATCCATCAAAAAGCAGAATCCTCTAAGTTCAAAATTGGGGCTGACTCAGTTTCTTCTCTTGCAGGACTGGCTGCCTTTGGAGAGCCTAGATAGAGTGGTTGATATGTGACAAAAGGATCACCCCCAGTGTCACTAATGTCTCTGTTGATTCAGAGGGCGCAAGGGATTCTTGGATTCTCCTGGAGACCACAAAACCAATTTTCCCAACAGCTCCCTGGGCCTCCCCAGAGTTCATTTGATGGAGCCCTGGTTTCCTAGACTGGCACTGGGACTTCACAGTGACCCTGTGACTGGCTGCAGTTGTGAGCCCCGGATTTCAGACGTGGAGACTGAGGGGTAGCCTTAAGGGCCCATGGCTGTGCAGCAGGGTGGCTCCAGGTCCAGAGCCCCACCTCTAACCTCCCCTCCCTCGTCATTTCCCCGACCAGCTGCAGGCCTTGAGACAGTGGCTCTGGAATGGCAGCCAAGGTCGACTGACTGGGCTATACACGCAGTCCAGAGTCAAGGAGTCCTTGCCACGCCTGACCCGTGCTTTAGTGTGTCAGGCTGCCGCCCACGCGCTGAGCCACAGGAACCAAGTGCTCTCAGTCCCTCGGGCCAGATGTCTGAGACCCGGTCGCCCTGGGCGGCACCGGCTGCAGCCTCTGCTTGGCTTGTAGACGGCAGGTGTCTCCCGTGTCTTCCCTCAGAGCTCCTCTGCATCCTAGTCGCCTCGGGTTGTAAGAACAACATGATTTTAATTTCATTACCCCTTCAAGACCCGACCTCCAAATACGGTTACTTTTTGAGGTCCTGGAAGTCAGATCTTGAACATGTGAATCGAGGGGACACAGTTCTGCCTAAGGCACCACATGGTAGTTCTTACTGCTACTGCTTTGTCTCTGGCCGTGTGTGTGTGTGTGTGCGCACGCGCACGCGTGCTGGAGATGGAACCCAGGGTCCCGTGCGCACGGGGCACATCCCCAGTCCTGTGCGCTGGCTTTCCCAGGACATCAGCAGACTGGGTTCTGACCTGGGGGAAGGCCAAGAGGAACTTTGTATTATTAGTTTTTTGTCACTGTAACCAAAATACCTGACAAGAAAAACTTAGAGGAGGAAGAACTGCGTGTGGCTCACAGTTTCAGAGGCCTCAGTCCCATGGCTCTGGGCCTCAGGTGAGGCAGAGCATCATGGCGGAAGGGCCTGGATGAGCAAAGCTGCTCAGCTCATGACAGCCAGGAAGCACAGAGCAAGAGCAAGGAGTCCCCAAAGGGGACACCCCAGTGACCTGCTACTCTAATCATACTCCACCTGCCTACAGTTATCATCCAGTACCCCACTCAAATAATTAATCTATCAAATGGATTAATCCACTGATGAGGTTACAGTTCTCGTGATCGGATCATTTCACCTCTGAACAGTCCACCTGGTCTCACACAGAGCTTCCCAGGGGAACCCCTCGTAGCTAAACCCTAACCAACTGTTGACTGCATCAGCCCTCAAGGTGTTGGGGAGCAGTGCCTGGAATGAATTCTTACCCAGGAGAGTCACCCCAGATGGAAAATCCTAGGGAAGAACTGAGTGAGCCCAGGAGGACCTTCTGCAAAAGTGTGCACATGGAGACTTTGTAAAAGGCCTGCCACTGGGAGGAGAGGTGGGGACGGGGGATAGCCACACTGTCTCAAAGGCACGTCGGGTCAGGTGGGTGGGTAGAACCAGGCAAGTGCCTGTCTTCAAGAGCTGCCCTGGGAAGAGCCGCAGGAAGACAGAAAGGCCCTGGCTGCCTCATCCCGCTGGGTGGAATGCTAAGCTGTCCAGCAGAGAGCAGGCGTGCCCTCACGCACCCAGGCCCAGCCCCCTGAGAAACGACAGCGGCCCTGAGTGACTATCTCAGTTTCCGTCTTGACATTAAATTGGGAAGCTGTACCTCCTCACTCTGCACCCCTGGTTCATAGCACCGGAGGAGAATCGTGATATCAGCAAGGCCCACAGTGCCCTGCCAGCCTTGTGGTCACTGCTGTGGTCACTACTGTGGTCACTGGCATGAAATGAACACGACGTGCTTAAAGAAACAGTGACCCTCCCCCCGTAAAGGCACAGCCTGCGAAGCTGGGAAACACGCAGGGACCACTAACAGAGGAACAGTCTCCTCTTCGCGTCTAAGCAGCAGCTTAAGAAGACCCCGACAAACTGACAGGATGACCAGAACACCCTCCCGATGACATGGGACATCACGATTCTACTGTTGGCTAAGAAGTAGCCCCAGGAGGACCCCCCATGGTCACTGCTGGAGCTGGCCAGTACTGCCCTTCCTGGGACTCAGCCTCTGCAGTAACAGGGGAGGTCCCCTCATCTGCTCACAGGGAATCTGTCACAGAAGATGCAGCACTCTCAAGTGACCCCAGGGGCTCCAGAAGCAAGGCTCTGGACTCTGGAGCTCAGGTGGGTAATAAAATAAATTTTACGTTACATGGTGACAACGATCCTAAGTCACCTCTGTGCCTGTCTTCTCCAGGAGACCAGCCTGAGGGTGAAACACTCCCCGACACTCCTGCTTCTGAGCAGCCATGGAGCTCTGGAGCACTGGGACAGGCAGGGAAATGTGTGAGGTTCCCCTGACTTCATGCAATTGGTCCCCAAAGCGCAGCCCAGGGCCCGCGGCAAAAGTGTAACTTGGCAATGTTTGCACCTAGTCAAAATTCAGACTGTGGGGCAGCCCACCCTTGAGTCAGAAACTCAGGTGACACCCATAATTGCCCTCCAGGTGATTCGGATGCACATTCAAGGAAGGGAAGTGTTACCTTAGTGGTACAGAAGGAAGCCTCATCCCTCATCCCTATCACCAATTTATTTATTTTAACAAAACTTATAAAATACTATTTTAGACCATTTTTATTGCTATAACAAAATACCCGAGGCTAGCACTTTAGAAGGAAAAGAGATTTTTCAGCTCACAGTTTTGGAGGCTGAAAGTCCAAGATCACGTGGCCCCATATGTTGGGCCTCTGGGAAGGGCCTCTGGCAGTGTCACAAGGTCCAGGTTTGTAAGAAAGGAAGAGAGAGCGAGAGCAGGCCCCACAGAGAGAGAGGAAAGGAGAGGGTGGGGAGGAGCCAGGCTCACTCGCTCAACATCCCACTCTCTAGGGAACTAACCCACCCCTAGGGGCCCTCACAGTGCTGTGGACACTCACTCGTCCCGGTCACAGGGTGGGCATGGCCCAGGAAGCTCCCTAGAGACCCCGCCTCTCGCAGGTTCTGCCCCTTCTCAGTATCTCCACACTGCTGACCAAGCACCCGGCACATGAACCCCTGGGGCACACTGTGATTTGAATACTGGGTGTCCCCGGACGTCTCTGTGGAGACAATACAGGAACGTGCAGGGGTGGAGTGACTGGGTCATGAGAGCTGCAGCGAATCGGGGGGCTAATCCACAGAGGGCTTCATGACCTGGTGGACTAAGGGATCAGCGGTGGCAGCACAGGCAGTGGGTGTGGCTGGAGCAGGGGGTCGCTGGAGGCTGCCTTGGGGATCATGTCATTCCCAGCTCCTCGCACCAGAGCTCCCCGGGCTGCCATGAGCTGAGTGTCCTGCCTGTGCCACCGCGTCCACCATGAGGCTCTGCCTCCCTGCAGGCCCAGAGCAATGGAGTCCGCCGACCACAGACTGGACCTGACACCAAGAGCCAACTGAACTTCACCCCCAGGTGTTCTAGGCAGGTCTCATGGGGGAAAAGCAGAACAACACAGGGCCCAAGCCACACCTTATTCCAGGTGTCCATCCCACCTGAGGCCCGTGGCCAAGAGTGGACACAAAGGCCTGACCACTCCTTCCCTCGCTCCCCCACCTGGCTCCTCCTCTCAACTCTTCCTCTAAAGGACACTTTCTCCCTCCCATCCCACCAGCACCACCCTCCTCCTTCGACCTGCTCCCAGGCCGTGCCAAGCCTCTGTGCTCCCCAGCCACCCCCTCAGGCACACTGCAGTCCCCACTCAGCTCACTTGGGGCTTTGCTGTCTCCAAACTCCACACCCTCAACCTAATGACCCCCAACCCCACCTACACAGCTTTCTCTCCACACGTGAAATGAGACGGGCTCCTGGGGCCGCAGCTCAGCACCTCTCCAGGCGAGCAGGGTGCGGGCACGCATCTCCCCAGTAACTAGGAGGAGGCACACAGGGCAGTGTTGTGAGAAGGGCGAGCCGCTGAGCTCGCCCACCTCAGTTTTTCACAGGTAGAGGGTTCAATGTCACCACGCTACTCACCTGGGGATGGCAAGGACCACATGACATACTGCCTGGAACACAACCTTGGGAACACAAAGCAGGTCAATGAGGAACACCTACTCCCGTGGCTCATCTTCATGGGACTCCTTAATAAAACTCCCAGCTGACTGCCGCCTTGAGTGCAGCGAGGGTTCCCAGGGGTGAACATCTATGGAAACTCATCAAAGTATGCAGTCTAAATATTAGGGCTTATTATGTATCAATAAAGCTATAAAAAGAATAGCCAAAATCTCACTGTTGACTCTGGCTCCCGGTAACAGCAGAGGAGTTTTACAGACTACCCTCCTTTCAGGTACCTATCATCAAGCCAGAACTGTATTAAAAAAAAAAAAAAAAAAAAAACTCATCTAAAGATACTGAAGGAAAGTAGGCAGAAACTGTCAGAAGCCTCCTTGGAAACAAGCATAGCAGGTTAGATTTATGAGTTTTCAACAGCCTCCTACCTGAGCATCCTCTCCAACATAAATCCATCCAGGGACCAAAGAGGCACAAGCTGTCTGGTTTCAGGTTTCAGCGGAAAACCCAGGGGCTACAAAAACAGCCATGAGGTGTGGGGTGAAATCCTGTGTATAACTGCTATGCACAATGTCCACCCGAGTCCTGGGCTGGCTGGGAACCCACACACAGATATGAGAGGCCACAGGCGACCTGGGTGCCGGCAGCAGCAGCCGGAGGATGAAATAAATAACTGGAGATATCAGCACTGCCCAGCTCAGACAAGGCACTGAATTTGGAGTCTGAGTCCAAGCCAGATAACCATCTGTTGGAACACAAGTCCTGTTGAAAGGAACAGGAGCCACAGTTTCCATAACATATATTTAATAATATCTAGGAATTGATTAAAAATTACTACTTGCAAGAAATAAGGAAAACAACCTATACTTAAGAAAAAGGTATATACTTGAATCAAAGAAGATCAACTCAAAGATGACCCAGATGCTGCAATTAGTAGATAAGGATTTTAAAGCAGGCATTACACAGGTACGCAAAAAATTCCATGAAAATACATATACAATGAATGAACAGATGGGGACCTGGGCTTCGAAATTTACAAATGATGAAAACTGAACTAAGTAAGGAGTCTAGAAGTGAAAAGCACACTCACAAGTGGGATGAAGAGCAGATTGGAGACAGTAGCAGAGTTAGTGAACTTCAAGACAAATCAATAGAAACTATGCCATTCTAAGAACAAAGGGGAAACATATTGAAGAGAAATGCACAGTCTCAGGACCCCTGAGACAAGATGGAACCTCAGAGGAGAGAAGGGAGAGAATGGGGAAGGGAAAATGTAAAGAAATGGGCTTTAAAAATAAGCTGGTTGAAAGACAAACATGGATTCCAGAAGGTGAGCACAACCCAAGTAGGAAAAATATCAAGAAAGCCACATGTTAAAATCTTGAAAACAGAGAAAAAAAGATCCATTTCATACACGAGAATAATACAAATGACAATGGACCTTGTCACCAGAAGCCATGGAGGAGAAGACACTAAAATGATATGTTTAAAGTGCTTCATGGAAGAAAAAAAAAAAAAACACTGTCCATGCAGAGTTCTATATGCAGCAAAATTATCCTTCAAAAATAAAAATGTAATGGAGGCCCTTTCAAAGGAACAAAATTAGAGAATTTGTCATAAGCAGATCTGCACTACAAGAAAATCTAAGGAAATGTCCTCAGCCTGGAAGGAAAGAACTCCAGATGATATCTCAAATATACAGGGCAGAGTGGAGAGCCCTGGAAATGAGGGGTACACAGTGGTCTCTGAGCTTTCAAAGGACAAAATACAGAAATGAACTCAACGTCCTTAGCCATTAGAGAAATGCAGATCTCAGCTCCAAGGAGACTGCATCTCACCCCAGTCAGAATGACTTATTTTCAAAAAATAAGTAACAAAAGCTGGCAAGGAAGCTCCATACACTGTGGGTGGGAGGTGTAAGTTAGCAGAGCCCCTGTGGAAGACGGCACGGAGGTTCCACATGACCCCGCTGTCCCACTCCAGAGAGACACCAGCGCACCCCAGCTCTCAGAGGCAGCCAAGGGAGGGCACTAGCCGGGGTGCCCATCAACAGATGGACAGATAAGGAAAAGGTGGCGGGCACACCCGGTCACACATTCTTCAGTCACAAGTAAAAACGAAATCCTGTCATTCCCAGAAAATTAGATGGAACCACAGGACATCGTGTGGAGTACAATAAGTCACACACAGAAAGACAAGCATCCCGTGTTTTCTCTCCTACGCAGAAAATAGCAAAATAAAAATAAAGATAAATCGGACGACCTGAAAGAAGGCAGGGGACTGTTAGGGACCGGGAAGAGGGCCAGCAGGGGAGGGCATGCGGTAGGAGGGGGAGTGGACAGGGGAGTGGACGTGAATGTGTGGGAGTCTCCCGGGAAACTCACTACCCCGTACAAATCATATGCACTAGTGAGAAACAGATAAATGAATTTTAAGAAACGTAAGCAGCAGCCACTGAAAGATGATACATTTTCCATTTCCTAAGTCATCTGGCAAGCCACCACACTTACCTTTGTAGTTTGTTTCTCTTAATTTGCATAGAAATAAGTACTTATTTCACATCAAAGATTAGTACTGATTGAAAAGTGCCATAACTCTTTCCAAAAGATTTCATAAGTTTTGCCTTCAATAAAAATGTTCCCAGTCTGCAGATTCTACTCACCAAGCTCCCATCCCTGACACCCCTGGAGACTCACATGGACGGCTTCACCCCGGGTTCTTGACAAAAACCAACCAACGTCACTGAACAGGCAGGATGGAACTATGAGATGACTGTCATAATAATTTTAAGACATGAAAGTCAACAGCCTCACACAGTTACGTGTGTGCTCACATGAGCAAGCATGCAGAAACACACTCTCGTGGCCTTTGCACACCCGGCAGTGGGATGGCTGGGTCACAGGGAGCCTCCTCGCTGTCTTCCACGGGTGCTGCTGACTTACACCACTCCCACTGGTTTTCTAGCCAAAGTCCTTCCACCCCTCCACCAGCTCTGTCCGCCCAGCCCCACGGCCTTCCCAGGGCAGCTCAGTGCCTGCTCCTCAATGCCCGTCCTGCCAGGCAGAAGGGCGGCTTCCCTCTTTGAACCCCCTCGGGCCCCGGGGGCCCCTGACTTGAATTACAGACGTTCACTATGAGCTGCAAGGAATCGGATTTCAGTCACCAGTCTCAGAGCCACCCAGGGAAAATGACCCTAAATCAGAGCCCGGACACGGGAAGTTGGGAGCAGAGGCCGAGTTCCCAGGGAGGTGGGACTGATGGGACCCCAGTGACTGCAGTCAGAGGTAGTGGCCAGGGACACCTGGATGTAGCCTCTGTCTTAGGGAGTGGAGAACAGGGAAGGGACCAGGTGCTGAGCCCTGGGAACCAGGAGAGCCCAACGTCTATCACAGGCCTGTGACGTGTGAGGCCAGGGCTTGGCCTCTCCTCTCAGACAGAAGGGACCCCTGTGCTCCAGAAGGGACACCAGCAACAGCCACCCGCTGCGGAACCCGGAGGCAAGGACAAACCCAGCAAGCGCACACCACAGGCTCTGGCTGGTAGCTCTCTGTCACCTCAGCTGCCACCTCTGCAGCTCCCTCTCCCCTGGGAGAGACAAAGCTCTTTAGGGTAAGGCTGGTGCGTTTAGAGAGTCACTGTCCCTCCAGGTCCCAGCACTCCACCAGGGCTGCAGACAGCCTGCAGGTGGACTGAGCAAGGGCGGAGCGCTGCCCACCTTACTCCACAAGAAGCACGTGCCGCAGGCCTCCGCATGGGCTTGGGGGGCAACCAGCCTCCTGGAGGGAGGCAGAGAGGCCAGGAGACCCTCCCCCGTGCAAAACTCTCCAAAACCCCCGGTAGACTCAGGTGTCCACTGCTGGAGGAAGCTGCATCTGAGGACCCATAGTCCCTGGAGCTGTCCTGACACAGTACAAGTCAAGGGGTCCTCACCGTCTCTCCTTTCCTGGAACAGCCTGTCCTGCCACTCACTTTGCCCTCTCTATGAATGACATCCTCACTCCAGAAGCACCTCATCTGGATGTCACCTCAGATTCTTCACTCTCCCTCGTTCCCCACACTCAACTATCGAAACCTGTTACATCCTCCAGTTTTTCCATTGTTGTAATGAAATGCCTGAGGTTGGGTAATTTATAAAGAAAAAAATTAGGGTTGCAATTCTGGAGGTTCAAGGGCATGGTACTGGCTTCTGGTGAAGACTTCATGGCGTGTGCAGGAAGGAGAGGTCAAGGGTAGGAGAGAGAGGCAGAAGGAGCGGGGTGCCACGCCATCCTTTTTAAACAAAGCTCTCAGGAGAACTGACTCAGGGTCCCATGAGGACACCTTATCCCTCCCGGAGGTCAGGCCCCTGTGTCCTGAGGCCTCTCCTCTTAAAGGGCCCACCACCTCTGAGCCTCACCACTGAGGACACGTTCCAGCACAGGAACCCGCAGGACACTCCCCAGCCATTTCCCAACCACCCTGGCTCCCATTTAGCCTCCGGACTGACTGTGAGCTCAGTTCCTGGAGCTGTCCTGACACAGGACCTCCTAACATGTCCCCCGGGGTGCTGAGCCACCCTCTCCTGAAATGGCAGGGCAGTGCCTCCAGACCACATGCTCCTGGAACTCATGGAGGCCTCGGGCTCCTCCTCTGCACCTGTGCCCAATCTGATGAACAGAATATGGCCTCAGGGAAGGCCCGGGGCTCAGGAAGCCATGTCAGCAAGTCCAGTGCTGTTCCCCTGCACTCCCTCCCACCGCTCACCCTACAATCCAGATCCCACCTTGAGAAACCCAGGCCACAGGCCGAGGCCACTCGTGGTGGACCCCAGCCAAGAGCCAGCATGGGCCAGCCAGACGCGAGTAGCGGGAGTCGGGAGACCCAGACCCGCACCTCTGAGCCACGCCAGGGGACGGTGAGGGGACAGAACCAAGCCCTCCCCAAATCGCAGACTTGCAAGCAAAATAAGTACCGTCATTATCTTAAGCCATAAGTTTTAGGACAATTTGTTACAGAGTCACAGTCACTGGAATGTCCCCATAAGCATCTCTGAGCTCTCCACATGCCAGCTCTGCTGTCACCATGTCGTTCAGCCCGCCATCGGCCCTCAGCAGTTCCCAGGGGGACTCAAGTGTCCTCCCAAACTCACCCCTGCCTTCTCATTCCACCCCCCCCGCCCCCCCCAGGGACCCTCTAAGACACACACAAGCCACTCTCCTGCATGAACCCATAGACAGGGGAAGGGCCACAGACAGTGCTCCCTCAGCTCTTTACCACTGTGACCAGAAGACCTGACAAGAGCAAGCCGGGAGGAGAGGTGTCAGAGGTCTCAGTCCACAGGGGGCCGGCGCCATTCCCAGGGGCCAGGTAAGGCAGAGCGTCATGGCAGAAGGGTGTGGAAGAGGAAAGCAGCTGGGGACAATGCCATCAGGAAGCAGAGAGACAGATCTGCTCAGCAGGCACAGACAAAACCCAAAGGCACAACCCCAGGGACCCATCTCCCCCAGCCCCACCCGCCTACAGCCACCACCCAGTTAATCCCCCTGGGGCTTCATCCACTGGTTAGGTGAAGGCTCTCCCAACCCAATCACTTCACCTCGAAAGCTCTCCACGTCTCACCCATGAGCTTTCGGGGGACACCATAACAGACAGGTAGACACATGGATGGACAGATGGATAGAGGGAAGAAGGGAGGAAATCTGCACCGCTAGACAGACAGACAGACAGACTGTAGAAAGATAGGAGCCAGGGGTGAGTCTCAGTGGTGGAGCACTGCCTGGCATGTGGGAGGCTCTGGGTTCAATCTCGCACCATCATGCACGAACCCACAAACACACACATACACACACATGCACACAAACACAGGCATGTACAAACACACACAGGCACACACTCAACACACATACACACATATGCACACACACAGGCACATGCACACAAACACACACACATGCACACACAGGCACATACACACAAACACACACATATGCACACACAGGCACATGCACACACACACAGAGGCATGTACACACAAACACACAGGCACACACACACACATACGCACACGTTCACATGCATATGTCCACCTGTACACAAACATACACATGTACAGATATACACACGTACACATGTCTGTATGTGTACACACAGCACACATGCACACACATATTTATGTATGTATCCATATACACACACATACGTGCATGCACACATGCACACACACACACTCGTACACACACAGGCACGCACACACAGGCACATATACCTGTGCACACATGGCAGAGTGTCACTTCGAGCCTAGAGGTCTGGTTCATCTACAGTTCATTTACTGTACTTTCCTTTTTTATTCACGTTTAAAATTTTCTCTCTAAAATCTTTCCAAAAATAAAAATCAACCTTCCATTGCTCCCCACAGTTGGAATATGAGCCCCTGCGGGTGGCAGCTATACCCCTACCCCGTGTGACTCCTGCTGCTGCCCAGGGCCCCAAACTTAACTACCTTTCCCACTGGCCCCAAGGCTCCTGGCCACCTGCCCAGGTGCATGTCCCCGACAGGCCAAGGGCTCTCTCTCAGTGCCAGTGTGTCTGCTGAGAAGTCCCCATCAGATGTCCCTCCTGCAGATCCTGTTGGGATTCCGGTTCCTAGGGGCAGCACTGTGAGGGGCTCCAGATACTGACCGCCTAAGGACACCCCCACCTGTCATCTCTGAGCCTGGCCCTGCCCTGGGACCCAGCAGCACTGGAGAACCTCCCAGGTGAGGGTCAGCAGGGGTCAGGTGTAGGAGTGTCTGGCCCCGCCCCGCCCCCTCCTGAGCCACTTGTGGCAGCTGCAGGTTCCACAAGCTCACACCCAGCTGCAGCGACTGAGCCTTCACTCTGTGCCCAGCACTGTCCCAGGTACTGAGGGTACAATTAAAGACAATCCCCACTCTTGAGCTTGTGTGCCTCACTTTTAATAAGAAAGACAACAACTCTGGAGGCCACACATCAGACGGAACACCCCCACGGGGCCACCCAGCCCCTCACCAGACACACCCAGCAGGTCCTGAGCCCAGGCCACCCAGCCCCTCCCCAGACAGCACCCAGCAGGCACTGAGCCCAGGGCCACCCAACCCCTCACCAGATAGCACCCAGCAGGCCCACAGCGCAGGCCCTACTACGACTCCCAGAGACATAGGGGCACGGGCTCCCCCTAGGATGGTTCTGCCTGCCCTGGGACCTCTGCACTGACCCAGCTGTGGGTCCCAGGATGCCCCCATGGAGAGCAGCTCTGGGCGCTCCTGGGATGGCCTGGACAGCACCCTGTAGCTACCCCAGGCACGGTATCACAGCAGGCAGACGTGCAGGAGGGAGAGACAGCTAGTCTCGCAGCACAGAGCCACAGCGATCGTGAGAGCCAGAAACACGCAGTGGCCTTGTCGTGCCAAAGGCAAACCCCGTCCTACCCTCGTCTCCCGCCTCCTTGTCTTCCTCTCCCTCGGCTGCTTTCAGTTCTGCCCAAAATCCCTCTCCTGGCCCTTAGGACAGAGCAATGTCCTCGTGGCAAAAGTCCCATCTCACACCAATGGGAAGAGAAAGTGCAGCGTCCCTACTCCAAAGTCCAAAATGCTCCATGACCAGAGGCTTCTGACCACTGACTCTCTGCCACACCTGACCTCATGTGACAGGTCACCGTCAAAATGCAGGTGCGCTGAAAATACTACACAAAACTACCTGCAGGAGATGCGCATGAAGGGCACCTGAAGCATAGATAGGTTTCCCGCTTAGGCCTCAGTCCCACCCCCGGGGGAATCTCACGGTAGTTGTGCACAAATTCCAAATCTGAAGATAAAGTCTAAACACAAAGCACTTCCAGTCCCAAGCATGTCAGATAAGGGATGTTCTGTACTGGGATATTTCAAAGTCACCTCTAACTACTGACTTCTGTAATCAGATCACTCCATCTTTAAGAGATCCTGAGTTTGAGTCTGACTCTAAGACTAGCAGATTTTCACCCTTCAGGGAACACTGAGGGAGGCACGTGGAAATGGGCACGGTGACACGGCCTGGTCCCCCAGTGGCTTTCCCTCTGGAAGGCAGGTAACTGTGGTGTCTCCGGGGCTGAAAAGCATTTAGAAGGCGGCTCTCCATCCTGGGAGCAGCCGGACATCTCAAGTGGAGACAGAAGAGAGTTGTCCGGGGCTCTGGGATCCACTCACAAGCCTGGCTGGTCTCATCCATGGTTCTGAGGAGCACGCACATGTTCGTGTGCACTCTCACTTCTTTGCCCTCTTCCCATATTCTTCCCAAATCCCGGTTTCTACAGTCTTGTGTGGTTTTCAACCATCTACCCCTCAATTCCCTTCCACCAATTGTCCCTGTTGTTAGCACAGCAAAGTACCCCAGACAGTACCCCCGACAAAGTACCGCGACAGCTGAAAAGAATCAACCAAGATGGCGGCGCAGGTGGGCTGGTGAGGGAGGCCAGGGAGCGACCCTTCTGGAAAGTGTGCACTAAACAGGGAACCAAAACTGGCCAACGAGATCAGCCTGGGCACGTTCATCAGGTTGTCCTAGCTGCAGAACTCCCATACGCCTCCCTTCTTCATATCATGGCCTCCACAAATGCAGGCACAAAGATTAGCTGCTGAAAAGCCATCACTGAGCCCAGGGAGGACTCCCGGCCCGAGGTCGGCCCCAGGCAGCTGCACGGCCCTATTCAGCCCCGTGCGAGTATTTCTAATATAGTTGCAAGTAATTCCAAGCTGTCACTGGCACCGTCCCAGGATCTTTTTCAAATAAAGCAAAACTAAATAGCACAAAACTTCACAAATTTAGGAAAAAAAAAAAAATCTTTGGCGCTGCATAATAGCAAATTCCATTACCGTGGGATTCACGTTTCCAAGTTGTTCAAACAGATTAAAAACCCGTCTGCATTCGTTTTACATATTACACCCGTGATGGCCACAAGCACTGATGACAGATAACCCAGCAGAGCCCTGCCACAACGAGCAGATTCACCTCCCCCAATTGTAACTTGCACGTAATTGGAAATCAAACATTCCTAATGAGAATATTTCTAATGAGACTTAAATTGTCTAAAATAATTATTCATAAAGACACTCCTAATTTTTCTCTCTTATGTTGTTCCTCCCTCAAACTCACTCCTTAAGCAGAGAAAATTCCCACAGAAACTGGCTATTCATCGCATATTTGGGGAATTCCCCGTCTGTGCCACCAGGCAGTAAAAATGACAGGGGGATACTTAAAATAGCTATGGAGCTTCACAGCATTTGTTTAATACACTCTCAGTAGAAAACAAAAGTTTGGGGCCATATGAGTCTTGTTTCTCCTGAAGATCAGATTTATCAATTCACACTGAATTGTCTGGGGGCGACTGAACTCCCAATTACCCACCCTGTACCCAGGCTGAAACGCCAAGCACCCCATCACGACTGTGCCCATGCAGGCACAGACACACACACCTCAATTCAGAATAAGCTGAATTTTAAATACAGCTTCAACCTTTAAACAGAACACATCTCTTCAGCTACTTCTTTGAGAGGCAAGAGGGAAAACAGCACCCTGTATATTCTCCGGGAAAAGGAAAACCTCGCTCCCTTTCCTTCATTGCTCACGCCACAACCAACAGTTAGTATCAGGGCAAGATTTTAAGTAAGACTCGGCTAT
The DNA here is from genome assembly GCF_048772815.1 of Callospermophilus lateralis. Classification (NCBI taxonomy): domain Eukaryota; kingdom Metazoa; phylum Chordata; class Mammalia; order Rodentia; family Sciuridae; genus Callospermophilus; species Callospermophilus lateralis. The sequence continues at coordinate 23,880,202 of NC_135323.1, forward strand.
GATCCTCAAAGACAGGGCCACCAAGTGGGACACAGAAGCAATAAAAAGTAATGGCAGTGGTCAAGTTGTGATAGAAATCCATCCAAGACAAAGGACGTCGGCGTGGACAACACTGGAGCTCGCATGAAACGACAGAGAGCGCGGCTGGGCACCATCCCATCTAGAAGGCCACCACACCCCCTAAGAGACCAGCTGGTAGAAGGTAAGTGACTTCCACTTCCAACCAAGATGGAGAGGAACAGGCACCAAACCTGCCCTCCACCCGAACCAGCAAAATATCAGGCAAATACACAGAAGAGCAGCAGTAAAGACACTGGTCAGCAACCCGCAGTGATCCCAAGGGACGCATCGAGTGAGGTGAGCCACTACCTTGAGAGCGTGGTCAGCCGTGCTCTAAGAACAGAGAACGCAGAAGACAGAGTGGGCTCCCTGGGCTGAGAGGACGGACAGGGAGCAAGGCAGCCCAGGCAGCCAGAGCTCCCAGGGCAGAGTCACGCAGAGGGACAGCCGCACAGAGACCACACCAGAGAGCTGCAGAGGGTCCCCTTCAAGACATCAGCCGAGCAATGGTTGACACATGAGTGGGAAGAAATGACCATGAAATGCAGAAAGAACCACATGAAAGGCTGAGTGGTAATGGTGCCCGAGACTCACAGGACAGGACAGCGTCTGGGGCCACCAGCCACTGGACACAGACAGTCGCTCCAAACAAGATGGCGGCAACTCAAATCCCACAAGAAATCTCACTTTCAGGAAGAGATGGGTGCCCAAATTCACACAGAAATGCAAAAAAAAAAAACTTCATAAAGAAGTTAACAATACTGTATTGTATGCTGGAAATTTGCTGAAAGCTTGGACCTCAGAGGCTCTTACCTGCCTCCACCCAGACAGAGGTGACCGTGTGAGGCGACGGTATGTGGATCTGCTTGGCTTCAGTGATCATTCCACCATGTGTATGTGAGTGGACAGCAATCGGGACCGTGTGGCCTGTAAACACAGACCAACAGCAACAGGACAGAACATTGACTTAGCTTCTTCACCATTGCAACCAAAGGACCCGACAAGAGCAATTTCAGAGGAGGAAAAGTTTATTAGGCTCACAGTTTCAGAGGTCACAGTCCACAGATGGCCAGCTCCATTGCTCTGGACCCAAGGTGAGGCAGAACATCATGGCAGCAGGGTATGGTGGAGGAGAGCAGCTCAGGACATCCCATCAGGAAGCAGAGAGACAACTCTGCTCACTGGGGACAAAATATACATCCCAGAGGCGCATGCCCAGGAACCCACCTCCTCCAGCCACACCCCACCTGCCTGCAGTCACCACCCAGTCACTCCCTATCAGTGGATTAGTGCACTGACCTGATCAATGTTCTCATAACCCAAACGTCTCACCTCTGAACTTTCCTGCAGTGTCCCACATTTGAGCTCTTGGGGGACACCTCACTCTAAACCGTAACAAATACCAAGTCCAGAAATAGACCCAAACATACACAGAAAACTGACTTTCAACAAGAGTACAAAGGCCCTCTGTGGAGACACCAAACGATGCTGGAATGATTGCACATTCGTGCACATTTGAAAAATTTAAAAGACATTTTGATCCATAACTTGCATCGTATACAAAATTAACTCAAAGCAGCCTGTAGTTCTACACTAGAACCTGCGGCTATCCCACTGATCAAGCCAAACATGGAGGAAAGCTTCTGCGAGGATGAACTGGGGGGAGATGTTGCAGATCCGACACTCAAAGCAAGATCCACCAAAAAACAAACTGGTTGACTTGCTTCATCAAAATTTAAACCATCTGTCGCTTGACATCTAGGAGAATGAAAACCCGAGCCGCGGACTGGAGCAGCCTCGAGTCGCGATCTGTCTCTCGAGTACATAAAGAACTCTCAAAATTCAGTAAAAAGGGGAGAACGAAAAAATTAAAAATAGGCAAAGACTGGAAAAGAAGCTTCACCCAGAAGAGAGGTGACACACCAGCCCTCGATGACCAGCATCCTCAGCCCCCGGACTCGGGAACCAGAACTGCTGAGAGAAACCACGATACACTCCAAAGAGACTGAACAGTCAACGTGAGGACGAGGAGCGCAGGAAGGGGACGTTCAAGCCCTGCTCACGGCACAGCAGAAACAAGCCCAGAGGTTTCTTAAAAGGCCAGACATACTCCACATGCGCTCCAGCTACTTCACGTGCACTCCAGCTACTCCACATGTGCTCCAGCTACTCCACGTGTGCACCAGCTACTCCACTGCAGGAGCTTCTGCTGTGTCCACAGAGATGCACACGTGAAGGTCCACGGCAGTGTTACTTGTAAGAGCCAAAACGTGGACACGTGTCCATTAACAGGAGAATGGATGAACCAACCATGGTGTCTCCATGCGACAGAATACACTCAGCAGTGGACAGGGGTGGCCCACGGTCACTCTGCATTAGTTGAAGGAAACCAGGTGGATGAGGAAAGCACAGCTATTACCACAGTCAGGTAGAACTGCAGGAGGCTGGCCAGTAGTGGCCAGAGAAGGGGTGGACAGGGGGCCTGAGGAGACAGTGCACTCTTATCTCGATCACGGTGACGGTGGCACTATGCACACACCAAGACCAACCAAGCCATCCTCTTTCCACACACGTGTGGCTTATTATATGTAAATTACGCCACGATAGAGCTGGGCTTTTGTTGTTGTTGGTGGTGGTGGTGGTGGTACCTGGGGATTGAACTCAGGGGCACTGGACCACTGAGCCACACCCCCAGCCCTATTTTGTAGTTTATGTGGAGACAGGGTCTCACTGAGTTGCTTAGGGCCTCGCTTTTGCTGAGTCTGGCTTTGAACTCTCCATCCTCCTGCCTCAGCCTCCCGAGCCACTGGGATTACAGGCGTATGCCACTACGCCCAGTTAGAACTGTCTTTAAAAATCCAAGGAAGGAATAAAAAAATGGAGATTTCTGAACAAATCTGATGGGTGTTCTCTCTGTGTTATTCATAAGGAAATTTATTTACAGGCTGAGTGAGCGGCCCTACTCTGAGAATCTAAAATCTGAAAGTCCAAAAGAGAAACCTAAACATTTTGATGGTGGAGGATTTTGGACTTCGGGATAAGGGTACTCAACCAAGAGTCTTCTAAAATCCAAAAATTCCCAAATCCAAACTACGGCTGGTTCCAAGCACTTTGGAAAAGGGTTGTTCAGCCTGTACTTGCTAAGAACTGCCGTGGTGGCCGAACAGGGAGTCCCCCCAGGCTCTAGGAGCTGCTCTGCATGGAACACCAACTTCCATTTGCACAGGAAAGTTGACAACGATTCATAAGGTCAGTACAACCCTGCAGAGGGCAGCTCCTCAGAGGGGCATCCAGCAAGCCCCAAGCCCGCTGAAGGCCCACTCACTGTGGGACACACCCCCACCTCCAGAGGGCCCCACAGGCCGGACGGCGGAGGGCTTCAGGTGAGGGAAACAGCCGTTTTCCCTCATGTCCTTGCAAGCCAAGTCCAGGGACAGCTGACACCTAGTCAGGGAGGTCAGCACATCACCTCTGCAGAGAGTCACACACTCCACAGCCTCTGGACTCTGGATCTAGCCAGAGCTGAACTCCAAAATTCTTGATTCATTTTTGCAACTGAAGACATTAAACAGGTTTAATTTCAATATTAACATCAGGTAGACTTCCTGTGCCATGAAGGCAGTCTCAAGGATCAAAACAAAAACCTCAAATAAATCCAGCTCTGCAGACTCCACGCCCTGGGTCCCCAGGGTTCCAGAGGTCTACCCCAGACTGGGTGCCTGTCCTCTCCTCTCCAATTCCTGAAAAGACAGCCTTTTTGTCAGGCTTCTCTGTTATTCTGGGCTCCGGTCCACCGATGTAAAGCGTATTATTTTAAAGCTTTTCTTATTTTAAATATTCATCTTCGTGAAGTAGGTCATGCTTTCACGAAGGGCGGCTTCTCTTTGAACTGACTCCGCTCTCCCCATCTCCCCAATGGCAACGTGCGGTGCATCCAAAGGACGAAATCCAATTCCAGCTAATTTTATTGATTCCTTTCACAGGCTCCTTATTTCTTATGCAAATTCATGTTTATTTCCAAAAGAGAAAACAAAACAGCCTTTTTTGGAGAGAATGCCTTCAAAATCAGGAAGAGCCACCACAGTTGTATTCAATTATAAATGAGCTATGCAATATTTAAATCACTCAGTGGAAATAAGACGGGGCTTTCATCCGTTTCAGAGCACAGCAAACATCCTCGGCTATCCTCGGATACCTGCGCGGTCTTCCCTGGGCGTGAATGGAGGCGGGACAGTGGGAAGCGCCCCTGTCACCCGCGCACCTAGCCTCGCCTTACCCAGTCTAGCTACTCGGTTGCCCCTTGCCCTGCTAAGCTCCACGCTCCAGACAGACACGGGCTACAGCCCCCTGAAGGGCACTGCCCCAGAGTCCCCTGCTCTGCAAAAGCCCCTGTGAATTTGGAAGGGCGTGAGCATATTTTACAACCACCCCTGGAGCTGGACAGCTGGACACGGCAGAACTGTCTCTGGGGACTGATTGGAAGGTGTCCCTGATCCCCGAAACGTCCTCCTCCAGGTCTAGAGCCACTGGATCTAGAGTACCCGCTTTCTCCCTACCGGAGCTGACCGTCTCTGCAGTCCCCTGGGATTCCTGTAAAACACCACCACAGAGGAATGGAGTACTGGACCCCGTGACAGAGACGAGATTCTGAGGTGCACCTGGAGACATAAACAGACTGACTCTGGACCCACCCAAGGCAATCTTTTTGTCCCCGCCAACTCTTTAGGCCTGTCACTGAAAAAGGTCACTGACCATCTGACCCCTACAGGTCAGGCGGTCACTGACCATCTGGCGCCTACTGGACAGGCCTCCAGCGCTGGTGCTTCTGAAAGAAGTCATTTCCTCCTATGTCGTCAGTGATCCACCATCTCGGTGGCAGCACGTTGTCTCCTCATCTTAAGTGAATATAAAGAATCGCCTTCCCCGTGTCCCACAGGAATCTAGCCAGAAGAAGTAGCATCAAAACCACCTCTTTCCCAGAGAAGGAAACCTGGCTTGAAGCCCAAAGCCCCTGTTTGGGTTATGACGGGGTAAGAGGGCCTGGCTGGTCAGCTTCCTTCTCAAACCCCTCTCCTTCCTTGAGTTGGTCACTGAGAGCTCCCCGCCACCAGCCACCAGGCCATCTATTGACAGGATCCCTCCCCTCACTGGCAGAGTCTCTCCCTCCCTCTCCCCACCTCCTGGAGACAGCCCAGAACTGCCCACTGCCCTCCCAACATCTCCTCCTGCTGTTTAGCAAGCCCCTCAAACTCCACGTGTGCAAAGCCAGACGTCCCCTCTCCTCTCAAGCCTGTCGCCCAGAGCCGTCCCCGTGGCAGTGAGTGACAGCTCCATTCTCCCACATCGTGGGACTGTCCTCGCTGCTCCCTCCTCTCAACCTCATCTCTGGTCACCAACACACATTACAGTGCTCTCTTCAAAACATTCAGGACCTGAGCACTTCTCAGCACCTGCACGGCCACCAAGCAGTCCAATCACCATGGCCACCTTCCCGTCCGACGGCCACCGCAGCCTCCTGCCTGAGCCCCCTGCCCCCACGGAACATCTTCCATTCAACAGGTGGGCCTTTCCCACCGATGAGCTGGAGCACGTCACTCCTCAGAGCTCAGACTCTCTAAAGGCTCCCTGCGGCACGCACACTGTCCTTTCCCGAAAGCCCCCTCTGGAGGCCAGGTAAGGGGAGCTCTCTCCTCTGGGAAACTGTGTCCTCCTGGACTCAAGATGCCATAGCCAGTGCTAATGTGTCCTCCACTGGCTATGAGAGTCTACAGGGCTCTTTCCCTGAGGCACAGAGCATGTGGTATGCCCAGCAGGTGTCCAGGGGCTGGGTGTCCAGCATGGATACAGGTGACTTCAAGCAGTCACGGACCCTGTGCTTAGCAGGGCCCTGCACCTGTTTACTGCTCTGCTTTTACCTTCTCAAAACTGTTGGTAATTGTTGGACGAATGAAGACCTGCGTTTTTGTTTTTCACTGGGCCCCGCAATATATGTAGCTGGTTCTGGATGAAGGCATGGGGTGGACGGGTGGATAGGTGGGTGGACAGGTGAATGGATGGATGGATAGATGGATGGGTGGATGAATGGATGGATGGGTGGATGGGAGGATGGATGGATGGGTGGATGGGTGGATGGATGCGTGGATGGATGGGTGGATAGGTGGATGGATGGATGCACGGATGGATGGATGAATGGATGGACGGGTGGATGGGTGGAGGGTGGATGGATGGGTGAATGGGTGGATGGGTAGATGGGTGGATGGGTGGGTGGATGGGTGGGTGGACAGGTGTATGGGTGGGTGGACAGGTGAATGGATGGATGGATGGATAGGTGGATGGATGGATAGATGGGTGGATGGGTGGATGGATGGGTGGATGTGTAGATGGATGGGTGAACGGGTGAATGGATGGATGGGTGGATGGATGGGTGCTGCAGTCTGGCTGGGCACAAATAACCAGGAGGTCACGAGCCACTTGTAGATTCAAGCAGGAACGAACTTTATTCGAGAACCCACGTGAACTCCACGGGAACTCAACAGGATCCCCACGAGAACTCAACGGGAACTCCTCGAGAACTCAAAAGTAGCGGGCACCCGAGGTAGCAGGAGCTGCCCTATTGCCGGACAGCAGAGGTCCATATACACAACTGAATACACAGCCTGCCCTGATCCAGCATCATCCAGTTACAGCAATCAGCCATCATCCCAATAATTATACACAGCTTAACTTAACCATCATCATCCTAATGGCTCGCTGGCGCTACCCCTCAACCACTCCTTCTGGCAAAATGCCAGGTGCCATCCTGACTCGGTTGTGGCTCTCAACAGATGGGTAGATGGGTGGGTGGATAGAAGGGTGGATGGAAGGGTGAATGGATGGGTGGATGGGTGGATGGGTGGATGGATGGATGGATGGATGGATGGGTGGATGGGTGGGTGGATGGATGGGTGGATGGGTGGTTGGGTGGGTAGATGGATGCATGGATGAATGGATGGGTGGATGGGTGGATGGGTGGGTGGATGGATGGGTGGATGGGTGGGTAGATGGATGGGTGAATGGGTAGATGGGGGGATGGGTGGATAGATGGATGTATGGATGGGTGGATGGATGGGTGGATGGGGGGATGGGGGGATGGATTGGTAGATGGATGGGTGTGGATGGATGGGTGGATGGATGGGTGGATAGGTGAATGGGTGGATGGATGGGTGGATGGGTGGATGGGTGGATGGGTGGATGAGTGGGTGGATGGATGGGTAGATGGGGGGATGGGGGATGGATTGGTAGATGGATGGGTGGGTGGATGGATGGGTGGATAGGTGAATGGGTGGATGGATGGGTGGATGGGTGGATGGGTGGATAGATGGATGCGGGGGGGATGTGGCCTCCACACTGTGACACTAAGTGTCAGAGAACAGCATGAAGCAAGGTGTTCAGATTCCATCACAGAAGCTCTGGCATCCATCAAAATGCATATTTATAAAGAAAAGGAAATACAAAACAAAATCTCTGAAAGTCTATCCTATGCTCCTTCCTTCCAGGAACGTTGCTGGTCCTTGACATAGAAACAAAAGTAGGAATTTTAGCAAATGGGAAATTGTGAACAAAAAGTGGAATCACAATGAGCATCTTTTAAAAAACAGAAGATGAGAAGGAAAATGTGGGGGCTAAAGTGGTCACATCCCCAACACCACACGGCGGGGCTCCCAGCGCAGGCTGGCACTGGACGGACATCTCGGGAGGCATCTTGAATCCTCAGCAGTGCAGAGCACCTGGAGAATCTCAGATCCACAAGAAGGGCAGCAGGGCTCAGCCAGCAGGGCAAGACCAAGCTCAGAACCTCAGCCCCCAAGGTCACAAAAGTCACAACCAACATCCCCCTGGATTCTTTTTTTTTTTTTTTGAGTTGTTGATGGACAGAGTGCCTTTATTTTGTTTGTCTACTTTTATGCGGTGCTAAGGCTGGAACCCAGGGCCTCTCAGAGCTAGGCAAGCGCTCCACCCCTGAGCCACAGCTCCAGCCACCCCCTGAATCATTCTAATAAAAACAGAAAAACACACCTGAATATTTTCCTAGATGGAGAATGAGGGAGAACCTTGCAAAGGTGAATGGTCTGCGAGAGTGTGAGACAGCGCCTCCATCCCATCCGAGAAGGCGGAGCCTTGGGGAAGCTGACTCAAGGCAACACCTAAGCAGAGAGCTCATCCTCACAGGTCACAGGCACACACATCAACAGCCGAATTAATCAACAATCCCATTCTGCTTTCAACCTGTAACTTAGAACTAAAAATTCTACAAATCCAAATAAATGACACCTGAAGAAATTCGCAATCTCACCTCCAATCAAGAGAGGAGAAGGTGGGACTGTGAACTTCTACGTCAGCAGGGTTCCAGAATCATAGGATCTACTCGCTGTGGACAGAAACTGCCCACAAAGACCCTGCAGGCTGGAGAAACACAGACCTACCAGGAACAGCCAGATGGACCGCAGCAGAGCCTTCCAAGGCCTGCACCTCCTGGCCCACTCCCTCCATGCACGATCACTTCTGTCTGATGGCGGACATCACCCTCCATGGGAAGGTGTGTGACATTTAAGACCTTTGGAAGCAGCCTCCATATCTGCCTGTAGCAGGTGGGGAAGTGAACTGGGTGAACCCCCTGGGTTGAGATGCCACAAGAGCCACCTTCACAAAGGTCTTTACAAGGTGCCGGACGCTGTACAAGGACATTGAGTGATAAGTGCACCCGCTGGACACAATCTTAATATCCAAGGATCTTAAAGATGCAACCATATTTACACACACTGAGCAAAGTGCAGTTGTGTGAATGCCGTGGGGTCGTGACAGTGCCACTTTGCACTCTGCTTTCCCTGGCCCTGTACCAGATGAGCGATCTCCCTGGGCACCATGGACACCCTCCTGACTGACTGGCCGGGGTGGGGGCGATGCCCACCCTGGTAAACGCCGTGAGCGCAGGTGCCCAGGCTGCAGGCTGCGAGGCACCCTAGCCCAGGCTGCCGGCTTCTGCTCTCACCAGCTGAGCTGCACCTGCCACAGCTCACCCGCTTCCTCCCAGACCTCTTCCTGCCGGCTGCGCTGGTTACTGCGATCCCATAATTCTATTAGATCCATAAACTGATGATGCCCTGGGAGGAGAGAAAGAGGAGAACGGCGTCCATGAACCCCAGCTTGAAAGTCTCGGAAGGCTGAAGGGGAAACGGACCATGAGAGGTGGGAAACCACGCAGAAGGCTGGAAGATCCCACAGAGTACAGGCACACCTCAGGGACCGTCCTGCACGTGGCCAGTGTGCTGGCCACCAGCCTTCTTTGCCTGGGAGCGCTGGCAGAGACATGTCTCCTTCCCGAGGGAGGGCCCCTCGCAGCAAAAGGAGAGGAGGTTTCAGACAGGCAGAGCAAAATCCAGGCCAGGGAACAGCATGCGTAGGGGAGGGTATGGCCCCTGCTCAGCAGGACAAAGCACAGCACCCAGGAAAGGCCAACCCCCACGTCCTGGGTAAGAAGAGCTGCGCTCTGCGGTGGGAGAAGCCATGCCAGGGTCAAGGGAGATGGGAGGGGGCTGCGAATGACTGAGGCATGGGTGGACTCAGAGACCAGCACCACAGTCCACTGATGCAGGAAACACCCAGGAGAAGCAAACCTCACGTCTGAAAAAAACACCAAAACTGTGCTCACAGCAAACAGAACAGAATGCAGCCTCTGAGACCCATCTTACCAAACCAAGAGCCAACCCAGCCAGCATGGGACAAAGGCCCGGAGCATCAGGATGGCTACCATGCTCACAGAGGGCCAGGGACCCCAGGGGAGGGATGGCGACTTTGGCCACAAGACCACGAGCCACAGAAACGGGGCTGATGCACTCTCCTAGGAGTTGGGGATATTGACACACCCTCATAAATCAACTCATCCCGTCTACACTGCAGCCTCAGGAAGCTCAGTACTTCAGAACTGAAACCAGGGCCTGTCCACCTCACAACAAGGAGCCATCCCAGGTGCCAAGGGGGGTGAGAAGAGGCCAATGGGGCCGTACCACTCCTCAGTGCTCATTGCTGGAACGTTCCACGCATGCGGCTGGACCCCAGCTGACTGTGGGTGACTGAAACCTCAGGAAACCAAACCAAGGTGGGGTGGGGGCACTGGACGTCAAAACACAGGTGTGGCCACCTCAGAGGCCCTGAGAACCCGCCCTGAACTCGAGAAGAGCACAGTCCCTGAGCCCAGTCCCTTATCCGGGTGGATTGCCTGGGGTTGGCAGGACTTCAGATTTTGGAACCTCAGCCTAAAACTTACCAGTTGAATATCTGTAATCCAAAAATCCAAACCCCAGAATGCCAATTACTCAAAAGGTTTCAGACTTCAGAGAATCTATGCCTCCTGTCTTGAGACTCAGGAGGTTCAGCCTGTACCTCTAAAATGCAAAGCTCCAGGAGGAGGGAGCTGGGCCTCGGTGCCTTTCTCCAAAGCTCCCTAGGTAACTGGAAGCGAGCTCTGGCAGGCCCGGGAAGCACTGGTGGACTGTATCCCCGACCTTTAGTAAGGGTTGAAGCTATCGGCAGTGTGTGCATGTGCATGTGTGTGTGCATATACATGCGTGTATGCATATGCGTGTGCATGTGTGTGTGTGTGTGTGTGTGCGTGTGCATGTGCATATGCGTTTGCACACACATACATGCCTCCTCCAAGAGAAGAATGGAGTAAGAAAGGCTGCCACTCTGGGGACCTGGGGAATGCTGACTTGTTTTCCTGCCGTAAGACCATGATTTAGACAAGCACCTCTACTTCCCTCTCTTCTTACTGAAAATAAAGATGCGGGCAGCATTTCTCTTTGGTCCAGAGGAGGCCACGCTGTGGACAGTCTCAGAGACCAGCTCCACAGTCCACTGATGCGGGAAACGCCCAGGAGAAGCAAGCCTCACGTTTATGGCATGAACTGTCCCTAGAAGCACCAGTTCTCCAGGTTCTGGAGCAGAAGTGTCTGAGCCCCGTAGAACCAAGGTCCGCTGAGTGCTCTCTGCTCAAAGACCTACAGCAGTGAGGCGCCAGAGCTTGGAGCACATCCCTGAGACCAGGCACGCGGCTCTATGCTGGCCCGGAGATGCCCTCTGGGAGGGAGCCTCACACCATGGCCACCTTCCTTCCTTCCTCATCTAAAACCCACCCGCGCTGCACAGAGACTCAGCTGACAGGCACCAGAAATGCAGGCCAGCCTGACCCCACCTGACGGTCAGCTCTATCCACAGTCCATTGGTGGCAGGTAAACCCAAGGCCACCCAAACGCCCATCACTGACTTTGGTGCCCACACAGCACAGGGCCTGGTGCGTGAAGCAAGCACTCAGTAGGTGCTTGCGGTGGCTGGTTTCTCACTGTTGGCATCTCGGGCTCCATCCTCTCAGGAGTCTAGTTATTACACTTAGGAAAACAACCCCTTAGTATGCTTAAGGCCTCGGCCCCAGTATTCCAATGATTTATTGCTGTATAAAAACTTAGTGGCTTAAAACAGCAACTACATTTATTTTGCTCATGAATTTGCAATTGGACAGGGCACAAATCAGGGCAGGGGACAGCTCTTTGCTGGCTCGTGGTATCAGCTGGGAGAGGCTGGAAGGCTGGCTCCTTCCCACCTCTGGTACCTACGCTGGGCACAGCCAGTGGGAGCTGGAAAACAGGCTCTTGGCCTCTGCCCCTCTCCATGTGGTGTCTCCAGCCTGGCTTTAGGGAGCCCAGTCTCTGATGCAGTGGCTCCAGGTTTCAAGATGCACATCCCCAGAGAGAGCACAGGGCAGAAGCTCCATGCCCTTTTTTGGTCCAGCCTTAGAAATCATGAAACATCATTTCCACCAAATTCTATTCGCTAGAAGTGAGTCGCTGAGGCCGGCACATGATCCACAGGAGGAGGACCAAACTTGACCTTCTACGGGGAGAATGTCAGAATTTGCAGATGTGCTTTAAAACCACCACCCCTCGGAGAGCCACTGCCCCCTGCTGCCAGAAGGAGCCCATCTGCCCACCTCTGCCAGCTTGTTCCCATGGACATGCACCCCTGCATCCCCAGCCGTGCTTCCTGTCCGCAAAATCACAGTGCCTGAAGCGCCCAGGGTTTCCAGGATTTCACGGGAATAAACGGAATGGGGAGGGGCTGGGTGTCCTGCCCCGAGGAGCAGCCATGGCAGCGATGGCCAGCACTACAGCGTCAGCCCCCTGCCCAGGCCTTCTGTGTGTAGGCGCTCAAGACTCTGTAAACCCCACCTCACACCTTCTGGTCCTGTTCGTGTTTACCAGGTGGGTGACAGGGCTCACCACAGCTCGGTGACATGCCCCGCCCCAGCTCTCCCAGTAATGTGATCCTGAATGACCCCAAGGGCTCGGAGTGGATGGCTCAGCCCCAGCTGGTGGCACTGTCAGGAGCCAGCAGAACCATTAGGAGATGGAGCCTCGTGGAAGGAAGTCGGGTCACCAGGACACGCTCTTGAAAGGATCGTGGGACCCCAGCCCCTTCCTCTCTTCGCTCCTCAGCTACGTTGAGGTGAGCAGCTCCCTCAGCCCCTGTGCTCCCCATGATGTGCAACCTCGCCACAGGCCCGGAATCAATGGGTCAACCAATCATGGACTGAAACCTCCAAGCTGCAAACCAAAACAAACCTTTCCTCTTCATAGGCTGATCACCTCAAGTATTTTGTCACAGTAATACAAAGCTAATACAGAGTCCATCTAACTCCAAAGCTGCTGCTTACTCTACGGCATGAAAGCTCGTCGAGGTCAGGCGACTAGGGAGGGAGCTAGAAGGCCAAGGCCAGGTCTCTGACTCTTGTCTGGAACTCAGTGCTGGGTCAAACTTTCTTCACTGAAGAGTGGGTTTTCAAGAACCATTCCTGAGGGGTGCTCATGAACTCACTCACCAATGAAAATGTGAACCATTAACACCAACCCTTTCTTGTGCAGAAGCACAGATCACAGTGTCCTGAAGAAGGAGCTGGAACAACAGGTAATGATGCTCAGGGACAGGGGTCGGGAATCACAAGCCTCTTGCTAGCTTCCGCTTGCCGGCTGGTATTTGCATAGGGAGGCAGAAGATGAAGAAGCCGCAGCAAAACATTTCTCCCCGGGGCCCACGCACACCAGCCCCTGAGGGGCACTGAAAGAAAAATTTTAATCCAAACCACCCATTACAGCTGCTGTTCCGCCTTGGTTTTCTCCCCAAATAGCTTTGTGCACAAAACACAGCCCAAGGGTTCTATGTCTTCCTGTACACTCACCTTCAGCTAATAAAGTCAAAGGGAAAACTCTTGAGAAGGTATTTCATGAGACTTGGGTCTTTTAATAGTCATCTCAGCCTCTGTTCTCAAGTCTTCTGTTATCAGACCAGTGGCAGGAAGATGGGTAGGCAGGGAAAAAAATGAAGTGGATTTCAAAAGAACTTGACAAATTAGCAAAGTTTTTAACATCATTAAAGAGCTCTTAAATATTCTCCGACTGAACTCCATTTTTATCTTGAGAATGCATCTCCGTAATTGCTCTAAAGGAGACGGTGAAACTCACACAAACAGAAACATTTGCGTGATTTAGAATGCAGTGGCAGCAAAGACCGTGGTTTCTTTAATTGCTAATTCTTAAACTAACCTTTTTGGTTTCTCTCATCTTGAAAAATGCCAATTCCTATCAGCAGAAGCTGTAATAAGGACAATGCATATATTATTTGGTTGTTTATAATTGCAAACAACTTAGCTATATTTCAGTACTTACTCCTCAGCTCCACAAGGAGCATAAGTAGGGATGATTATAATCATTCCGTCATTCTGTAAACAAAACTGTCTTTTTACAGCCAGCAGCAGATCAAATACAGATGCCAGCTTCGAAATAGGTGGCTTTCAAGCACCCACACTACCTCTGTGATTATTAAGTTCAATCAGCATTTTCTGTCCCTATCAATCCAATACAGAGATGGAGGGACAGCCTGTCCTGCGGCTCAGGGAGACGAGTGTTCCAGTCCTGCCTGCCTGAACTCGCCGGGATAAGAATGGTTCGATTCCCAGAGGCAGCAAGAGATGGCTAGGGAGGGTAGGTTCTGCTCCACACAGTGATTCAGGGACCAGGAATCCTCCCACCTTGGGAGGAAGTGCACTGCAGAACCACCCCTGAAAGTGGGAAAAAGAAAAGGAGGAGGAGGAAGAGGGAGGAAGAAGAGGGAGGAAGAGGAGGAGGAAGGAGAGGGAGGGGGAGGAGGAGGAGGAGGAGAAGGAGGAAGGGGAGGAGGGAAGCAGAGCAGGGGAAGAGGGGCAGGTGGCTGTGGCACCCGCGGGAGCCTCTGGAGCAGTCCTGACAGAAGGTGTCATGGCCCCAGGAAGCTGCAGGGCAGCTAAGGGTCAGCTCTGTGAGCCCAGCTTGGCCTCTGCAGCCCCAGGTGGAGCAAGGGTAGCTCTGGAGGGTCTGCAGGGATCATAGCGGACACACCCCTCCCTGTAGGGTGCCACACTGAGGGCCCACCCTCCACACCCCCACCAACCCAGGTCTGGGCCACACATCAGGATGGTGGGGGGCAGGGGAAGAAGGTGCCCTGCGGTTACAGGGGGCTGCCTCAGCCCCTGGTCCCAGCTTCTCGAAGCAGGTGCCCATGTGACCACACAGCCCCTCTGAGGCCCCCACACTCCAGGGCCTGGGCCCTTGGCAGGTGGTGTGGCCCCTGCTCAGAGCTGGGCTTTGACCATCTCAGGATCACACTGGGCTCAGCTTGACTGGAGCCAGGAGGACCTCAATAAGACGGATGCGTGGAGACAGGCAGGGCGCGGGGCAGGGCCAGGGAGAGCAGCCTGCGGGAGCGCCCTGGGAGGGGAATCAGCACCATGCACTGGTCAGCACTCCTGTTTAGCTGAGCTAATGTCCTTGCAAATACAAGCAAAGTCTTTTAATTAACTTAATATCAATTTCACTTTTTTCGCGTTTTGTTCTAATTAGGGCTGGATTTAAAGCTCACACAGCATAATTTAGAGCCCTAGAATTAACAGCTTGACAACTTTCCACGCTGGTGACTCCTAGCCCTGCGTGAGAGAGGGAAGGTTCCCCCCACCCATCCTGCTCACAGCCCAGGACCCACCCTGGCAGCGCCTGGACCAGCTGCCCACTGACCAACACTTCACCCAGCCCAGGGGTCAGTAAGCACCAACCTCACAGCAGAAGACAGAATAGGGCATGGGCAGGACAACCACTCACTGCTCTGAGTTTTTCCTTCCTGATCTGTAAAATGGATATAATAGTATAAGTGGCTGTGATACAGAGTCACCACTGATTACCTGTCTATGTATTAGATGCTCAATAAAAATAGCTGCATGTGGTGAGAGATGGTGGACATATACACAGGCAAATACCACGTACTGTCCTTCATCAAATCAACAAAGATGCACCAAGTTTACTTACCCATAAGGGAGAAGCTGCTGTCAGTTAAACTACAGTGTCACTGATCAGAACTTGAATTCTAATTTCAGAGATGCAAAAATGTGCATGTTAACACTGACAATCGACAGTTATGTGTGTAGTTTCAATCTATGAGATCTAAGTTAACCAGCTCTAAGTTAACCAGAATCCCCAAGAAGTTAAATATTCTAGGCAACTGATTTTCTTAGATAACCAAGAGTCTTGCTTCACTTTAATATTTACTGAAGCCTGGGCCTGGTGGCGCACACCCGTACCCAGCCACACTGAAGGCTGAGGCAGGAGGACCGAGAGATAGAGGCCAGCCTGGCAACAGGTGACTCCCTGCCTCAAACAAGCATCATCATGGTCCTGTCATCACACTATACTGGGAGTGGACAGGGAATGGCAGACACGTGACCTCACAGTGCAAATGCCACTCCTCCTCTCCTCTTTGGCCACCACAAAAACAACTGTTCTCTTGAAGCGAGGCCAGCCGCAGCCTATGTCCTAGCCAAAGTGGGAACCCGCCCGGGAGACTCCGGAAAAGATTTGTTTCTTGACTAAGCAACAGGAGCGGATGTGGTCACCGGCCCACAGCACTTCCTCCCTTGTAGATATGACAACAAGGACAACAGCAGCCATCTCCTAACCTTGAGGAAAAGACCAGGCAAGTTACTGACCTGAGGCGTGATTTCATGATGTCCAGCCAAGTTAGCCACCTCCAGCCACCACCAGCCACCAATAGCCACCAATAACCACCATCAGCCACCAACAGCCACCAATAGCCACCAACAGCCACCAATAGCCACCACCAGCCACCACCAGCCACCATCAGCCACCATCAGCCACTACCAGCCACCAATAGCCACCACCAGCCACCAATAGCCACCATCAGCCACCATCAGCCACCATCAGCCACCACCAGCCACCACAGGGTCTGGAGTGGGAAGTGAGAACAGGTTCCATGCTGGGCAATTGGTGGCTAAATGACAGAGGGGAATAAAGTCTATTGTCTTGCAAATCACTGGGTCCACCTCATCAACAATGCACTAGGACCAAGAGCCCTGAACAAGGGCTAGGAGTGACCCCTGCCAAGGCCAGGAGAGCCCAGAAGAAACAATTAGCCCTGACAAGGTGGCCAGGGAGGGCCTGGCAGAAGGGCCTGGGACTGGGGCTTGGGGAAGGGTGGGGAGGAGAGGTGACTCAGGATCCCTCCCGGTTAAAGGACCCAAAGCCACGAGCTCAATCCGTAGTGCACACGCTTTGGTCCTCAGAAACAGCTGACCACCCTGGCTCCTGACGACCCATGTCCGCAGGACACCCTCGTGGACACTCCTCTCAGCCAGCACTGATCCAAGGTGAGGATGGACGTCCTCTGGAACCTGGCTCCAGTCCTAGCCCTGATCCTCGGTGGCCCACTCCTCAGGCACAGCCAGGCTCACACTGCAGTCAGCAATGACAGGACGGGATTAAAGGGGACTTCTCTATGGGGGCTGAGCCACTTGTCATCCACCTGTCCAACTGTGGGGACCCACCCAGAGGGAGAGGGAGGGGGAGGGAGAGGACATGAGAGGGAGGAAGGGGGAGGACAGGAGAGGACTGATCCACAACTCTGTGGCTCCTGTTCCTACAGTTGCAAGCCACCTGTGCAGAGGGGACTATGGCTCTTGCCCATCCAGCTGAAGGCCACTGTGCAGAGTAGACTCCTCTGCACTTCCCAGGAGCTGCTGAGGACAGTGGGTCCCACCCAGGGCCTGGTTCTCCATCCCTGTCCACAAGGTCTGGAGGCCCCAGAGCCTGGGGTGGCCTCCGACAGCACCCCCAGGTGGGCCCTGAGGTGTGGCAACCACAGCTGGACCAGCCTGCATGAAGTGGGCTGCTGGGGTCGCAGCTGGGTGGAGCCAGCTTCTTGTCCTCTGAGACAGACAGTGGGGCTAGGGGATGAGAGGGTCTCATCATGGAGTCCTGCCACTCCTCTAACCTTTCCAGGTCTCCAGAGAACCCTCCAGCCCATCCCACTTCCTCTCTGGAAGATGCTCTGGGAGGTAGAGGGCACAGGAGGAAGACCCATCCTCAGGGCTGCACGGCCAGGCCAAGGGTCCAGCTAGGAAGAGCCTGCCAGGTAGGACTGCCATGGGGACGGGAGGTGGGGTCCTGGGGAAGCCGCAAGGATCCCCGCAGGCTCCAGAGGATGGAGGAGGGAGCCTGGGAGCCAGGGAAGAGGGCGTGCTGGGGCTGGGCCTCAGGAGGCTTCAGAGCCTTGGGAGCCCAGGAAGGGGCCACCCCAGGGAAAGGGCAGGGCCCAGCTGCCCAGGGCTGATTCTGACTTTCCAAATGGAACCATGCCAGGTGCCAGCTCCTGCTTCTGGAGGTGACCAAGGCAGAGGCTTCCGAGGAAGGCACAGTGGGCATCAGGCCAGGTTCAGAGAGTGCCGAATGAACCCTGCACTTGGGCATGGTGGGGCAGCACCACAGGCCCTCTGGGGTCAGCCCTTTCCATTCACAGCTTCAGAGCTTCTGGGCCCTGGGCTCTGCATCCAGGCAGCCCAGAGGCCATTGGTCAGAATACCCTGGGAACTGTGTCTGTTCTCAACAGGGACAGAGCCTCCTTCTTTCTTTCTCTCCTCCCCCTCTTCCTCCTCCTCTTCATCCTCCTCTTCCTCCTCTTCCTCCTTCTCCTCCTCTTTCTCCTCCTTCTCCTCCTCTTCCTCCTCCTCCTCCTCTTCCTCCTCCTCCTCTTCCCCCTCCTTCTACTACTTCTCCTCCTCCTCCTCCTCTTCCTCCTCCTCCTCCTCCTCTTCCTCTTCCCCCTCCTTCTACTACTTCTCTTCCTCCTCCTCCTCTTCCCCCTCCTTCTACTACTTCTCCTCCTCCTCCTCCTCTTCCTCCTCCTCCTCCTCCTCCTCTTCCCCCTCCTTCTACTACTTCTCCTCCTCCTCCTCCTCTTCCCCCTCCTTCTACTACTTCTTCTCCTCCTCCTCCTCTTCCTCCTCCTCCTCCTCCTCTTTCTCCTCCTTGTCTTCCTCCTCTTCTTCCTGCTCTTCCTCTTCCTCCTTCTCTCCTCCTCTTCCCCTTCCTTCTACTACTTCTCCTCCTCCTCCTCCTCCTCCTCTTCCTCTTCCTCCTCCTCCTCCTCCTCCTCCTCCTTTTTCTTTTGGGGTTCTGGGGATGGACCAGGGCCTCCCCATGCTAGGCAAGCCTCCACTACTGAGCTACATCCCAGCCCAGAGTTGCTTTCTTGTGACGGTGCCCTAAACAACACAGCGTGACAACTACTTGCAGAGCTTCTGCATTGGATCAGGTATGGTAGGGAATCTGGAGGGAAGGAAAGCACAGGAGATCGTAAGTAAATCCTACATGGAGACTGCACTACTTAATGTAAGAACTTAGATGTCACCAGATTTTGGTATGCATGGCAGGTCCTGGACCCAAACCCCACAGACCCCAGGACACACCTGCTCCATATTCTAAGCCCCCTCCCCAATCCTCAAGACACAAGCCCTAACACAGCATCAACTGAAGCCCCTGCGACGGCCTAGTCCAAACCAGCCTGGGACTCCAAGCCTGGTGGGACTAGTCCCCCGCCTGGTCCCCTGAGCAACTTCCACCGCCAGCCACCTCACTTACCACCCAGCCCTCTTCTGCCTGCATGCAGGTCCCCCACCCTGAGTCTGAGGCCTCCCAGCTCCATAAGCGTCCATTTCCTCTGACTGATGAGCTTCCATGCCTGCCCGGCTGGGCTCTGTATCCCACATGTCAGGACTTCCTGGTGCCCCTGTGCAGGTCCAGCCCTCGATGGTCCAGTGCCTATCCAATGTCTGCTCAAGGCTCATATTTGCACACCCAGTCCAGCACGCTTGGGGACCTGGTATGCACCTGGTCAAACTCCAAAGGGTCTTTCCACCTAGGGCTCCTGGGCCAGGCAGCAGGAGGTCCGCACCCTTTCCACGCCTCGCTCCCCGAACAGCTCACTAGTAAACGTGGAGGACCAGCATGCTCCTCTAAGGGTCTGACATACAGCACGCCCCTGGGCGGGTACCCGACACCAACATCCTGCCAACCACGACCCATGGCAGGGGTCCCCAGAGGCTGGTGTGGGGCTTGTGCCCCAGTCTTCCAGAGGCAGTGGAGATCTGTAAGAGGTGGGGCCTGGTGGGAGGTCTTGGGCCCCTGGGGGTGTGCCCTGGGAAGAGACCGTGGAACCTTGTTCTCTTCCTCTCTCACTCCCCACCCACCATGAGGTGAAAAGGCTTGCTTGCCCCATGTACTCCACCATGGCATATGGTACCCCATCCAAAGCAATCTCCAAATCTAGGAACCAAAATAAACCTTTCCTCTTTCAAGTTGACTTATCTCAGGTATCTCTGTTATAGTAACAGAAAGTTGGCCAGCATGCCCAATAGGCTGCACGTTTTTTCCTAAGCATATACCTGTGATCAACCTTAATTTATAAATTAGTGAGAGATTAATAATTACTACTAATGAAAAAAACAGAACAATATACTATAATAAAAATTATGTGAATGTGATATTTCTCTCTCTCTCCCTCCCTCCCTCTCAATCTCTCTCTCCCTCCCTCTCAATATCTCTCTCTCTCTCTCTCTCTCTCTCTCTCTCTCTCTCTCTCTCTCTCCCTCTCTCTTCTTCCTCCCTCTTCCTCTCTCTCAAAATATCTCCCTGTACCGCTGACTGCCACTGGCCTCAGGTAACTAAAGCCATGGAAAGAGATGAGGGGACACTGCAGGAAGCCTGCCACTTCTCCTCCTGGGCCTCAAAAGCAACCTCCCAAAGCCACCAGCACTGTAAGCAACGGGAAGAGGAGAGGAAGGGAAGAGTTCCACCTCCCTCACAGGCAGAGAGAAGGACCACAAGTTAGTCTCAGCCCAGAAAGGCGAGAGCGGAAAGGACCCTGCTGTACCCACTAGAGACTGACATCAGATGCTGGTGAGCAAGCTCAGGCTGCCAAGCACCACCAGCGGTCCATGCACCTGGGCACCTGCTTCAGGCCCGGACAGCTCCAGGCCTCTGGATATGGGGGGAGCAGCACCAGGTCTCCTGCTCTGTGGAGCTGAGCCTCCCCCAGCCGTCCAGTGAGCCCATGCACGTGCTCTGCATTTTGACTCTCAATTCACCCTGACAGCCCACGACCCCACTTCACAGCCCAAGAGGGAAGAGACATGCCCACAGTCTCAGCATTAAAAGGTGACAGAAGTGCCAATCAAGCCCCGTCTGTCTGGATGCCCACGTCCACAGCCTTCCTCCTAATCGCCCTGATCTCAGGCTGTCCCTCCAGCTGACAGGCCCTGCTGTGCCCAGCTCCCTCTGCCGCTCTCACCCTCAGCTCTAATTGCTGAGCCTTCTTGTCCACAAAGAACACTCCCGATTTGGCACCAGCCAAAGGTCAGGGGGGTGGATTTCTTCAGCAAGAATGACTCTGGCTGCCTCTCCGGCTACCTCTGGGCTGGGCAGGAGACAGCTGCCCCACTGGCGGGGTGCCTGTGACAGGTACAGGCAACACAGATGTGCCCGCCTCCCAGGGCTGTCCGAGAGCACTACTCCCCACCCCTCCAGGAGGGGCCAGCTGCAACCAGATGCTGAGTCCTTGGAGGTAAAGGACGCCAGGCTCTGCTGATGGATGCTCCAGAACCCTGGCCTGGCCCTCAGCAGGCCCTGTAGCTGAGGTCACATGAACACCCGCCCTGCCCTCTTTCCCTCCTACCACCTTCCCATGGAAATCCTGGTACCACTCAGCACCCTTGGTCTACATAGGCACACCCACAGGCCCAACAGGAAGGGGGCAAAGCATGGGGCAGGCCCTGCCATCCAGAAAGAGAGGTCTCTTCTTCTTTCTGCCTCCACCCTGGAGGCCGAGGTGCCACCCCTCCTCTGCCCCGGGCCCATTTTCCTTCCCTGCCCAGGAGTCCGGCTTGTGCAGAGGCAGGAAGGGTGCAGGGAGTTATCCAGGAACATCTGGCTCTGACTCCAGCTGCCTGGCTTCGGGGCAGGACTAGGACAGGTAATTTTGACTTCTCTCTGTTTCCACAAAGATTTTCAATTTCTTCAAGCAACTCCGCTTCGACTCAATATCCTTCTGAAATCTAAATTTGGACCCTAACTTGAATCGATTGTTTTTCCTGTTATGACAGAGCTGCCCTGGGCTTCTGGGAGGGAGCGCAGGTGTGCATCCTTCAGAGCCACTGTGCTGGGTCCTCTGAGAAGGGTGGGACAATGAAGCCCACAGCCCTCCAGCTGCCCTACACGTGGGAGGGGGCTGGACGCGGGGCAAGTGCCGTGGTGATCATGAGTCCTGGTCCTGTCCTTCAGGGGCTGTGCTTCCCTGGCTAACCCACGTGGCCTCCCTGCTCCCCTCCCTCCTCATCTCTAAAACAAGAGAATAAGTAACTTCCTCCAAAAGTGACAGGAAAGGCAACGGAGAGCTACAGGCCTGCACAGAGTTACCTGCTAATTCAGCAGGAAAACCATCTGCCCCAATGCCTGATGCTGGCGCAAAACCACACGCCACCAACCTAAAAGTGTTTTAACCAAGTTCTCTGTTCTCTCCATTATTTCCTGTAATCAATGAGTTGATTTTACACTACAAAAAGCAATATCAACCCATATTCATATCATTAAATAATCCACTTTAAAAAGTACTGATATTTGCTGGTGCCTAACCTAACTGCTTCACTTCCAAGCTCCTTGAAGGATCTGGTTCCTTTCAGCCAGGAAGATGAAGACTACACCAGACTCTAGATGGTAGGGGGCAAGATGGCTGGGGCAAGAGGGCAGAGGCAAGACGGTGCAGGCAATATGGTAGAGGACGGAATTCGGAGGCAAGATGGTGGAGGCAACGTGGCGGAGGGAAGATGGCGGAGGAAGATGGCGGAGGGAAGATGGTGGAGGCAAGATGATGGAGGCAAGATGGAGGAGGGAAGATAGCAGAGGCAAGACAGTGCAGGCAATATGGTACAGAGGAGATGGCAGAGATACATGATGAGATCGAGATGGCCCAGACAAGATGGCACAGGCAGCACAGCTTCCAAGTACTCAGTCTTCCTAGCCAAGTCCTTCCAGCTCCCTCTCCTCCCCACATCACCCAACCCAACCCAGCCTTTTGGAGCTGAAGGTTATCTCCTCTGGCTTTCATTTACTTCCTAAAACCAGCTCCCATCCAGTCAACCAACAAGGTCAAGGGCCCACATTTCGTCCAACGTGCCATGGGAGGTGCTGAGGGGTGGAGGAGGGATGGAAAAGTCTGCAGTGTGTTTCCAGCCCTTACGGAGCCTGTCATCTCATTCAGAACTCGAAACTCCAAGGCACAGGAGTGCAGGCCACTGACCAAGCCTCAAACACTCAGACAGCAAGAGCTCAGACAGTGCAGCCTGCAACAATCCCACCCCCCAGGAGGTGACCTGTGCCAAGCCTGAAAGGATGGACACCTGGGGAAGGGGTCAGGAGAGCAGAGCAAGCCAAGACCCCTGGCACAGCTCCAAGATCAGGGCTGCAATGTGGAGGCTGAGTCCCCCCCAGGCCAACGCAGGGTATTCAGCAAGCAGATGAGTCTGGCTGAGGTAAGAACACAGGCCACACCCCTGCAGCTGTATGGGCAGGCACCAACTGCCAGCCTCCAAGGGGACTGGGATCCCTTAGGACACAGGAACCACTGGAAGGTGTGGGGCCCTTGGAAGTGGTTGCTTTCCCATCAGAGAGCTGGGCCACTGTGTGCCCAGCAGAACAGAGGAGACCAAGACACAGCACTCAGTCAAAGGACAACACCACAAGAGTCCAGGTACAGGAAATAAAGGCCCAAGGAAGGAGGTGGGGAGGGGACCTGATGGAAGAAACGGAAGAGCTGTGAGGGAGATTCCGGAGGGGAGGACATCTAATTCACGCCTGTGTGCATCTCTGCACCAGCTTCTCCGCTTTCTCTTTAAAGGGTCCTTCACTGCCTGTACTAAGAAAAGATGACGACCTGTAACTGCTTCCCAAAAGGCAGGACACCAGGCCTTGGCAGCAGGTCTCAGCAGAGGGGTCAATTCGGAGGCAGTCTGGCTCTCAGCAGGCCCAACACAACCTCCTGTGCCATCAGAGGAGTGGCAGTAGGGACGGCCACATAACAGCAGGAAAAGGGCCCTCCCAGAGCCTCCCCTGGAGCCTCCTAAGTCTACAGGACTGAGCAGCTTCTAAGAGGCCAGCTCTCCTGTGCATCAGAGGCCTGGAAGTCCCTACCAGAAGCCCAGTTGCGGGCCCCAGCTGAGGAATAAGGAACGCTGAGGTCAAGGTTTCCCTCTCCTTCACTGGCAATGGGTGCAGACAGGAGCAGAGCAAAGGGCCATGGGACACCAGGGGCCATCTCCCCAGGGAGGGGCAGCCTCTCCTCCTCCTCTAGCCCTTCCATGCAGAAATAGCACAGCCACAGGCATTAACCAAACAAGCACAGGCAGAAGAGGGAGGGCTGGAGGGTGGGGAGGGAGAGGGAGGTCCTCTCCATTACGGAACCTGCCCTGCGCTTTTCCTCCAGGTTTCCTGTCACTACAAATTACACCCGGCGGCCAGGAGGGTAACATCTGCCAAGGCCCAGCTTGAGCTCCTTGCTTGCCCAGGAAAAGCTCTGGACTGGGCCTTCCTGCCAGCTCCTCGCGGAGGCTGGAAGTCAAGAAGACTCAGCCTCCCCCCACCCCCACAGCCCCCAACTCAACAACAGGAGAACCGTTTCCATGGCAGAAGCCCAGGAGATAGACCCCCAGCCATTGGACACAAGTCTCAGCTTCTCAGAAGCCCCAGCCAGCTGGGGTTGGCACATGAAAGAGTTTTCTGCCCTTGCTCTGCGTGATGTAGGCAACAGCACGGAGCAGTGGGTCATGGTCCTGGTCACGAGCTTGTTAGAGGTAAATTCCCAGGCCCAACTCCAGGCCTACTGAGTCAGAGACCTGGGAAGTGGAGCCCAGAAATCTGTGTCTTATCAAGCCCTCGTAGTGATTCTGAAGCACCCTAAAGATCAGACTCCAGTGCAGCCGCTGAGAACCTCCATCCCGGAGCCAGATGGTCCAGGGTCAACTCCCAGCCCTATCATTCACTGGCTGGGTCACTGTGAGCAAGTTGCCCTGGAGCAAGTAAGAGCAGCAGGCTCAGAGGGACACTGCAGAGACTCGATGGATTCATTATGCCTGTTACACTTAGGAAATACCATGCAGGATTTTATTAGTCCTGTTGGGGGCTGTGGCTGTATTACAGCTAATGATCCCCCACAGAAACTGATCAACACAAAGTGGCCAGTGTCCCTGAATTCAGCCAAGAGTCAGGGACTTGGGCTGTCCACTGGGCTCCAGGGACCTACCTATGGCAGGTATCTGTGCAGAACATGAGATCTACTAAGCCTCTCATTCCTCCAGAAATTAGCTGTGGGGTCTTGTTTCCACTGGTTCATTTTGTTTTTAGACACTTGGGAGAAGAGCTTCTTCAAGGCTCCAGTGGGCTCCCCCACACCTAGCCACACCTGCAAGGGGCAGGGGCCAGACCTGCTTCACACCGCAGATGGTGGTCAAGGCATCCCCTGGGTGCTTCCTGACTGATGCAGAAAGACCCTGAGGCCCTCTTGTGTGCAAGGAACTGACCACAACTTCCCTGGAATCATCCAGAGGAGACCATCAGAGAGCAGGAAGAGAACAGTCTGGCATCCTCCTCCTCCCTGTCCCCTGCCACCTGCCGCAGGGCCGGTCCCTTCTCACAACAGTGAAAACAGTTAAGTAGGGTACCCAACAGTACACAGATCCTGTCTATACTTGCCCCTCCACATATTTCTATTTTCAGCAACCTAACACACCTCGTAATCAGAAGGACATCATAGGCCAAGAACACAGGCTGTGTGGCTAACCAGATGCAGGGCTCTGACTGGAAACCCCACTGCTTCCAAACAACAGGACTCGGGACAACTTAGCCTCATTTTTTCATTTCCCATACAGGGATGGGGATGGGGTGGAACCTCCTTGGATGACATGGACATTCTGAGATAGTGCACTCACTCGTGATGTCTTTGCACAGTACCTGGCACACAGCAGAATCCCACCCATCATTTATCAGCATTATCTTTATGATCACCTGAAGTTCTGGAACTGCCACATGAGAATATGAGTTAGGAGCCCAGGAAGGGAGGAGCCTTAGATTAAACCCACCTAGGATCCTGCAGAGCTGCCTGAATTCAAGTAGGCAACACCCATGTTGGGGACAGCAAGTGTCCAATGACCATCAGTCCCTGGGGCTGGGTGTAGCCAAGGTACATTAAAAGTCTCCCCCTTCTCCCTAAGAACACTTTAGATGAGGCAGATTCTGGCCACTGTCACAGATGGATGCCGCACCTCACTTTGCTACCCTCTGAACACCTGTTTCCCAGGACTGCGGGGGAACTTTAGCAGTTGTCCCTCTGCAGCGTGGGATGAGAAATGGGAGTGTTTTTAAGAGCAGCCTCCACTGAGGCAGCAGGAAGTACTCCTTATTAGCTGTGCAGCTCGCCTTCAGAGAAACACATCCATTCAACTTATTACAGAAGGGCATCAGCCACGCCACCTGGGGCCTTGACTCTGCAGACACTCAAGCCGATGATCCACCCCTGCGCCCGCTCTGCTCCCCACTATATGCAGTGCTCAGGCAGCATTTCCTCCCTAGACATCGGCCCACGCCTCCAGTCCAAGTTGGCTGTTCTGCCAGTTCCTGCGCTCTGGCTGGAGTCACCAAGGAATGATTTCCTGCCTGGCACGCGGGGACCGGGCGCCAACGGCATTGACATGTTTCCAAGCTAAAACCAAACTTACTGTGGGGCACAGAAAAGAAGCAAGCATTTGTTCCTGCCAGCAGCCCTCGCCTCCTGCCCAACACCGGGCAGGGAAGGTAACAGGGAGCGCGCTGGGCCCCTGGGATGCGGGCCACCGAGCGCAGCGCAGAGAGCCCCGAGAGCTCACCCATGACCGCCCGCCCGAGCGCGCTGAGACCCGTGGGCGCCAGCGCGTCCTTACCATTCAGCTGCCGGTAGACGATGTCCTCCAGCAGCGAGAGGCGCTTCAGCACTGCATCCTGGATGGGGCTGGCGCTGTGCGCGCTGAGGTTGGCCACCTCGGCGCGCGGCCGGATCTCGTGGAAGGCGTCTCCGCTGCGCACCGCGATGGGCCGGCACTTGGCCAGGAAGAGCACGAAGCCGGCCACCGCAATCAAGTTCAACACCAGCAGCACTTTGACTCTTCTCAGTGAAGCCATCAAACAACCCGGCCGGCCCTCGCCCCGGACCCGCGCCCCCTCAGACTCCGGTGAGGCGCGGGACAGCCTTGGGGCTGTGCGAGCCTCACACACCTGGCGGCGGGCGAGGATCCCAGCCGCTGCTGGCCCCGAAGTGCAGAAGCTCCGGCAGCAGGGAAGGCTGGGAGGACCGGGTGGTCGGGAGAGAGCGCAGTCGCTCACATAGAAGCACTGGGTCTGCAGAAGTGCTCCCTGAGACGCCTGCTCAGTCCACAGAGCGCAACCCCTTCCAGGATTGGTGGCGAAAGGCCGGGGCGGGGGTGTGGGGTCTCTCCTCTGCACCAGCAAGGGGTTCGCCTCTGAACCTTGAGCCGCGGCGGCCGCAAACCCCGGGCCCGGCGGGTAGGCGGACCCAGCTAGTCGGGAGCGGGGCGGGAGCGGCGCGCAGGTGCCGGGCTCAGGGCTCGCCGTCTGCCCGCGGATGAGCGCGCCACCCCGGGAGCCACACAGCCACCACCCTCGCCCGCAGCAGCCGTCGCGGCGCACGAGCCCCGCTCTTCAGCCGAGGATCCACTCCTCCGGGCCGGTGCCTTTGTTCCGCTCACCGGCCCGCTCCAACACGCCGGGCGGAGGAACAGCCCGCACCCGGCGCCAGCATCCTCGCAGGTCTGCAGTCACGACCAAGTCTCAATCACTCTCAAAGTAAGGTCAGCACTCGGGGGCCTGGGCCACTCGCGACGTCCTCTCCGCCCCTGGCGCCGGGGCCACCCCGCCCGACCCGCAAACTCACCAGCGCGCACAGCGCCGCGGGCTCTCGGACACGTTCCAAGTCTCGGCACCACGCAGGGAGCCTTCGGGGCCTGCCGGGCACACTGGCCTGTCTCGGAGCTGGTGCGTCGCAAGGCTGGCCGGAAGGAGGAGTCGGACCTCAAAAGTCACAGCAGTTCTCGATCCCCCTCCCAAAACGTCGTGGGCAGCTCGGCGGGGAGGGACGCGCGCCGGCGCACCCAGCGCTTGTCAGAGCGGGCCGCGCGGCTCGTCCCGCGCCCCAAGGACCCAAACGCCGAGTCTCCCAATTGGCGGACGCAGTGACACCGCCGCTGCGGCACCGAGAGCCCCCACTACCCTGGGGCTGGAGAGCCCGGAGGGGACGCGCAGGTGGCGACGGAGGGCGGGGCGCGGCCCGAGGGGAGCGGCCGTGGCGCCGGCTCCTCCTCCGCCGCCCCCGGCCGCCCGCTCCCCGCGAGCCAGTCGCCGCCGCCGCCGCCCGCAGGCTGCTGGGCGCACCGCTCCCCGGCTCGCCGGCTCGTGCGCGCGCACCCGGAGAGGGTGGGGGAGCCTGGAGAGCGGGGACCGCGCGGGATGGGGGCGGTCAAGTCATGCTGGCTGCGGCCGGCGCCGGAGGGACCCTGGTTCTCAGCTCTCCCCAAGCGGGCGGGTTCGTTCCACCCCGGCTGGCGATGAAGACATCCCTTTCTGTGTGCTCGCAGCTCCGCTTTGCGTGGCCAGGAATGGCTAGAGGGAAAATCTGGCCTGGAGACACGGATTCTGTGACTTTCGGAGCCAGGCCCGGCGTTAGCGGGCCGGGGAGGTTCTCTCCGGGAGAGAATTCTGACCGTCCCTGTCACCGTTTCTGTAACCGCCGCACCTCGGTTGGCATTTTATTACAAGAAGCGTGTTTCTTTGGCTACTGGATTTCCATGACCTCTTCCTCCTTCCAAAACCAGGAGCTCCAAATGCTGAAATCCAAACCCCCTCGTTGATCCACTTAATTCCTTAGGCCTGAAAAAGAAACCAGGCTGCCAACTAATAAAAATTAGACAGTAAAACCAAATGAACTTGGTGGTTTCCACCAATAGCCTCATCATTTCCATCTCATTGGATTTCTATTCCTGTTTGGTGTTTGTCTGAGCGAACGTGTGTTGTTTTGCTTGTTATTTCAAATATTGATTTTTAACAGAAAAGTACATTAAAAAAACCTAACCCTCTTTTTATTTTATTCTCTTGGAACTCTGTCCAAAAGACTCCTCATGGTGTTTGCTTGGTATAAACTACAAGAAAGTGGAAACAAAGTAGTTAAATGAAAAGTCCCATCGAAAGACACTTTTTACCACACATGTTGGGTAGGAGGGAAGTGGGGGAAGAAATCTGGGCTACCAAGCAGTTCTGGCATGACAGGCACAGAGGCATATGAGGTCCCCAGATTATCCCACTGAATACCCAGTTGAGTCAGGTGTCATTATAACCACTACAGATGGAAGCTGTCACAGGGGCGGAAAGGTGCACAGCGCTCCTCACCCATCACAAGGGGCACAGCCCACACTCCTATAATAACAGACAGGTTAAGAAGAGCAAAGCATGATACATTGTTTCATCACCGTGCAGCACAGAAGCCTTCAGATAAGAGGGCCCACAGACCTGGGGACAGCTTTATTTTATGTTTAGATCCAATGAAGGCTGGACAGCTGTGCAGAAAGGTGACTGGAGAAAGGGATCTGATCTGCTGGTGATAGACCAAGGGACAATCCTGCCCGACCCCTATGTCCACTTTCTGCTGCCTTCTCTGTGCCGCTCAGGGCAGGACCCCTCTGAAATGAGCATCTTTAACAAAGAAGGGAGAGAGGAACTCCTTAGATTTCATGGCTGGCTTGGGATGGGGGGTCTAGTTTCTATGACCCACCTTGGGGGAAGAGGAATTCTGGTGGCTATGACTCACTTTCGGGGAGAAAGACAGTGGGAGACCCAACATCTTAGCAGCCAACGTTGCCGTACTTTGGGGTGTCACCTTCTGAGTGCCAACACCAGCACCTTCAACACACACATCTGAAAGTCAGTTTGGAAACCTCACTCAGGCCTGAGCTGGGAAGTCTGAGACTGGGCTGGGTACTGGGGAGTCTGACTCCCGAGCTCGTGCATATTTGGAAATGGGAAAGACAAAAAGGAAAGTGGAGGAAACAGACTTCAGTGATGGAGATGAGAGGGATCCAGGCAAGACCAACTTCAGAGAGCTGGCTTCTCTCCCTGATTTTAACACTAGGCTCCAGGGGCCTGTGGCACTTACACCCTGAGCTCTGCCTTCAGGGCCAGCTCCTGCCACCGCTCCAGAGTCCCACCCGGAGCTCAGGCGGCCACTCTTGTCTTTCACCTCTTCCATGCTCAACTCCAACCAAGCACCTTCTCCGGGTGCCGCCTCTCTTCCTGCCCAGTGTAGAGCTTCCCACCAGCTCTCAGTTCCTCCTCTACCCTCTTGGAGTTCATGGTCACTCATTTATTTCAAGCACACTTCTAATAGCGACCGACCTCCCCACACATGTGTATACACGTGCTCCCACCTGCCCCACCACACCCTGCCGGGCAATACCGAGCGCCCAATCACCCTTCTTTCCAACTGAGGCACCCAGGGAAACCCAGGGCACTCAGGGAAACCCAGAGCACACCAGAGCTTGAGGACATTACCCATAGGCGGTGTCTAACTTTGGTTGGGCTCTTCATTCTACTCAAAGGCACATTCCGTGTCCAGTTTGTGTCCCCAGAAGTGCCCGGGAAGACTTCAGAAATCTGTGAGGACTTCTCAATAAGATACCAAAAATTATGTGTGTGGCCATCTGGGAATTTTTCTTGGGGGGGGGGGGGGAACCCTATAACTTTCATTAGATTCTCAATGTGGTCTATAACCCTAAAATTAAAGAACCTCCACACCCATGTATCTGTGGGTGCTTCTTCTTACACACACACACACAACAAAACTCTCAGAGGCTCAAGTCCCTTAGGTGAAATGTAGCATTTGCTTAGGTTATTTATACCCAATGCAATGTAAACTATGGAAATAGTTGTTACATTGTATTGTGTAGGGAATAACAAGAAAGAAGTCAGCGCCTGTTCAGAAAGGATGCAATTTAAAAAATATATATATTTTTGATCTGCCTTTAGTTGGATCTGAGGAACAGGGAGAGTGGTTTATACAAGAACATAATCAGTTAAATATTTTTCGTGTGCCAGCTGCTTCTGAAAACAGTAGAACAAGGTACCCAAGGCTGATGGAACTATCAGGTTGCCTTCGGATCCTGATGGAGGACTTAGGCCACACAGGGTGTGGATGGAGGTCAGACTGGTAGGAAGGAGCTGAATGAAATAAATTCTGACAGTTGAATGACTGACTCCCCAGACCTGGCAGGAGCACATGGATTCACTTACCTGACATCCTCGCAGATCGCAGACAGGTTTAGAGTCTGCACCATCCTGACCTTGAGGCTCCCAAAGGGCTAGGTGACCTGCCTCAAGCTGTAGCGCCATCTGTCTGCATGTGATTTGCCCCATTCCAGCTACAGAAAGAACTCTACAGGACTTCAGGGCTCTGTGACCTGCTCACCCAGAGGTCTGGGTCTGCCCCCATCTCTGTCACCAAGGAGCAGATCAGTCTTGACTTTAAAGTTAGAATTTTATCTTGGATGCCTCCAGAATTTTTTCCCCAGTCATAAAACATGGTGGAACTACAAATGCTCTTTGAAGAGACTGGTTTGTTGGCTTGCTTGCCTTCTGCTCTAGCAAGCTGGAAAAGAACCCACTGTACCTGTCCAGAGTCATGGAGGGATTTGATTCCAAACACATCTTTACTCTTCAACTACAGTTCACCCTGCTCACTATTGGCTTGGAAGCCTCACTCATCTTTATGCAACTCATTATTGCACCTCACACTAGTCTACCAGAGGGGTCAAAAGACTTGCAAGTTCACCAAGAAAAACTGGGGTTCATTGCCCTAGAGAGGTTTCAACTTACTTACTTCTGCCAGAAGCAGGGGACAAGGTCTCTCATGGAACCCTGAGTTCTGTGGTAGAGGAGTTATTTTAAAGACAGTAAAAGGGCACAAATTCACTTCCCCACTTCAGGTAACGGTGGTGGGGAGAGCTAAGAGGGGAGACAAATGACTTATCCTATTGCATGTGCTCATGGTCTCTGCAGGGCATTGTGTATGCTTTAGCCCAGACTCACCAGTGAAGTCCTGTGTGACTGTGGACAAATTACCTAACTTCTCTGGGTAAACATCAATAAAGCTCATACATAAAGCTATCTCCTGAAGTGACAAGGATAAACAGGCAAATATGTGCACATCACCTAGCTCAGTGCTGGGCATACACTAAGCACCACAGAAGCAAACCAAGGCCACTCAAATGGGAACAAACACAGGTTGTTTATTCAGGGCTCGGTATTGCAAGGGGGTGGTTCACCATCATTTGTACTGGACAGAAGCTCAAGGGCACACAGAGGGGAGGGAGCATTCATCGTGGAAAAACAGAGGGTTTTGGGTGTGCTCTGATTGGAGGCTGCTGGCCTGGGGAAGCCAGAGGTAGGCTAACCAGAAAGGTTAACCATGTGACTAGTTGGGGGAGTCAGTTAGGCTTGCTTTGGTCGATCCTGGGGAGGAAGCAGGGCATCCAGAAGTTCATGGAAGGGCCTGGCTGTTACAATAGAACGCTGGGAGGTTACAGATTGGCTTTATGGGCGGATTGCTGCAGGGTTGGAAAGTGAGGTCCTATCATCTTTGGTCTGGCCTCTCAGTACTCAATAAATATTGGGCATTGCTATTGCCATTAAAATCACCATCCCTGAGGAAGCCTAGGCATTGGGGGAAACAGGCATCAGCACCAGATCCCCCATCTAGGCCACACCTCTCACCCTAGGCTCACCAGCAGCTCAGAGGGTGGGCACACAGCACCCACTGGAAAGCAGGAAGCAGACACAGAACCTCTGTGTTCTAATAGACAATATTCATACCCACAGTCCCGCGTGTACACAAGTCCTAAATAAATATGCACACGCAAGCACACTGTTCCACATCTTTTCCTAACAGTCCACCCTGAAAAAGCAATCAGCGTCTCCCTGCCTGCCAAGTGCACACCAGCCCTGGGGCTGAACTTGACCCAAGGCTTCTCTCTGCTGTTGGATCACCTCTAAAACTCAAGAGTCTGAAGTTCCAGTTCAGCCACCAGCTCCTCCGCGGAAGCCCCATCAAAAGAGTTCTTAATCTGGGCACCTTTTTAATCAACAGATCATCCACAGATTGATCTGCCAATCCGTGAAGTGTCTATTCAATGACTTAGTCATTAAACATTTATTGAGTGCTTGCAGTGTACCATTCTGTGCAGAGCACAGAGATAGATATTCTCTGCACACCTGGAGCTTATTGTCTAGAAGGAGAAGGAAATAGCAAATAAAGCACAACACCAAAGTTATTACATTCTTGTTGGGAGAAACAATGTGACCTACCCCTGGGGGATAGTGAGCTGGGCCTGTCCCACCTTGTCTTGCTTATGCACAGAGTCACGGCCCTTGGGGAACCAGTCCAGCCGTCTGCCCTAGCATATGCCCTCTCGCTTCTTCTGTCTCTGTGCCCATCTTTTCACTTACAGCCCCCAGATGACACCCTGGGTGCTGCCTGGCCTACAATGCTCTCCTGAAATATAGCTCAGCTGAAGCCACTCATTGATGTGTGCATCTTTCTTGATTTAGTAAACGTTTGTAGAACCCTGAGACTGTCTTTGTATGCTGTAAGTGAAAAAGAGCCATCATCGAGCAGGAGGAGCCTCCCAAGGCCTGCAGCACCTGGTCACTGTCGCTTGCTCCTGGGGAAGAGCAGGGATGGGGTCTGAGCTGGCTTTGGGATGCATGGAGGAGAGGCAGGGGCGGGGCTTTCCCTGCACAACATCACCACTACGTGAGACTGACACTATTCAGAGGACTCAGGCCCCAGTGGACCAGGCAGCTGGCAAAGGCAGGGGACAACCAGGGGCTCAGGGAGGCATGATTCGTGAAAGGGCCAGAAGGCTCCAGAAGGCTTCCACACTCAGTCCCACACCCAAACTGCCCTGCCCAACCAGTCCTGGTCCTGCCCAACAAGTCATGCTCCCAGCTGGCCAGAAAAAGGATGGGTGCTTGGGGGAGGTGGGGGGTGAGCTGGAGGCATTTATTAGGTCCTGATTCCATCCTCTCTCTGAAGTCTAGAACCCAGCTCTGGGTGTTTTGGATGGAGTTTCCTTTGCCCACGACCTGCCAGCCAAGCACCCGCCAACCAGGGCCATGCGGATGTGAATTCATGAACCCCACGTTGCTTTCCTCATTTTATATTTGCTGGAATGACTTCTGTGTAAAGGTTGGTGGCTTGGGCTCAAGACTGGCTACCTGGGGGTGTCATGGAGCCTCTGGGGGGTGGCCTTTGCAACCACAGCTTCTTGGGTTATTTTGCTGAATGGAAAGCTTGTTTGGAGAAAAGACCCAGGAAGCCATGATTTCGACAGTTCACTTGAACAGCCTGAGCTCTCTGCTAGGACTGTGGGAATGAGCAGGGCTTCTGGGGTCCCCACAGCGCAGGTGACTTTCAGGGATGAATGGAAATCCTTGGGGTTGTGCCTTGGCCAGCATTAGCTTACTTCATGGCCAAGGACAAGTAAATGGACTGTCCCCCTTCCCTCAGCCTCCTTGGTTGTCACCCATGTCCCCTCACCTCTGGTTGCTGTCAATGGTTTTTGGTGTCTCCATCTCCCTTTTTAACATTTCTTCTCAACCAGGGATATAGGTTCTCATGTGAGTTTTTTCAATTGCTATTGTGAAAAATCCCCAGCCACCTGGTGTCCTGAAACAGCACAGCTTTCCTATCTTACAGTTCTAGAAGACACAAGTCTGGCATTGACCTCTCTGGGTTAAGATCAAAGTTCTGACAGGGCCACATGCCCTTCTGGGGCTCCTCTGGGTCTGGGCTGGTCTGTTTCTGTGGCTGTGGCGGAGCGCCAGGTGGCTTGCAAGGAGTCGAGGATTGCACAGCACATGCCTTCAAGGCTGGGAGTCCTTCTATGGAGGGGCACATCTTGGGCTCTTCCTTGCTGGAGACCCTCTCAGAGCCCAAAGGTGGTAAAGGGTGTCACATAACAAGAGGGTCACATCCAAGAGACAGAGTCAAACTGACTTTTATGACAAACCCACTCTTAAAATAGCCCACTAATCGTTAACCTGCAAATGGATTAATCCTTCAGGAGGAAAAGCACTCGTGCCCTAATCACCTTTAATGTGCAATCCCTGCACCTGATCCCACCTCTTAATGCCCGTTTTCAACCAGGATTAAATTTCACCATGAGTTTCTAGAGCTTCCCAGTTTGCTTGGTTCATGGCGCTTCCTTGGTCTCCGAAGCCAGCAGCATTAGGCTGAGTTCTTCTCATGCTGCCATCTCTTTGGTTCTCCGGCCGCAGTCTGAAAAGATCGTCCACTTATAAGAACTCTCAGGAGTAGACTGGGCCCACCTGGAAAATCCAGATCGATTTCCCATCTTAAGGTCTTTAATTTTAATCACATCTGCAAAGTCCCTTTGTTCACGTAAGAGGATCTGTCCATAGGTTCTGAGGATTAGGGTGAGGACATCTTTGGTGGGGTTGGAGGGTGGGGGTATAATTCTGCCTAATCCCATCCTGCAATGTCCCAGGTGATTCCAAAGCACGATACTTTGTAGCCAATTTTGCAAAAGAGAACAGAGTGCGGGAATCTCAGTGGAAATTGGGGTAAGGTAAAACCCAGTGTGAGGTGAACCCAAAATTCCTTGGCCCTTCCCTGTCATGGGGAGTCCCTAACTGCCATTTTACTTCCTGACCCAGGGCCCAAGAAGAATCCTGCCACCCACCCCAAACACCGGTCACTTACCTTCCAAGTCAGTTAGCTGCCATCAAAGCCTGAGACCTGATAGACTCCTTTCCCAGGCTCCCTTGCAACCAGGTGTGAGCTCTGCAATAAATTTTGATCAAATATGAACCAGAGAGCAAGTACCACCTCTGGGGGAGGGACCGTCAGAGCTCCAGGGGCCTCTCCATGCTGTTCCTTGT
Source organism: Callospermophilus lateralis (assembly GCF_048772815.1). Lineage (NCBI taxonomy): Eukaryota > Metazoa > Chordata > Mammalia > Rodentia > Sciuridae > Callospermophilus > Callospermophilus lateralis. The sequence continues at coordinate 23,915,769 of NC_135323.1, forward strand.
CCCTCTCCGTGCACTAGAACCTGAAGGCACCAACCCGGACATTGTATGCACATGATGACGATGAGACACAGGGACCCTGGGACCCAGAAACACCACATGGAGGAAAACTACCTGCTAACCGAAGGTACCTATCCTCCATCAAGAAAATACTCAAGTACTGGATACCACTGAATTTGGGAGATCTGTTGCAGCAGCTCAGCCTTCCCAGTTGGATGTACTCACCTCTCAATGTTTAAGTACCAACTGTATTATCATTTACATATTTTTTAAACAAACTCACTTCTCTTTTTAACTAGCTAAATTTTAAATACTAATAGTTACAAAGTAATCAACAACTTTCATGAGGTGCAATCCCTGCGTGCTCTTAACATTAACGTTTCAACTTATTGTTTCACATGCATTCGCTTATTTTGGTCCACATAGGTACCTTATGAGGTAGGGGCCATTATTATCATGCCCATGTAACAAATGAGACACAGACATGATCAGTAACTTGCTGAGGTCCCACAGCTGATGAGCAGAGGGGCCAAGTTTTCAGTCTGTCTGGGGTCCATATACTCTGAGCAGAGGTAGACTATACGTGGTCACTGTGCAAATTAAGTGCTTCAGTGTCCCTCCCCAAAGCACCTGATTCCATCAGGGGTGTGGGCGCCACACTTTGGCCAATGAGCCCTAGAGCAACCTGAAGAGGGCCTTGCCAGTGGCCACTTTTGATCTCCACCATGCACAGGAGCTCCACCCCCAGGGAGAGGGCAGAAGATGGAGTGGCCTGCAGGGTGCAGGAGGGGCTGGGGCCACTCAGCGGGTGATGTCCACAGAGTGCTAGGGGAGGTGGGTGGGAGCATCTGCGGGCACTGGAGCACAGACTTGATGGCAGGTGATGGAGGAGGCCCTGGCAGGCAGAGGGGGACCCTAGTCTCCAAGGACCAGTAACAGGTGACGAGTGGCAGATCACCCAGGAGCAGGAGATACACAGAGGTGGCTCTGTCTTTAGGTCATAGAGGGGCCCAAGGGTTGGGGTGCAGGGGTCTGACTGTTTTCCTGGGACAGGGTACTGGCTGGAAAAAAGATAGCACTTCTCAAGCGGCACCCAGGTGGAGGACTGAGCAAGGGGACAAGGGACCTGGAAGAGAACCAGGATGTAAGGAGGGGCCTTGAAACTGGCCATGGAGTCCGAGTGCCATTCGCCCCCCACCCCACCCCGTCTCACCTGACGCTGAGTCCTGGCATTATTACATCTGATCTCTCTGCATTCTGGCCTCCAGGGACCCAGCTCAGGGCCAGGCTGCTCCAGGCCAGGGGTGGGGTGATCCTTGGTATGGATGGATGCGAGGAGACATCAGGCATCTACGCAGGGGTAGAGGGGTTCTTTGAAGAAAGCAGGGGACAGAGCCTGACACACAGCTTCTTGGATGAAAATGACAGAGAGCAGAACAAGAAGCCTCCCCTCCTCTCTCCCATCACAGACTGCTGTATTATTCAACCACTTTCAGGATGTCATTACGAAATTCACAAATGACATCTCTTCTTATTGATCTCTCAACAAGTAGGTTAAAGGTATCTTACGGCACAAAAGAAAAGAGGGGCAGCAGAACAAAGAGTGGACGTCCAGGAAGACGTGGCCAAATCCAAGCTCCTTGTGCACCCGGGCGGGGGAGGCAACCGTGTCTGCGCCAGAGCGATCAATAAGCTCATCCATGCACATTAGTAAATTAGGCGAATAAATAAATTATACTCAAGTGCTCTTTTCTGCTTCGTACTCAGAAGATGGCTTTCCCTGTAGTGAAATGAGGGAGACAGGATCCCATCCTCTTCATCCCAGGCCAGGACGTAGGCTTTTCTCATTTCCTTTCCGGCCCTAGGTAGGGCGAGGGCAGATGGCACATTCATGGAGACTGTTAAGGGGACAACGAGGGCCCGTGATTCCTCACCAGATGGGCCCTTTGCATGTCCATGAGGTACGTACCATGTGCATGCCTGTGTGTGAGTCTGCTTGTGTGTGTGTGTGTGTGCGCGCGCGCAAAATCTCCCCCAGCTCCCTAAAGCCTGCATCCTGTGGATACGCCCCCTGCGTTTGGGAATGCTCCCCTCAACAGCCACGTTGACCTAGTGATCTGCTCACCATCCTGCCACTCCAAGGACTGTGAGACACACAGAGTGCACATCTGCTCTCCGTGTTGGTGGGAGACCCTCCCAACAAGCACTGGCTGGAGAGGGGGGAGTTCATGAACTGAGGAAATCAGTGCATGGTCTCTGGTCTGGGTGGGTCAGGAGGCGTGGCCCACAGTGGCCCTCATGTCTGTTCTTCAGCCTGAAATGTGAGCACGTCCACAGGAATCTGGTTTGTATCTTCCATTGTGTATACAGAAATTTATTCCTATAAAGAGAAATAAAAGAGATACTTGAATTCGATAGGGAGAGAAAGCCTCTTTGTGCCCAATACACACGAGCATATATAGGAGAATTTCTTTATAGCCAGTCATAAAACCAACATCAAAACACCTGCCCTGTGCCTTCCAGAGCTGTAATAGCAACACTAAGCTTAGGATATTCACGTTTCAGTGCAGGCCCACAAAAGCATGCCAGCTGACATTTTCTGAGTTCAGAAGCCTCGGATTTTCCATTATTATCCGCCACTTTCAAGTAACTCGGTTTTACACTGATCATAATAAATGCAATTTTATATAGAACCACTGAACCACTCGCCGTCCCTCCGTCTTCACCAGCCACACCACAGCGGTGGTTGAGGGACTTTCGCGGGGTGCAAACTCCATCGTGTTCTCCTGAACAGCCACCAAAGTCTTCCAGAGCAAACACCAAGGCTTCTGATTTGCCCTCCTGCCAAGAGTTTGGGTCACATCTCCACAAGTAACTCCTTAGCCTACGTGACATCTTCAGAAAGTTTGTGGCTGATGTATTGGCCCGGATGGGGTTGTACTTTACTACTGTTTTTCAAATTCAGCTTCATTGAGGTGTAATTTATGTAACATAAGGTGTACCTGTCCTAAGAGTATATTTCAATGAGGTTAATTTCACCAACATGTGCCGCTATAGTTTGGAGCTGATGCATGCCCCAGAGGCAGCCTGTGGTGCTATTGGGAGATGGTGGAGCTTGTGAGAGTGGGGCCTGGCAGGAGGAAGTTGGATGGCACATTGGGTGTGGGTGTGCTCTTGGAGGGGATGTTGGGACCCAGCCTGTTTGCATCTCTCTCTGCTTCCTGGCTGCCAGGAGGTGAACAGGACTTCTCCTGTACACACTCTGCCGTGAGCTACTATGTTGCCACAGAGGTGAAGCAACAGGGCCCAGAGACCACGGGACTGAAGCCTCTGAAACCATGATCTGAAATAAACCTTTTCTCTTATTAAACTGATTGTCTCAGGCATTCTGAAACAGCAACAGAAAACTGACTAACACATATGTGTTCCTGAAACATCAAGGTAACAACTGCCACTCTCAAAGTAGAGAACATTCATATCACCCCAAAAAGTTTCCTTGTGACCCTCTGTCATCAGTCTCTCCCAAAATTCCAATCCTATGAAAAACTGATTTGTTTTCTATAGAAACAGAATTGTACAAATACATAGTTTTTCTTATCTGGTTTCTTTCACTTTCAATGACTAGCCTGGGCCTCGTTCATATCGCAGCATGAATTGATAATTTTTTCTTCTTCTCATGCTAAAAAAATACTCACACCCTGTTTCACTGTAGGAGGACATTCCAGTTTCTTTCTCTAGTCCATATTGATGGACACACATGAGCTTTGCTTTTGCCAATGTAAGTAAAAATGCCGTGGACGGTCCCCACAGCCTCTGTGTGCATGTATGTCAGTCCCATGTGTAGTCACAGGCACGCAATTGCTGGAAGCCCACATGTGCAGTGTCATGAGAAGCTGCCCAGCTCCTCTCCTGCACCCTCACCAGTGCCTGCTGCCACCGGCCAGTTCCATCTCTGCTGTTTTCATGGGTATGAGATGGTATCTCTGTGTAGCTTTAATTTGCATTTTCCCTGGTGACGAGTGGTCACAGACATTTCCCCGTGTTTGAAGGTCATTCATAGACCTCCTTTCAGGAAAGACCTGTTAGCGCCTCTCTCCTGATTCTGAGTGAAGTGTGATGTGCCGAGTTGTGGGAGCCCTTTCTGCATCTCCACAGGAGACCCGCCTTCTGTTGCAGTGGTCTGCAGGAGAAGCGACTGGACCTGTCCCCCAGCACAGCCCGTGATCCTAGTGGCCAGAGCCTGCTGGTCCACGTGGACAGGAGAGGCTCATGGACGGGGCTAGCATTGGCTGCGCTTAGTTCTCTCTCTCTGCTTTGTTCCCAAGAGCAAAGAGGTCCGGTCTGGAAATCTTCTTCCCATTCTTTTAAATCTGACTTCTGAACGTGGCAGGAAGGTAGAAAGGGAAGACAAGAAGAAAACAAAGGATACTTCGGGGAGTTATTAGCCACCTGGGACTCCCACCAGGACTAGATAAGGCTACAATAGTCACGCAGGTAATGAATTAAACATCCCTCGACCTGGGCCAACGTCCCGCCTTTTAAGTCCCACTGAGTGTAGAAATGGAGTGTCTGTCTGGATACCCACGGGGTCTTCAGGGAGAATCCTCGCCTCACTCCTTCATCATCCCCACCCACTGCCAGTCTCCTCTACCCCCTCCATCAAATAACAGGTGCAACCATCAAGGTGGACACAGAAGTGTAAAGACACCCTGGGTTGTGGGGCAGTGGTCAGGCCGGTGCGTGTTCATCACGGAGAGTGGCTTTGGTGCCAGACACACGAGGGTCCCCAGCTCCGAGCAGCAGGAGAAGGACATGTGTCCTCTTGCAGAGCATCTGGCCAAGCTTGTTGTACTCTGCCGAGCTACAGAGGAGACAGGGCTGTGGAGACATCAGCTCCGGAAAGAGGATTGACATATTCGGAGACCTCAATTTTATTCTAATTAAATTAATCCCCTGGATCAAGTTGGGATGGGAAGGGGAAGGAGAGCAGCCAGGAAGGTGAGGGACGCTGTGAGACCCAGGAGGGAGGGCAGGCGGGGCCTCCTCCCTGGGCTGTCTGGCCTGGCTTCAGCTTTCCGTCTCAGCCCTCTCTGACGGTGCCAAGCAGAGAAAATGAGGAGAACAGTCAGGAGGTCTGTCTTGCCGGGAGGTGGGAAGAAGGTGTCGATTCAGGGTCACTGTATCACTCATCAGCAGCTTCCTGGTTCCAAGTCATTAAGCCCCAAGAGCCCTGTTGGCTTCCAGCAGGACTTTGTCACCTCCCTCCTACAAATATGACTGCTCCTTTTGCAAAATGCTCCCGTGCTGCAGAGCCCCAGGGCCAGGGAGAGAATGCCACAGAGAAGAGAGTGCTGATGTAGAACTGTCCCCACTGGTCACCTGTCATCGGTCGGGTCTGGCCCTCACCTGTGACTAGGCACAGGTGCAAAACTCATCTCAGAGGTGCCCCAGAAACCAGCAGAGGGGCTCCTCTGTTTACAGAGCAGGAAACTGAGGCTGAAAGGGGCTTGTACCTTGTCCAAGGTCACCAGTAACGGGAAGAGTCAGGATCAAACCCGTGGGGTGTCCAGTTCAAAGGCAAAAAAACAGTCAATTGCTTGCTCACTCTCCAGATTAACTGACTGAAAAGAATCTGCCTTTTTTTCCAGAAATAAACTCATAAAGAACAAAAGGGTTTCAGGAGTCTTCACAGCCCCTGCCGAGAAGAGGCAGAAGGAGCCAGGCGAGGACCCGGGGCCTGGGTATTAGCAGGCGGCCTCCTTCCAGGTCCCAAGTTTGAGAAATTCCTCAAGTGTCTCTGCTTCAAATTGAATAATTTTCCAATTTCCTCCTTAAGGTAATTTTTTAAACTACCGATCTTTATAGGCTTGAGCATGTGAAAAGCCGACTTCTGTATGTCTTTTTAATTAGATCCTTTACATGATAATTAAAATCTCTCTCTGCATCATAGCTATTCTTAAACTCTGCAGTAAGGCTCCTCTGGCTGGAAGTTAGCTGACCATCTGGAAGCAATAAACTATCTTAACCTTAAAATGCAAACTATCAGTTAGAGATCCCACAAATTAGACCTACTCCTCATTGCCTTAATGGGTAAATACCAGGGCTCCATCCATCATTCTGTCTCATCGGGAAGCCATGGAGTCTCGAGATGAACGGGGCTTTGGAAAGCTGTCTTGCAGGGCCATCCTGACCAGGCCTCCCCTCCAGTGACCCGAGGCACACTGCATCCCAGAAGGAAGTCCCAAGGCTGTTCTTGGAAACCTTTCCCAAGTTGATTGTTTGGGGGTGGGGACCAGGCCTGGCCTTGGATACTGGCGAGAGCTTGGAAACCCTCAGAAGACAGAGGGGAGAGGATCTGGAGGCGGCAGCTGAAGAGAGAATTGGGGAAGAGAGACGGTAAACCAGGAGGAGCGTGGGCGAGGGCAGAAGCCTTGGACATGGTACCCAGGACCCCTTAGAGCTGGTTTTTACAGTGTTGGTTAAACCGCGGGGCAGACCAGGTGCAGCTGGATGACAGCTCTGGTCAGGTGTCCACGGAGGTGTGATCAGTATGGCCAGCAGCTCACACAGTTACTTCATTCAGGCTGCTGGTGGCCGCTCCTTTCAGAAATGGTGTCATTTCTAGAAAGACAGTCCACCCACGTAGAGACCACCCACGTAGAGCTGCCCACTTGGAGTCTGCTGTGGCAAAGGAGCTGGCCACCACCTCCTGCCCTTTGCAGGGCTGCAAACTCAGCCTGGCAGCAGCTTCTGAAGGAGGCAGGGGTGTCTCAGGGGTCTGAGAGCGGGGCTTGTCCAGGGAAGGTGGAAGAGGGCGACCCAGAGCAGGCATCCCTGTGTGGAAGGGAGCACATTCCACTTTCTCTGCTTGGCGGAACCAAAATCAGGGAAGCTGTCTGTTATAAACCAAGCCCTGGCCATTTGGGACCCCATGCCATACCGTTTGGGTTCCTGGACTGGTCACTAGCAACAGCAGTCTGACTTCCACGAATCTGACTCGGGAACAGCAGGATCGATGGGTGGGCTGGCTACTAGAGATAATCGATTGTTTTTCTTGGACAGGCTGCTGCAGATGGTTCTGGTTCTGCATAGGTCTTCCTCTGCCCATTTACATACTCAATATCTCACGCTCAGTTTAATTCTCTATAGGTTTTAAAGGCCACAGCACATTATTGTTATTACCAAATGCAGTCAAATGTTCAGTTACCATTCACAAGAGTGAAAGCACAGCCAGCATGGCCTACTGGTTAAGAGCGTCAGTTCTGAGGTCAGACCACATGATTCCAGATGCCCCACTTATTGGTTGTGAGATCTTGGACTAATAGCTTAACCTCTTTGTGCCTCAAGAGAAAACTCACACTTAAGGACTTATTTTGAGGAATAAATGAGTTAATACACATGTAAAGTGCTGAGAAAACACACCACATAGTAAGCGTCAGATAAGTGTTTGCTTTTGTTAAAATTTAAATCAAAAAGCAACTCTAAGATGCATATCCCCCAAAGCCAAGGTTTACCAGGTGCTGCTCCCTAGGAGTTCTACTGCTCAACACACACACTTCAAAAAAGGCAAAGAAATCTAGGCAGCGTGGCACATACCTGTAGTCCCAGCTACTCCAGAGGCTGAGACAGGAGGTTCACAAATTAGAGTCCAGCCTGGGCAACTTAGAGACCCTGACTCAAAATAAAGAAGGACTGTGGATATAGCTCAGGGCTAGAGCGCTCAGGGCTAGAGCACCCTGGGCTCACTCCCTGTCCTCCAGCAACAAGAACAAGACAGAAACCACAACAAATGCATGAACAACAATGAAAGATTTAACCTTGAAAGTTTAAAATCTAATACAAGTGGCTTCTCAGGAAGCTAATAATACATAAAAATATATGTTCTTCCCACAATGAATTCTACCAGCAACATCCAAATCTACAGCTTTTATCCCAAAGCTAATAACAAACAGCACTTTTCCTTCATATTATTTTAGGAAGCTGTGGGTTGAATACAAACCTCTGGTGAGTAGCAGATCCAGTTATTCTTTTTTAAATGCTTTAAAACATCTTAAAATGTAACACACCGACAGAAATGTTTACAAATCAAAAAGGGACAGGTTGTTTTTGTCTTTGTTGTTTGTTTTTGTTTTTTACAAGTAGCCACTGGTACAACCAACACCCAGGTCAGGGACAGAACTTCAGCCCCCAGAAGGCCCCATGTGACTTCCCATCTCAGTCCCCTCTACCCTCTCTGTCCCTCGCTGCTGTGGGGTCAAAGGTAAGCAAAGCCTGACCCTAGACAAGTGGTAAAGACAAATCTTAGTATCTATTGCCCATGGATCTGTACAGAGGAGACTGGGCCTTGGAAAGGGGGGGTGAGGGGCAGGGAGGGAAAGAGGGGGACTCAGTAGCAGCAGGGAAGGGAACATTTGGAAAGGGTGGGTCAGGTAAGTGACTAGTCTAGCCCACTGCTGGCCAGCTGGAGGGCAGAGGGCTCTATGTCTCCTGATGATTAGTGTCTCAGGTCCTTGAGAAAGACAGACAGCTGGCCCTGGTACCCCTGAGCTCTGCATCCCAGGATTCCACTAAATGCAGGAGGAAATATTTGGGGAAAAAAAACAAAAAAACCCTGCATCTCTACTGAATGTGTACAGACATTTTTCTTGTCCCTATTCCCTGAACAGCTCTGTGAAACAATTACTCCATAACATTTACATTGCATTAGATGCTGTAAGTGATCCAGAGATGATGTGAATTCAGGCTCTGGGAGGGGCTGGGTGGGTTGCCTGCAAATCCTACGCCAGACGCTGACATCATCTACGACCCAGTGGGTTCTAGCATCCATGGGGGTCCAGAAAGCAGCCCTCTGGATCCCAAGTGACTGTGTGGACCTCTCCCAGGGACAGAGGAGTCAGAAAATCTGACTCTTCCCTTGGTCAGGCATGGCCACAACCAAAGGGTAAAGTCACTGGTCACCCTTGAGTTTCCTCAGGCAGGTGTGTTAGGGGCCAGGGGCCAGGGAGGGAGGCAGCCTTGAGCTGCTGGAAGCTCTCCGTGTTCGTGGGGTTCCTGTGTGGGGCAGGTTGACGCACTTACACAAGTCCAGGGGTAGAGGCTTCATCACACAGCCAACCAGGAGTGACAGTGAGAGATGGACACCTTGCCACTCTGATTTGATCGGTGCATGTTGTGTCCTCGCTGAGATATCCCAAACACAAATATGTGCAACAGCTACACATTAACAAAAAATCTTAATATTTAAGGAAATGGAAATATTAACTACACTCATCTGACTATTATACTGTGTATATGTATCAAATTATCATAAGGCACCCCCCAAATTTGTATAATTAAAGTAATAATTAAGGGAACCAAACGGACCAGGAGAGCCTGGCTAAAGTCCGGTCCCACTCGGATCTCAGTCTGCCTCCCTCGTTCCTGTCTCTTTTATTTCATACAAATGAAACCACACAGTAGACTTTCTTTTTCCTGGGTGTTTTCTTTTTTTCATTTGTTTTTTTTATTTCTGTTTGTTGGTTGGTTGGTTGGTTTTTGTACTGCAGGTTGATCCCAGGGGTGCTTTACCAACAAGCCACATCCTCAGCACTTTAAATTTAAATTTTATTTTTAATTATGAGATGGGGCCTCACTGAGTTGCTGAGGCTGGCCTTGAACTTGAGATTCTCCTGTCTTGGTGGCCTCCAGAGTCACGGGGACTTCAGGCATGATCCACTGCGCCTGGTCGTTCTGGGCACCTTCAGCTTAGGCTTGCGAAGCTGGTCTGGGGGGCTACATGGGGCACTGTTTCATTGACTTTGCCACTGTAGTCTACTGCCTTGAATGGCTATGTCACACATGTGACCCTCATCGCTCCCCATGAGGCCCATTACAGATGTGCCCCGAAGGTCCTTTGAGACCATGTAGCGAGCCCTGCAGGCATGCACCCCAGCCTCAGACTGCCAGCCACAGGGTAGACGCAGTGGGGACTTCAGAAGAAAAGCCACATGGTGTTGCAATGCTTGACTCCCACCAGCCTCACTGAGAGTCCCAGTTGCCCTAAATCCTGCCGATGTCGTAGGAGTAAGAGGTTCGTCTTGGGGTTATCGGATAGGGTTTTGTTTTGCGGTTCTCTGATGATTAATGACATCAGTACTTTTCCAAATGGTCGCTGGCCATCCGGGCATCTTCTTCTATAAAGTGACTATCTGCCATTTATCTCCACACTTCTGTTGATGGCTTTCCTTTTGCTTTGTGGGAGTTCTTCACATAGTTTAGTCATGACTGCTTCATTGGGGACATATGTTGCATGAGTAATGCCGTGTGGAAGAGACTCCTCCGTGTCTTTCAGCACATAAGGATGTGTTTATAATGGGTGGAACTTTTCAGAGTGAATTTTTTGGTCATAGGATTTTTTAACTTTAATATGTAAAAAAAAAAAATAAACTGTTTCCCAATGGGGTTTGAACAATTCGCCACAACCAGCGTATGAGAGTTCCCCCTCATCCTGCAGACTGCTTAGTTTCAGCTAGGCTGGGGAATGTGTGCTGGGATGACTTGGAAGGTTTAATCTGCTTTTTCTTAATTACTAATGCGATTTAAGACTTTCTATCCAGGAGGTTTCAATGTGCTCTCTTTTGAAGGACTTGTTCAAACCTTGTGCCCTGTTTTATTTTTGTTCTCTGTCCCTTTCTTATTGATTTATAGAAGTTATTTACGTATTCTTTCACGAGAGCTTTTGTTTCGTGCACCACAAGTACCTCCTTCTGCTGTATTGATTTCCATTTTGTTCTCTTAATAGTGTTTTTTGCTTGAACAAAAGTCTTATTTTCAGTGCTTAATCTTGTGTGTATTAGTGATTTTCATGGCCTTGTTTAAGAAAATGTTCCCCACGCCAGGACCAGAAAATTTTCTACTGTATTATTTTCTGGAAGCTTTGTTGTTCTGCCTCTCGTATTTAATTCTACAATAACTTAGAATTGGATTTTTTTAAACCTTTTTTTGGGGGGGAGGGGTTGCAGTGCTAGGGATCTAGCCGGGGGGCCTGGTGCATGCTAAGCAAGCGCCCTACCATGGAGCTACACCCCCCACCCTTGGATCTGAACTTCACACAGGAGGTGACCAATCCCTTGATGGCTCTGAGGGCCAGCTGTGGCCACCCCAGCCTGGACATCCTTCTCACCAGGATGGGCCACCACTGTCCCACCTGGCCTCCTCTCTTGCCCCACCCCACCTGATGGCTTTAGAACTGAATTGTTTAGGAAAGCAAGAGAAGGGAAAGATAGAGAAGGGTCAGAAAAAAGATTGAGAGAGAAAGGCATGGGAGGGGGAAAGGAAGAGAGAGGCTTATGCTTTTTTAGTTTGTTTTCTATAGTTCTGGGGTGGAACCCAGGGCCTCAAACATGTTAGGCAAGAGCTCTACCACTGAGCCACACGCCCAACCTTTCTTTATCTTGAGACAGTGTCTTGCTCGGTTGCCCAGGCTGGCCTCAAACTTGCAATCCTCCTGCCTCGACCTCTCACGTAGCTGAAATGACAGGCGGGCACCTTTACGCCCAGCAAGACAGAGCTTTGAATTATAAACTGATCTTAGAAATCTTGCAATGGAATTTTAACATGGCGTTGGAGACATAACATTAAATTACATTTTACTGTTTAAACTAATTCCAACCATAGGAAGTTGCTTGATTTTTAAGATAAAACCAAGAAACCCAACCACAGAGAGGAACAATAGTGGACAAGTAAATAGGAGGAATTTTTCGGCAGGGCTCATTCCTGTTTCGTTTTTTAGGAAGAAAATATTATTCCCAGAATAAGTTTGAGTTTCACGCACTGAGCCGTTTCTTAGCTTCCTCATTACTGTCTTGAGTTGCTCCAGTAAGTACCTCTAAAGAATCAGAGACCGTTCTGGTTTTGACATAGCTAACGAAGGTCCCGTACACCTTGACATCAGCGACAACTTCCAAGTGCACCTCTGTAACCCCTGAGAGCCGTCACACCTTGGTGAGTCTAAAGCCAACAAGTACAACCAGGAGCAAGCAGGCGTGGGAGAGGTTCTCTACCATGCACGAACAGAGAGCACCAGGGTGACCCCAGAGGGGGGTCTCCGCAGGGCAGCAGGGGGAGACCCCTCACCCCACGTAAGGAGGGTGCGCTCCTGAGCATGCTCAGTGTGGGGTCCTGGGCTTCATACACTGCATGTTCAAACATGGCAGGGGATTTAGCATTACAATGCATTTTTAGCAAGCAAAGTCCACCTGGTCACCTGAAGACTGACTCCTGGGGCTCTGCAATGTGGGCTGGTTCCTCGTAATTTTCTCTGGGAGCCTTTTCTGAAACAAACCAACATCTTAAAGGATAGCAGAACTTTCCAGGGGGAGCCTTTAGCCTCTCGCTTTGGAAATCCCCCCTAGAAGCTGACTCTGCCTGGCAGGACCTTCCAGAGGTCACAGGATGGATTAGAGCCAAAATAAGATGTGAGATGCTTAAAACACACAGAAAGAAGCCAGCCAAGAGATGGCGTCTACCTAGCCCAGGGACAGGCAGGGAGCCAGAATGCACAGCAGAGACCCACACTGCATTCACAGGCTCTTGCCCTCTGACCTCCCTCCCCAGCCCAAGCCTTCTGTGTGGGGGGTGTGCTCACATGGCCAGAGCTGAGGTTCATGCACAAAGCAAGTGGACAGAGGAGCCCACAGAACACAGTCCTCTGCAGGAGACACTCAGAGGCAAGTATGGCTACTCCCAGCTGAGACAGTCAGGCTGATTGATGGCCACCCACGGCCAGTCTGTGTTTGGGGGGGCAGAGTAATGCAGGTCAGAAGGGGACCCGGGGGGAAAGTTGTTTCCCTCCTTCTCTCTCCATGAGTAATTCTTGTCTTTCCCATTCCTTTATATCATTCAAAATGTCTTTCAGTTCTCCAGTTTCACTGCTTTCCAAACTTGACATTCCTTAGACATCTACTTATAATTCACAACTGAATAGATTAATCAATATGCATATTTAATATATCTTAGAAGTTTCATCCATCCCATTTCTTTTCCTTGTAAGAGATATGCTCCAATATTGTAAGAAAAATGACTATTTCCTCCACAGAAATCTTCTTATAGGCTGCATACTGAGTTCCCATGGACTGGATTTTTGCTTTTATTTTAATTCTTGTTGGTGCTGGGGACTGAACCCAGGGCCTCCCACACCCTAAGCTATGCAGTCACTCTGCCCATGATCTACATCCCCAGCTCTCTCCCTGGACTTTTTAATGTTAGCTCCTTCCTAGGTTCACTCCCATCTTATGGACAACCCCACTAACAACACTGGCCAGTGAATACATGGGCAGAAAGATTAGCTCCTGCTTTACTCTGGAAAGTTGACTGTGAGGAGGTCCACCTTCTTAGACCTACGGCAGATGACCCCTCCATCTGACTGAGGCAGAAGTACAGTCCGTGCCTTATAGGACAGGTGCCCACAGCTGCAAAATCCATGCTTCAGAGGAAGTGCCACTCTCTACAGGAGGCTGAATCCCCAAACCACCTGTGAAGACAGCAACTAACAAGCCAGACAAGTGGGCACATAATGAGCCAGGGCACAGAGCCCTCGACACCACCCCCGAGAAGCAGTGGTAGACTTTCAGTGTCCAACCATCCTTGCATTCCTAGGATCAACAGATTGGTAGTGCTGTAGAATTCCTTTTTATATACTAATGGATTTGATTTGATTTGCAATGTTGTGTATGTGGTCATAGGTGCAACTTGCTGGTAGTTTTTCTTTACCATGTATATTCATTATTGGACTTCTTTTTTTCAACATTGGTTATTGAACCTTGGTGTGCTTTACCACTGAGTCACATCCCCAGGACTTTTTAGTTTTTATTTTAAGACAGAATCTCCATAAGTTGACAAAGCTGGCTTCAAACTTGCAATCCTGGGCTGGGGATGTGGCTCAAGCGGTAGCGTGCTCTCCTGGCATGTATGCGGCCCAGGTTCGATCCTCAGCACCACATACAAATAAAGATGTTGTGTCTGCTGAAAACTAAAAAAAAAATAAATATTTAAAAGTTCTCTCTCTCTCTCTCTCTCTCTCTTTAAAAAAAAAAAAAAAAAAAACTTGCAATCCTCCTGCCTCAGTCTCCTGAGTCACTGGGATTACAGGCGTGGTATGGGTTAGATATGAGGTGCTCCAAAACCTCATGTGTGAGACAATGCAAGAATTATCAGAGGTGAAACAATTAGGTTGTTAGAGGTGTCCCCTAATTGGTGGATTAGTCACTGATGTGGGTTAACTGGGCAGTAGCTGCAGGCAGGTAGGGTGTGGCTGAAGGAAGCAGGTGACTGGCCATATGCCTTTGGGTTTATATTTGTCCTTGGTGAGCGAAGCTGTCTCTGTTCACAACACATGTGTTTTTGTGTCTGGCTCCTTTCCTTAGCATGACATTTTTGAAGTGTAGTCATGTAACCTGTATGACTCCTTTGTTCCACGTTTTTGCTGAGTAGCCTTCCCCTGTGTACCCCATGCATTCTTACTATATCTTTAAGTTCTAGGTTGATATTTTGTTCCTTCTATACACTCCATTTGTTTTCTGAAATTCTGTACCTTTTCCTCCATTTTTGTCCATATTTTTTCCTCCACATTTCTTATTGGTGCGTTAGAGTTGTACGTGATGGTGAGATTGGTGCATTATGGTTGTATGTGATGGTGAGATTTGCTGTTACATGTTAGTACAAGCCCACACTAGAACAATATTGCCCGTGCTTTCTGAAAACATCTCTCTAATGGTTCTTCTAGGTCCCCTGCTAATTCTAAAATCTGGGTCAAATGTGGATCTACTTTAACAAGATGTTATTTCTCTTTATTACCAGGTTACATTTTACTGCTTCTTTACAAATCTCTTAATTTTTTTGTTGTATGTCAGACATTGTGTCTAAAAGAGCCACAGAGATGGAGACCATTGTTATTTCCTCCTGACAGACCACCTTCTTTTCTCCTTTAAGGTGTTGCCAGACTCAGCAGGTCTGGCCCTTGGCGGGAATTGAATCAGAACAGAGCACACAGGAGAGCTGGTGTATGGAGTCAAATCTGTTCACAGCAAATAAGGAGACACTGTGGGAAACATTGTGGCTGGGGCCTGTGGAAACCGGGGAAAGCTGCAGTTTATTTGGGCAGGGCATGTATATTCGGGTTGTGGGGGAAGGCTTCACAATATGAATGGCTGGGATGATCCTGCACGGGTGCTCCTGTATGATTACTGTCCTGTATGATTACTCCTTCTGCTTCAGCCCCCCTCTGGGTGGACATTTGGTATTAGAATAAAGTTCTCCTGATGGTCATTGGCACATGCTCCTCAGGGTAGCTTCTTCTGAAAAATAACATTATCTTGGAGCTCAGGGTGCAGTTTGCATCCCACCTTCCCAGGCTGCTGAGTGGGCGAGACAGTCAATACCCTGCTTTTTCCGGCAGCTGGCTGGGAGAGAGCCGCCTCCTCATGGGGAGGAAGCTGCGGTGGGACTGGGTTTCAGGTGAAGTCCGTTCTCCTTGGATTTCGTGTGTGTTTTTCCAGCACCCTCACCTCGGGCACCGTACTTTGCAGGGACTCTTTATCTGCCTGTCTAGCCACACTCTAGTCTTAACTCTCAACCCCAGAATTCAGTAGAAGTCCAGTGCAAGAAAACAGGCGGGTAGGAAAAGCCAGCTTCTCATACTTCACACCGGCCCACGGGGTCTTCTGACACCACCATGGCTTCTTTCCTCCTGGAGTCCTCTGCCTGTGGCAAGGCTGAACCCTGCCTCTGCCTGCACCTGGCAAGTGCCCCTAAAAAGGAAGCCTGCTGATCTCCACTCACCTACGAAGGGCTCTCTCCTCTCTGCAATTGATCCATTTGCAGTTATTTGTACCCACAGCTCGGTGATGCCTTTAAGGATAGTGAAATCTCATGTTCTACCGTTATTTTCTAGTCCTTGTGGCAGGAGCAAGAGTCTTACCCCAGCCTCCTGTATCTTTGCTTTGGGGCACTCGATGTTATCAGCTTTACAGAGTATTGGAGTTCTGCTGTATTTTGTTTAAATTTGATTTGCATACCCATTTTGATTTTACAGCTTAAGAGCTAAAAGCATAAGAAATTTATGTGCTATTTAATGTTCCTATACATTTCAATAACACATAAAAAATAATGTAAGCCAATGAGAATCTTTTCTTCCGAAAAAGGCTGTGCTACCCTAAACTGTCTCTCTATTTACTACTCAAACCTGCCACGAGAATCATTTCCACGTGGTTTCATAATTGCATCTGTGCTGGCAAGTTACTGCATCTGACCCAGAGCCAAATTCAAATAGCTGAAACAAAGACATTTTTGGGTATTTCTTGAAGAGAATTTTTAATGAGTTCAGAAATGTGCAACTCAAAGATGTTTATAACAGTTGGTATCAAGAGAGCGACTCTGGGGACCTGCCAGTCAATCAGGGCCATGCGTGCCCCTAGGTAGAGGCATCCTTAGCTCTCAGAAATTAAAGCATCACTGCCCCAGACTAGTCTTTTGAAAGTTCCAGGCCCCTATCAACAGGAGGTACAAAGTGAGAGGATTTAGTTCACTTGGGCCCCTATTCTAATTATTGAACATGTACAGGTAATCTTCAAATTTTTCACTCAATTTACATTCTCAAGTTTGTACCTTTTTATTTCAAAGTTGCATTTTGATTTTATTTTAACACAATGTGTTTAATTTTGACAACCTAAATAACAATCAGAGATTCTCTGAAGAGCAATGACATTTATTTGGGAATAGCAGAGAATTGCAGTGGGGATTTATGTACCATAGTGAGCTGAGGATGCATCCAGGAAGTCAGGCCAGGGGAAGATTTTAAAGGCAGAAAGGGAGAGGTTTGCGTGAGCTGTCCAGATGCAGACTCCATTGGTCTTGGAGACTCGAGGCAAGAGTTGGCAGTAGCCGCACCTGGCAAGTGTTCTGCCCAGAGCATCTTGTCTGAATTATTGCCCTCCCAAAGAGTGTTAAAGATAATTTGGTGCACAAATCCGTGCGTCTTTGTGAGGACTGCAAAGCTTGAGATACCTGCAGACTGAGAAGACATGTCTTCAAGGAGTTCTGGAGAAGGTACTTAGGCAGGCAAGAGCTCCACCCCCATAACTTCCAGGCTCCGATTTTGAGGGTGAGACAAGAAAGACCTCGTCTAGGAATCCTCAACTCTCACATTCTAGGCATCTGCAGAAGCACAGGAGGCTTTGTGCAGCTGGGCCTTCTCAAGACGGACTTGAACCCACACCCACAGGGCATGGGGGCAACGCTGCCTACTCTCGCTCCTTCCCCAGAACTCCCCTTGCTTCATTTCCCTACTGTCCTTTAGATACTCATCCATCTGTCTCTCAAAACAGAGTCTCCATTTCCTCCGCCCCTTTTTCTCCCCTGCCCCACGTCAAGTCCATCTCAAGTCCTGCTGATTTCACTTCCAAAATCAATAAAATTGGCTTCTTCCTCTATCCCTGCCGTCACCACCTTCCCTCGCCTGGAGAACTGCAGTCCAAGCTTAGCTGGCCCCTCTCCCTCTCCTCAGGACCGACCATCTATTTCTCACCGAGCAGCCACCGTGATCTAAGAGTCGAGTGGGACACAGCTGGCTCTTGTCTACCACAACTGTCAGCTCTCCTTTCCCAGAACAGAGACCACATGCCGCATCCCCCTCCAGGTCCTCTCTGCAGGACCCTGGCTCCTCCAGCCTCTGGCTCACTTCCCCATGTCCTCCAGCAACGGGGAGCTGCGTTTCCCTCAGCCCCCGAGTTTTGCTTCTTGCCCATGCCCCAGCTCAGACACCCTGCACCTGGCACGACCCCTTCCCCTCCAATGCTAAGGGAGCTGTCCTGTAAGACTCAGCTCCAGAATGAGCTTCACCCGCCCCTCGCTCTCTGTGCTCTCTCCTTCGCAGGCTGCAACCTTTTCCACAGCGGCGCTTGGGCGTCCACTGAGAAGTGTCTGTCTCCTCCACTAAAAGGAGGAACTTTTAGCCAGTAGTGTCCACTCTGAGTCTAGCACCCCTGATCTGGGTCAGCACAGGGCGCACACTGAGTAGGACCTTGACTCCCCCAAATGACTGAGACTGGGAGTTACATGGGAAGCCTTTTAAAAATTCTCCTTGGCAAGCTGTTTTCATTTTGTTTCATTATTATGTAATTATACTTATTCATCATTTATTTTATCTTAATTTAATTAGAATGGTATATGCATGTACCTTAAAAGCCAAACAGTAATAAAAGATATCACAGCTCTCTGTCCCCATTCCCACTCCCTCCCTGCTCCTTCCTGAGACGTGGTTTCCTCTGACATTTACCATCACTGTGATTCTAAATAACACATGCTGCACTTGATTCATCTATTTCAGATATTATGTGTTCACTTTATCTGTGGTGCATTATAATATATTTATGATATCTCCTATTATTCAGATGTTGGGTCTTCAATATTTAGTTTTTGTTTTTCTCTTTCTTTTTTGCAGGGTGGGGGTCCTGGGGATTGAACTCAGGGGTACTCAACCACTGAGCCACATCCCCAGTCCTATTTTGTATTTTATTTAGAGACAGGGTCTCATTGAGCTGCTTAGTGCCTTGCTTTTGCTGAGACTGGCTTTGAACTTGCGATCCTCCTACCTCAGCCTCCCCAGCCACTGGCAGCACAGGTGTGCGCCACCACCACACCTGACTTGTTTTTCTTTGTTTGTTTGTTTGTTTGCTTTTGCAATGTTACAATCAAACCCAGGACCTCACACATCCTAGACAAGTACTCAAACACTGACCTCTATCCCCAGTCCTTTAATTTTTCATTTTTATCCTTCCCTTCTATTTCTTTTTATGCTGCCCTTAGGCAATGTTTTCATCTGTGTTTTCTAAACACATTGGATGTCTTTTCTCCTGTAATGTGTTTCACTTCTAGAGATCCACTTTTGTTCTCTGAATTTTTTTTTTCATTTCTCTTCTTGGATGTGTTATTCCCTGACCTTTCCAAAGACAAAAATGATAAATTGACTTGTTATCTTATTCCTTTTCTCCTTTCCCAGGCTATCTGGCTCCAAATTGCTTTTGCTTGCTGTTTTGGTGTCTGTAGTCCATGTTGGGGGCTTCCCCAGAGGCCTGCTGAGGGCTGCAGTTGGGGATGAGGACCTTTCTAGAAGCTCTCAGCATGTGGGTGACACATGGTGACACTGATGATGAGCGCATCTTGAGGTGGATGATGTCTCCAGTGCCAGTTGCTGTAAATCTCTCCTCTTGACCTGGTCAGATTGGCCATAGAACACACGGATCTTGGTTAAAGGGTAATGTGTGTGTAAAGCATTTGGGGGGGATTTGGGGAATCTCAGAATTCAATGTATAATCATTGAGTCTCACTTCCCTGGCACTGCTGGACCCCAAAAGCTCACTCCATAGAAAGTCTGTAGTCTTTGATGAGGATAAAGGAGGAGCCAACAGCTAGAGTGGCCTGAGATCAGGGAACCTCTTTCTAGCTATGCCTTTACCCTCTACATCTCTACCCTACATCTAGAAGTACCACTTATATGCCTCTTGGGGATTTTGCAGTATATATCAAAATGGCACTCACTTTTGCCCACTGTCACCTTGGGATTGAGCCTTACTTGGTCTCTAGATCGATTTTCTGTTGCTATAACAAAATATGCAAGTCTGGGTACCTTTTTAAAGAAAAGAGGCTTATTTAACTAATAGTCCTGAAGGTTTGAGGGCATAGCATTAGCCTCAGCTTGGTTCTGACAAGGACATGGGGTGGGGGACCGCCTGGTGAGATAAGAAGCCAGACTGGGGAGAGGGACTAGGCCTGCTCTTCTCAGAACAACCTTCTTGTGAGAACTAACCGCAGTCCCCGGAGCGTTATGTTAATCCCTTCAGCGGACAGTGCCCCCAGCATCCACATGCACTCAGCTCCACTCTTGAAGGTTCCCCTGCCTGGCAGGTGCCACAGTGGAGACCAAGTCTTCAACCCCGACCTCTGGGAGACACATTTACGCACATCCAAACCACACCCACCTCCTGAGTAGGCCAACGCACACACACCTCCTCCTCTTTGTCAAAATTCTGTGGCTGTCTCTTCTCTTGTTTCCCCTGTACTTTTGTTTATGTGTATTTTAAAAATCTCTTTGCTATAGTGGAATTTAGGACAGAAATGAAGGTACATGTGCACATTTGATCCACATTCGAACCAGGAACTGAAGAGCTCTGCAGCATTCGGCTCCCCGACACCCTGGCATGAAGTCTCCGTGTGGTTCTAAATGGGTCTTGATGTTCAGCATGTCTGAAATGCTCTCTGTGGGATGGCGCTGGGTGAACTATGCCCTGTCTGATCTTCATGAAACTGGACCCTCCCAAGGGAACCCTCAGGATAGTTCCCATTGGAAGGATGTTTAGATAAAGCACTTAGACAGGCACTGGGTCCCCTTGCTGGATTTGGCAATTTTAGCCAAGTCCCCAATCCTGTAGCAAGCAGTAAACTCTGATGCTGATTGGGAGTTTGGTCTTTCTCAAGGAGACAGTTCCTGTACTGTCCCCAAGGATGGGGTCTGACTCAATTGTGAGAAATCATTTTAGGAGAGCAGCCTTGTACCAGTGAGAGATGATTTAATAGTTTCTCCTCACACTTTTAATATGATCCAGAAACTTGGATGATAACACCTTCTTGCTATGATTAGAAAAATGCTATGTGAGTCTCTGTGTTTGTGAAGGTGTGTATGCATGTTATGTGCATAGACGAGTATAGTATCTACAAGAGCAATGTGCTGTATATATCCTGCATGTATGTGTGTGCATGTGTGTGCAAGTACACACTTATAGGTGCACAGTTATTGGAGGCCACAGCTTCCACGGCTGTATGGAGACACCCCAGGCATCTCAGAGTCCTTCTTTCTGGGGAGAGAGGTGGGGCGCTGCAGAGCACCAACCTGAGGCGGGGGGGGGGGGGGGGGGGCGCTCTCAGACACCAGCATAAACTGGTTCGGACGGGTTACACAACACTCGCTGAAATACTCAGCCTACCCAAAGCCAAGTTTTTCCATGTCTGAGCTGGGGATAATGACATCTCCTTGCCGAGGTTCTATCAGGGTTAGACAGTATAGGAAAAGCACTGAGGGCCTGGCATGGTGAACACTAGTGATTGAAGTGTGTCTGTGCCCCTCTTGCCCAACCCTCTATTACAGAAGCAAGATGGAAGGCAGGCGGATCTGGCTGAAGTAGCTGTGTGTGTACCTCCCGGGGCTGTACCAGGGGACAGTCCCCTACCAATGCAGGCACCACCACCACAGGTCCTGAGTCAGGGGCCCTCCCAGAGAGGCCACCTCCAGGGAGTGTGGCGCCTAAGACAGGTGTCTACAGGGGTGCCAAGGGGGGCAGGTCTGGGTGATGGTTCCTGCTGTCACCTTCCACACCGCCCAGCGGCCGTGCCTCCTCTGCAGAGCTGGTTCCGGTACTTGGAAAGCTTCCCTGGGCCTGGGCTGCATCTCCCAGCCCTCCCACCCCCGCCCTCTCTGCCCGCTATTCTGGTGTCTGCGCACCATGGCCTGCCCTTGGTGTCTGGTGGTCAGCTGCACTGTCCCCCATGGTCCTTTGGCCAAAAACCTGACCCTGCGTGTCCGTCTCTCACTCCCTCTTATTCATCTAACACTTATTAAGCACCTGCTGTGTGTGAGGTCCTGCATGGCAGTAGGGATATGCTGGTGAGCAAAAGAGGCAGGTCCCACTGGGGAATTTCCCTTCTGGTAAATCATCGAACTCCCTAGGTGGGGGGAGAATTGTGGATTTTTTTAAAGTTGTCATTTGAAATAATTCTAGACTTGCAGACAGGGTGCAAAAGCTCGCCAGAGAGCTCCTGTAAAGCTTTATCCTAGCTCTCCCTGACGCCAAGGTCCTGCGAGGCCACAGGACAACTATTGAAGGGTAAAAATCAGTGGAAGACTGTTAACTAAGCTGCAGGTTCTCTTCAAGCATCACCGGAATCTGCATGAACGTCCCTTTCCAGCCCAGGGTCACGCCCTGTACGTGTCTGACGGTTCCTCAGTATGTACACCACACACTGTTTGCCACCTGTCCATCAGTGCCCACTTGGGATCAGCACGGCTATGAACCTGGGGTGTGAGCACAGCTTTGAGTCTCTGCTCTCAGTTCTGTTAGTCCATACCAGGAGGGGGCCTGCGGATCACATGGTGGCTGTTTTTTGATGCTTTGAGCCGACCCGTACTGTTCTCCATGCTGATGGCACCATTTTACAATCCCACCCACAGTGCCCGAGGGTCTCCCGTCCTCTGGGCACACTCTCTCTGTTCTGTTTTGCTTTGTGTTCACAGTGACCACCTTGGGGGTCCTTTTGCTTTGCTTCTTCCTGATTCTCCTGTGCCTGCTGGCCATCCGCATAGCATCTTTGGAGAAATGTCTATTGAAGTCCTTTGCCCATTTTTTAATTGGGTCACTTGTTAAATGGAGTTCTTCACACTTTCTGAGCATTAGCCCCTTTACGGATTTCTGAGTCAACAATATTTCTCCTACTCAGCGAGTTGCCTTTTTGATCTTTTATATCCTTTGGACCTGTGTTTTTATTTTCCTTCACTGCCTGGTCTTTCGATGCCCCTTCTAAGAACTGGTGGCCAAGTCCCATGTCGTGCGGTTTCCCCTACATTTTCTTCCAGGAGTTTGCTGTGTTAGATCCCATGCTCAGGTCTTCAATCCATGTTTGCTGAGCCGTTGCCTATTTCATAAGGTCCAGGTAGCTCCGTCCTCTGGCATGTGGATGTCCAGTTTCCCCGACTCCTCTTGTGGAGGAGACTGTGTCCCCTCTGCCTGGTCTTGGCACCTTGGTGAAGATCCACAGGCATTCCTCTCTGGGCTCTCTGCTCCATTCCTCTGTCCTAGCCACCAGCGCCACCCTGTCCCCACCACGGTGGCTGTACAGTGTGATTTAAAATCAACAAGTCAAAGTCCTGTGAACTTGCTCTTCTTTTTCAAGGTTGTTCTGGACATGTTGGAATCCCTCGGGTTTCCATACAAATTTAAGATGAAGTTTTCTGTTTCTGCAGAAGCCGCCACTGAGATTTTTATGGGGATTGAATTAAACCTGTAGATCATTTGGGGTGGTATGGACATTTAATAGGCAGTCTCCTAGTCCCCAACGCAAGAGGTTTCCTGCTTACTCATATTTAATTTCTCTCAGCAATGCTGTGGAGTTTGCAGACTTTCACCTCCTCGGTTAGGTTAACTCCTCAGCGTTTATTGCTTTTGATGTGATTGTAAATGGGATTATTTTCTTAGTTTCCTTTTCAGATTTTTCATTATTAGTGAAGAGAAATGCAAACTGATTTCAAAATGTTTGGCTGCTAACTTCAGCATCTACCGCGGAACTTGCTCACCACAATTAGCCCTGTGGGTTTGCCTGATAGTGAGTTTCTATTTCCTTTATCCTTTGTGTTTTTAATTAGAAGCCTGTAAACAAGGGCTATCACTTTGCTCCTATTTACTTATTTATCCAGTTGTTTATTTTTATCAATAGAGACTCGTGGACTTTCTTTCTTTAGATCTTTTGTTTTTCACTCTATGGATTTTAACCCAACAGCACATTTACTTATTTTGCTGCTCGGTTTGGCCTTGGGAGCGGCTCCGGTGTGGCCCCTGTGGTCTGTCCACAGGCTCCTGGGCTGCGTGAGACGTCAATCTCTGCCAGCCCAAGGCACTCCGGGTTCCTCTTACACTTCCTCCCCAGCTCTGGAACCCTCTGCTTCTCCAGGTCACCCTGGCTCCTTTCACTGGGGGTGGCATTTAGATCCACAGCCTGGGGCCCTCTGCATCCTCACTGCTGGGAAATGTCACTCCTGTCCACCTTTACCTCCTTTGTCTTCCTCCTGGTCCTCCCCACAGAAAACAAACCTGTTTTATTTTGAGATTTTTTTTTTCCTTCCTGAGTTTTGTTCATTTGGTTTGGTTTTTGAATAAATAAGAAAGGTGCCGCTATTTCCAAAGCTCTTTACGTATTGACGAGTTAACTTCCAGAAACTCTGAAGAGACCGTAATACTTTCTGCTTCGCTGTAGCCTGAGCATAAGGGCACAACGGATGGCTTACCGCTACTTCCTTATTTATTTATTCACTTATTTATTTAGTTATTTCTGTTGAACCCAGGGTGCCCTGCTGCTGAGCTATACCCCAGCCCATTTTACTGTTTATTTTTAGACGGGGTCTCATTAAGTGGCTGAGGCTGGCCTTGAACTTGGATCTCCTGCCTCGTCTCCCCAGTCCCTGGGCTCACAGCCGCACACGGCCCCATCTGGCAAACCTTTGGTGACTTCATAGGTGAAGATCTATTTCTTGGTCCGTGTTTCCCTGGTTTCGGGGGAAACTGCATGAGTTTCAAATGTTTCTCAGTGGACTGTCTCCTTCCTGTGCCAGCCCTGTCCTTGACCCAATCATCTTTTGGAGACTTGGTTATTCCTTTGGATTTTCACAGGCTCTTTGTCATTTGTCACTGTTGGGACAGTCCTCTGGAGCACCTAGGACTCCTTCTTGCACCCACAACACTTTCCCAGGGAGTTAAAAGAGGGCCCTTTTCAGCCCAAATCCATCTGTGAAGGTTTGGGGAAAATCTGAGGACCTCTGGCCACCAGGGCAAGGAACACTCCTGTCTCATTGTGCAGCTAGAGTGTGTGAAGCCACGAGCTCTGTTTGAGGTCAAGTGACTTGAGCTTGATTTCACATAAGCGGCTTGGTTTCACCTGGATAAGCTCTAAGTCACCCTAAGAAGTTAGTCATGAAATGAAAGCTCCAGTCTGCACTTGGGCCTTTAATGTCAAATGTTTAGTTCTATATACATCAGCAATTATGAGCAAAAACAAGTTTTGTTTGATGAGAGCAAGTGATTCTGAACTCGGTTTCACATAAATTGTTTAGAATTAAGTAGACTTTCTCTAGTGACTTGTAAAAATTAATTTTTTAAAAAAACGATCAATCCTGAGCTTGTTTGACATAAATTGCTTAGTTTTGTCTAAATTTGCTCTAATTCACACTTCATTTGAATTAAAAGTGCCATTTCCTGATTGTTTCCAAATGTTCTGCTTAGTTCCATTTAGCTCTGTGTCACCTTAAGAAGTTACCTTGTAAATGTGTGATTTTGACATTGTTTATATTTAACCTGCTTAAATTCATCTGAAGTTCACTCTAACATGAACTAAGATGGTACTTTGAGATGAATATGCATATCTAAGCTTGTTTGCACAAATGACGTTTAGATATCACTTAGAGGCTTCTAAGAAGACTGTACCACTTCTTTTGCAAGTTTTGATGAACATTTGCAGCAGCAGCAGCTAGCCATGATTGCCCGCTGGCCCACAATGGTTGTAAGACACATCCCAAATTCACAGACGCATGGTCGTGTGCACCTGTAGTTCCAGGTACTTAGGAGACTAAGGCAGGAGGACTGAAAATTCAAGACTGATTCTGGCAACTTGGTAAGATCCTGTCTCAAAATGAAAACTGAAAAGAGCTGGGGATGGACTCAGTGGTCAAGTACCCCTGGGTTCAATCCCCAGTGCCTCTCCCCAGTATATGGCATCAAATTTAAGAACCAAAGTGTTATAGTTTAGATATAAGGTGTCCCCAAAGAACTCATGTGTAAGACAATGCAAGAAAGCTCAGAGGTGAAGTGACTGGGTTATGAAAGCTTTAATCCTCTAATGAGGATTAACTGGGTGGTAATTGTAGGCAGGTAGGGTGTAGCTGGAGGAGGTGGGTCCCTGGGGCTGTGTTTTGGGGGATTATATTGTGTCCCTGGTGAGCAGAGCTCCCTCTGCTTCCTGACTGCCAGGTCCTGAGCATGATGGTCTGCTTCACCCTGGGCCCAGAGCAATGGAGTCTCCCATCCAGAGACTAAGACTTCTGAAACCGTGAGCCCCAAATAAAACAAGTTTCCTCCTCTAAAATTGTTCTTGTCAGGTCATTTGGTCACACCAGTGAAAAGCTAAGACACAGCTGTCAGTCTCTGGTGACGGGGAGTAAAAAGATAGTCTCAGTCAAGGGTTCACCTAGACTTCTCTCTCCCATGGCGGTGCACACCTATTGAAGCATTTTTTTTCTACCACTACGGTTAGTCATGAGGAATATTCCTGAACATAAAGTTTTATGAGTACCTCTGGATACTCCCTATAGCTAAATTCCTAGAATTCAGTTTATCCAAAAAAAAAAAAAAAATTAAAGCTTCAATTTGCTTTTTATTTATTTATTTTTGCAGTGATATTGAGTCTCCATAAGACAAAGACAAGAAGTTGTTTATGTTGGCTGCCCATAAGTTGCTGGTTGGCACTGTGGCCGACCCTCTCTCTGGGGAGCCCCACCCACTTACTTATGTAACAAGAACAGGTTATATAATAAAAGCCTTGATCATCTGACATGCATTGCTACCACCCTTTCCTAATTTACGTTTGTCTGTTACTAATGGAACGTTTGAAGTTTTGACTGTAAAACATAAAGCATCTAAAATATAGCAAAATTTAAAAATAAACACTCATTACTTTGCTTTATAAAATTCTAACATTATTCTATATTGAGTTCAGACTTTTTAAAAATTTTTTTATAGTAATAGATGGACAGCATGCCTTTATTTTATTAGTCTCATTCTATGTGGTGCTGAGGATTGAACCCGGTGCTTCACACATGCTAGGCAGGCGCTTTGCCCCTGAGCTACAGCCCCAGCCCTCAGACTTATTTTAAAAAAATAAAACCATGCCCAGGTAAACTAAATGTCTCCAAGTCCCTTTCCCAGTCCCAGACTCTGGGTCACCAACTCCGGGTTCTTGTGCTGTTGCAAGAACCAGGTAAAGGCATCTTGGTGCAGGGACCAAGCTCATGTTCAAGTGTGTGTGGGGCAGAAACCCCAGGCTGACTCAACCTGAGGAGGAAGGTGCTCAGCTCTCTGAGTGCCCACAGGGGTAGGCAGCAGGACGGGGTTTCTCCGTCCTCGCACTCAGTGGTGGAATCCGGGGTGCACCTGTCATCAGCATCTCCGTCCACACTGTGCACACCTTTGTGCCATCTTCAGTCTCTGCCTCGGGGTGCGGTGGCCACTCCGCCAGCAAAGTAAAGGTGATGATGGCGACTATTTGCATATCCATCTGCCCCTCAGTACCTGGAACTTGTCCTGAGCATCTGGGAAATGCCTCCCTGGATTTTGGAGCAGGGCAGATGTGGGTTTGGAACCCTCAATGGGTTTGAACTTAATGATCTTGCCTTGCTGGACCCCAGCTGCCTAGTGTCTCTGCTGACCACAGTCTCTGGAGGCTGAGCTGACGTCAGCTCAATTGCAAGCCTCTGCAACTGGTCTACTTTGCAGCTCTGAATTTTCTGGTGTCTGTTAGCCCTACAAGAATGAGGGCTGACTGAGCTGCCTCACCGACTTCTCCGCTTCGTTAACCAGCATCACAAATTTGGTAGTTTCATTCCAGATATTTGCTACAAATTTAGGTCTTTGCAGAGTTGGGAGGATACTGTTTCCCTGATTTAAATTCATGCAGTACACGTACATTGCTCCTCTGCAATATCACTTGTATAACCTGGCTCTTCATTTAGCATTTCCCCACATTTCCCAGTGTTGCTCGATGGAGCTGTAGCCCCTTCATACAAGTGCAGAACCTTTCACCATCTCAACATGCTACAAACTATGTGTCTAATTCCTTGTGGATGAATATTCGTGTTGTTCCTTCTTTTTGCTAACTGCAAACCAATGTAAAACGAGTATTCATAAATGTGTCTACTTCACCCTCCAATGAGATTCCTGAGAGAGTATAAAAATCTTCTGCTTTATTAGATATAATCACATTAACCTCCAAATGGTTTGCATCAATTTACACTTCTCCTCTCAGTGTGATAGAATTTGTGTCTTCGTGCACTCACCCACTCTCTGTACCGTCAAACACGATGTTGCCAATTGCACGGCTGTAAATTGGCATCCGCTGATATTTCACCTCATATTTCTAGGGTTACTTATGAGGCTGGGAATCTTTTTGTCTGTTGATCATTCCGTTTCCCTCCTCTGTAAACTGCCTATCTCAATGCTTGCCAAAGTCAGCTGTTTTCTGTTACTGTGGCAGAATATCTGAGATGAGGCAATGTATAAAGAAATTTATTTCTTGCGGTTCTGGAAGCAAGGAAATCCAAGTCCACTCATGGATTGATCCATTCTCATGCAGAGTCTTTGAGGACCCATCACCTCACAGTGGTCCCGCCTCTCAAAGACCATTAATGTAACATGGGGGACCACGCCTCCGACCCAGGGAACGGGGAACGGCGGGCTGACTCAAACCAGAGCAGCCTGTTTCTTCTGAGCGTCTTTTTAACATTCTTCGTGAAAGTCCCTTAAATGTCCAGCAGGTAATCGCTTGCCTCGTGCATTTTAAGTATCTTCTTTCAGTGTGACTCATCTTTTAACTTTCATATCTGTCTTTATTGTGAAGAAACTTTTGTTGTGAGGTCTCATTGATTGTCTTTCCCTTTCTGTTTTGTGCCTGCTTTTGCTGAGCCCCCCACCCCACCCCCTCCAAGAGACTGCAAAGACATACTTCTATGTTTTCTCCCCAAAGCTTACAAAGCTGTGCCTTTGAAATGTACAAATTTGGTCCTTTTAAACTTCATTTCACATTCACAGTGGATACAGAGAGCATCTTCTCCACACATGTCTACACAGCTCTTTTCCATGCATGGATCCTCTTCATTCCGACTTTCCACACACCTCAGGGCCCGTCCCTGAGCTCTGGGCAGCTTCCCCTGCACAGTGCTTGGAGTATCTCGAAGACTGTTTTGATTCAATTCTAGAAAATTCCTGAGTTATTTCTTTAAAAATAGAGTCTCTTTCACGGCCCCCCTTTTTTTTAATTGGTTCTGGAGCACCTCTAGTCCCCGCCAGGTGATGGGGAAGCTCCTCCGCTAACCCTACGCACCCCTTAACTGTGGTTTCACGTTTTGCTCCTCTTTACCTCCCTCAGATGCACATTCTGTGAACTCCTCAATTTATCTTCCAATTAACTAATTCTCCCTTTGTTTCCATTTTGTATAGTTTCCGTGACGGTGATATTTCTTTCCTGGGATTATATTGCTTTAATGGGATTTTTTTTTTTTTTTTTTTTGAAACTGCTTGTTCTTTGCCGGCTCTTTCTTTTTATTGTGCAATTTCTTAATTTTTCAATGGAACAGGCTTTTTTTTTTTTTTTCTCTTTGAGTGTCCTGATGATACATATTTTAAAGTCTTTGTTAGACGGCTGTATAAATTTAGTGTCTCAGGAGTGAAGGTTCTGAGTGTTGATTTCCTCGGTTGTTTTCCATTAGATCCTTTTTTCTTACGTTTTGACATTTTGGTTTAGTCAAAGTTCTGGGGGTCTTGTCTGGTTCTCGTCTGTTTAGCCTTCTGTTGTCTGTGGTTGCCTCCGTCTGCTCTCTGGGATCTCATAGCAGAACCATAGTCATGATGCCATTGGGTCCACCGCCAACTCACCCTCAGAGCCAGTCCAGGTCAGGGCAGGCTTCTAGGCTGAGGTCAAGTTCACCTGAGGCTGGGGTCAAGTTCACCTGAGGCTGGGGTCAAGTCTGGGTTCACCTTTGTTCAAGCCTGCAGCTTACCGGGTATTACAGCCCCAAGGTGACATTTTTTTTTTTAAAGAATGGTCTTATTGAGATATAATTCACATAAAATACAATTCTTATTTATAACATGTACAATTCTGTAGTTTTTAGAGTTTGTAGACTCACCAATGAAGCAGTCATCTCCACTCTCTAATTCCAGAACAATTTATTCAGTCCTAAAATAAGAACTCTACCCATCAGCAGACGCCCCTCACCCCCACACCCTGCCCCCAAACCCGTGGCTCTGCCTCTCCTGGGTATTTCCCGTGGGTGGCATCCAGCATGTGCAGCCTTCCGCATCTGGCTTCTGTCACTTGACACGCCGTTTCCAGGTCCCATCAGGTCATAGCGCATATCAGTACTTCATTTTATTTAATCTCGTGGGGTCTGCTGCATGGATATGCCACGTTATCATTACCTACTGGTGGGGTGGCGGACGTGGGGCTGTTCCCATTCCTCCCCCCTCATAAACAACCCTACATCAGCTAAGGCCACCAGCACCAAATAGTGTGGACCAACCAGCTTCATCAATGGAAGCTCATTCCTCACATTCCGGGGACTGGAGGTCTGAGATCAGGTGCCAGCGTGGCTGGTTTCTGGTGAAGGCCCGTGGACTCCCAAGAGCACTGGTCCTACCCTCAGGACCTCATCTACCCCCAGTTACCTCTCAAGGTCCCAAACACCATCACATTCAGGATTAAATCTCTGATATATGGATTTTGGAGATACAGGGTTCAGCCCTCGGCACCTGATGCACACCATTCTGGTGTTTGTTTTTGTGTAGACGTGTTCCCAAGCTCTGGAGTTTTTTTGGTCATATGGTAGGTAATTCTGAGGTGCTTTGAGATCATCTCACTGTAGCTGGACCATGTACCATGGCTTGTCCTCACAAGCCATAGATGAAGATCTCACTGTCTCCACATCTTTACCAACACCTGTGACTGCTCACCTTTTTTATCACAGTTATCTTACAGGGTATCGGTTGGCCTCCTTGTGGTTTTGATTTGTCTTTCCCTAATGGCTGTTGACACCTTCTTGTGTGTTTAAGGGCTGTTTGTGTATCTACTTGGGAGAAACACCTATTAAAATCCTTTGTCCATTTTGATTGGCTTACTTGTCTTTTTATTGTTGACTCATAGGAGCTCTTTACATATTCCAAGTAAAATCCCTTTATCAGATGTAGGATCTGAAAACATTTTCCTTGTGCAGGATTTCGCAGTGTTTCCTATCCCCCTCTTTCCTGAGGTGCTCAGAGAGTTTCTCCTCAGTTTCTGTCCTCAGACAGAGCCCTGAGGTGTCTCAGCTGCCCCACCCCAGCCTGTCTCTGAACCTAGTTTCTGCTTGTGCTCCTGCTGAATGCAATCCAAACGAGGTTCCTCTTCCCGGCCTTGGCCTGTCTTTCCATTTCCTGTTTCTGTTTTACCCCTCCCTGCTGAGCGGGGAGCGGCACAGAGGTGTGAACTTGCAGCCTCTAGCTGACCTGGGACACCTCTGACAGTGTTTACGTCTTCTTCTTTGTGTGGACTTTTAAAAAGTCGTGAGGTTAGATATATTGACATTTTATGTGATTTCCTCCTTTGCTTTTGTGCTTTAAAGATCTCTCTCCATCTCAGAGGGAAACGTGATCCTACAATTTCTTATTATGGTTTCCTTTCTTTTTATATTTAGCTCTCTGGTCTATCTGGAGTCTATTATTGTGCAGGTAGGAATCCAAGTCTCAGGGCCTCCGCACTCTGGAGTAATTATCTCAGCACCATCCAAAGGTCTTAATTGCCATTCCACTTACTTACCAAATCTCAATATCTACTCTGTACCTACTTCAGAATCTATTCTGATTTCAATTCTATCCTGTTATTCATTGTCTTTATTCCTGTGATAGAAGCTGGAAGCAGATCTCTTGTGTGTGTTCTCTAACCCCAGCCTGTGGGCAGTTACATAATAGATGCTCAACAAACCTTTGCTGGATGGATCAGAGCAGAGGAAGAGCCCAGAAGGGAAGGGTTATAAGGTGCTGCTGGGGCACCTCAGGAGTGGCCAACTGTGCCATGAAGAAGAACAGTTGGTTCCTGGCACAGTGCCTATCAAATAGTCTAGCTCGATAAAACATTTACTATGTGCAAAGGGTTGGGAATTTGTGAGCTCTGTATGAATGAACTTTCTCCAACTGAGTCTCCCCTCCAAATTGCTCCAACCTGCCTTGGAATTCTCAGCCAGCCTAGCCCCTCACTTTGAGTGTGCTTTGCCCTGTCTGCCTGCCCCCAAAAGCTTCTTGCAGAAACTCAGGGATCTGTGATAAGTGAGGTGACTGGGAAAAATTATTGGGACGAGTTGAAAACCTGGGATTTGCGGTGACGGTGGAGATGGCCTTTGAGTCTCGAGTCCTATCTTCCTCCTCGTGGCCAGCCTAGCACTGAAGGGCCATGCTGTGGTTCCAGTGTCCCTGAAGAGCCAACGTTGGAAGGTAAGTGATTTCCACGGTGTCAGCACCGAGAGGCGGGACCTTGAGGGGTAATGAGATCGTGATGGGTTAACGGCGCGGTCCTGGACGGGTTGGCTATTGAGGAGGGGGCTCCGGCGGTCACCCAGCTTCCTCTTTTTCTGCCCCACTTCTTCCACATTATGACTTCGGGGTCCCCGTGCAGAGCTCCTTCCTCCATAGCGACTCTCGTGTTCTTCCAAGTCTGGAGTCACAGCTGGAGCACGCTGGTGCCGACTGGAGCAGCCTGTGCTTTGGAGACTTAATCCCTGTTGCAACAATGTGGAGAGGTGGGACGTTGAGAAGTGACCAGCCCATGGGCATCTACCCCGGGACAGACTCATGCTGTTCCCTCAGGGCTCCTGATGAAAGAATGAGTTCCTGCCCCGCTGCCCTTCACCATGGCATGATGCAGGGTGCGGCCCCTCAACCCAGGCCTTCCAAGTCTCCAGGACTGTGATTAGTAGATTTCCTCTTTTAGAAATAAATTTCCCAGTCTCTGGCATTCTGTTATAGCAGCCCAGAATGGACTAGGTCTGGCGGTAACAAGGCAGGTCGGGTGGGAACCTCAGGTGTTGTCCAAACAGTTGGGAGACTAGTGCAGAGGAGTCCTGTGTCCCCTCACCAGTGTCCCCTCACCAGGGCCCCCTCACCAGAGCCCCCTCACTGGGGCTGTCCTTCTGCCCAAACCTCCTTGCTTGGAAGCTGGGGGCTCTCCTGTTGTGACTTGTGCCAGAGACCAGAACAACAGAGCTTGGGGACGTCTGCTCATGCTGACAGGGAAAAGCCTTTGCGCAGCAAATGACGCAGAAAACGCCCACCCCCCTTCCTCGTTTGCTTTTCCATTCTTGGCCCATTCGCTGTCCCTGACGTGGCAGCAGCTGTCCTTCTTCAGACAGAAGGTGACAATGAAGGCTGTGCTTGGAGCAAGAGGAATTCTGGGCCCTGGAAGTGTGTGAGTCACAAAGTAACTGTCCTGTGGAGAGTGAGGTCCACAGCATGGCAGCCCACTTCCCTGTTCTGCTGGCCTGAAGGACAGCCTGTGACTCACACCAGTGACGCTGTCAGAGGTCACCTGTGATCCCCCACGCGGCAGGCTTTCGCTGGCAGGGCCGTCTGATCAAACAACGGCTCTGCTTGCACCAACACCAGTGAAGAACCAGAACTGACGATGGCAGGAGGACAGGCAGGTGCGGCGGGGACACAGGAAGCAGAGGACAGAGAGGTGTCGGGGTCAGCAGGACCCTCGGCACTCTGGAAAGGGCAGACCCTGCAGACCTTTGGTTCCACCTTTAACGTCTCCCAGGACTGGAACCCAGGCCACCTGACCCCCGGGGACGGCTTGAGTTGGGTCTTGACTTGATGGGCTAAGGGGCCAGTCTGGCATTCTTCACTTCTGAGGGCGGCTGGGAGGCCCTTGCTGAAGAGATCAGCATTTGACTCAAAATGGACTTAAGAAGCTCTGTCCTGTCCATGTGGAGGGCCTCGTCCACCCATGGAGGGCCTGACCAGGACGGAGAGCGGAGGCCTCCCCTCCTCCCTCCCGCTCTCTCTCAGGGGGGACATTGTCTTCTCCTTCGTGGGCCTCAGAGCTCCTGGTTCTCAGCCCTCGGGCTGGGGCTGACCCACACCCTCTGCCCTGTTCAACAGCAGGAGTCTCCTCAGCCCCCTTGACTGTGAGAGCCTGCTCCTATCTCCCTCTCCCTCTCTCTCTCCCTCTCCCCCTCCCTCTCTCTCCCCCCCTCCCCCCTCTCCCCCTCTCCCCTTCTCCCTGGGGACCCTTTCTAATCTGCACCCCCCACACTCCTCTTTCTCCCAGGTGGAGGTCACTCCTGGTGTGTTTTTCCCGGTCCCCTGTAAGGAGGGAGGGCCGAAGGGTTCTGGGGGCCACCTCTTTGCTGGCTACTGTGAAGATCCTGCTTTGGGGTTCTCCTGAAGCTCCCGCACGGAACCCAGAGGAGGCCCTGGGCGGTGGGCGGGCAGCTCAGGAGCCCAGGGAACTGCAGGAGCAGCGGGGAGTCAGCCACCCAGGACCCCCTCCAGGTCTTCCTGACACGAAAGGGGTGACGGGAGGCCTCCGTGGGCCCGTGTGCCGGTTGTCGGTGGTGTGTAGTCCAACAGGGGCTGCCCGACTCTGGGACAAGCCAGCCACTTGGACCTTGGTGACCCTCCCTCAGTCCCCTGCTTCTGAGGTCACTCTCAGGTGCCCGCCATCGAACCTCCCCATGAAAGTCGTGTTGGTGCTCTTCTGATCTGGGTCTCAGGATCTTCAGCTATAGATCCGGGTCCCTGAGACGAGGACATCTCGAAGCCTGACAGAGACCCAGCTAACGCCATCATTTATGGGGGACACAGACCTGGAGAAGTATAGGGGAAATCACTCATTTAGCTAAGAAATGTCCATTAAGCTTCCATTACGTGCCCAGAGCTGGCTGGGGAGATGTCAGAGAAGCCTGCTGTTTCCTCCTAGAACCCCGGGTCTGGGAGGAAGAGATGGCTGTCCGACAGTTTGCCAACCATATGCCCCTTTAGGAAAGCGCAGAACCGTGGCCCATCAAGGAAAGAGCCTCACTGTTCAGGCCTCTCTGCGGAGATTACAGTTTAAGTTCAGAGGAAGAGCAGCAGGGCCAGACCCGGGCCACCTGCCGAGTGGACTCCTGCACTCACAGTTGGGACCTTATGGAGGGCAGAACCACGTCCGTCCTTCTCTCCTCTCGGGCCAGTCTCGGTATTCGCCACATAATTGGCCCTCGATTAATGTGTGTCAAATGGACTGAACCCATGACTTTCCTTACACGGAGGTGAAATTTATATAAGAAGGCCCATCACACCAGAGTCCGCTGGCCTCACACCAGAGTCCCGCCCGCCTCACGGTGGTGCTGTGCCATCTTTGCTTCTTTCTTGCCCCAGGATCCCACACCCATCAGCCCCTCCCCGCCCCCGGGCTGTCTGCCCTCTCAGACCCCTCTCCTCCATAGAACTGCAGCCTGTGGCCTTGGTGACTCCTGTCTCTCCCTTAGCTTAATGGCTGAGGGTTCCATCCACACTTCACACGTCCCAAGACCTTTCTCTTTTGTGGTAAATGGGTTACTTTTAATGACAGCATAACAGTTAATTATGTGCCAACAGTTAAATTATGCACATTTAAAAGTGTTTCGGCTGACACATTTATTGACTACCTCTTGTGCATGTGTGCAAATTATTTTATAGCCTTCTGGGGCCAGTTTTCATTAAACATACATGGTATTCATTTAACTAATAAGCAGCCAACTTGATGGACTTTGTTTTAACTGACAGAACTGTATAAATTTGTGATGGACGACATGTTTTGAAATACATGTACTTTGTGGAATGACCAAATCATTACCTCACATATCTACTATCTATTCCTGGTAGGAACACTTAAAATTCGACTCTCTGGAATTTTCAAGCGTACCAAAGTGCTGTCAGCTCTAGTTGCCATATTGTATAATAGATCTCCTGAGCTGAATTTTCCTGTGCAACTGAATTTTGTACCCTTTAGCCAACATCTCCCCAGCTGCCCCACTCCCAGTGTGACTGGTACCTGCCGTTCCGTGCTCCACTTCTATGAGTTGGACTCTCAGTTTCCAACGTGAGATCAAGCAGTGTTTGTCTTTATGTCCGTGACTTATCTTGCTTAACACAATGCTCCCTGGGTTTAACCGTGTGTTCATAAATAATAGCATCCCTTCTCTTACAAGGGTGGATTGTGTTCATAGCGTGTGTGTGTGTGTGCATGTGTGCGTATGTGTGTGGGCACATATATTACAGTTTCTTTATCCAGTTGTCTGTTGATGGACGTGCATTTATTTCACATCTTAGCTGCTGTAAATAACGCTGCCGGGTATGAAGAGGTGCAGAGGTCTCCTTGACGTCTCCCTTCGGTTCCCCTGGACATGTCCCCAGCACTGAGACCACTGGATCTAATGGTAGTTCTGTTTTGATTGCTGAGGAGCCGCCACTCCGTCCTCCACAACGCTGTGCTAATTTCTACTCCCTCCAACAGCCGGGGTTCTCCTTTCCTCCCCGGCACTTGTCTTCCTCCGTGTGGGTGATTGTGGGTGCGCGGCAGGTGAAGGGTAGAGCCTCGCATTTCCCTGCTCCCTGAAGCCCTTTCACATACCCGGTGCCCCTTTGTGTGTCTTCTTTTGAGAGATGCCTATTCAGATTCTTTGCCCATTTTTAAATGGGGTTATTTGTTTTCTTGCTGTAGAGTTCCTTCTTTGTTTTTGGATGTCAACCTTTATCAGACAGGGTTTTTTAAATATTTCCCATTTCATAGGTTATCTCTGCACTCAATTCATTCTTTTGGGGCTGTGCAGAAGCTTCTTAGTTTTATGTGATTCCATTTGTCTGTTTTTGCTTTTGTTGCCTGACCTTTTTGGGATCTTATCCAAAAATCCATTGCCAGAACAATGCCACAGAAGTTTTTCTCTGCTTTTTCCAGTAGTTTCACCGTTTAGGGTCCTGTGTTTAAGGCTTTAACCCATTTTAACTTAAGTTTTGGATGTGGCATGAGGTGTCTGATTTCCTCCTTCTGTATGAAGACGTCCAGTTTGCCCGGTCACCTATCGGGAAGACCGTTCTTCCACAATCACGTGCTCGTCAGCTTTGTTGAAAACCAGTCAACAGTGTACCTGGGAATTTATTTCCGGGTTCTGGGTTCTGTTCCACTGCTCTCCATTTCTGTTTCATGCTGGTGCTCTGCCGTTTGGCTGTTATATTGTATTTGGATCCCGTATTGTAATGCCTCCACCTTTGTTCTGTTTGCTCAAAACTACTTTACCAAGTGGTGTTCTCTGTGGTTCCTTGGGAATCTTGTGATGGTTTTACCTATTTTTGTGAAACATGTCACTGGGGTTTGATGGGCATTGTATGTAGGCTATAGAGTGTCTTGGGGAGTAAGCTTTAGAAATACTCATTCTTCCAGTCCAATAATATGAGACTGTTCCAGTCACGTGTCTTCTTCAACTTCTTTCACTGATGTTGAATCCAAGCCTTTGTACTGAAGCTTCAGACTGGGCAGGTAGACCAGCAGGTAGACAGGGCAGGTAGACAGGCAGGTTCACTGGGAAGGTAGAGAGGGCAGGCCAGGTAGACCAGGAAAACTGGAGCATGGGAAGTGAGCACAGGAGGCGAGCACAGGAGGTAAGTATGGGCATGGCCCTGCAGAGCCTGATGTGCCAGCATGGGCCTGAGGTAGCAGAAGCTAGGGAGTGACCTGTCACCCAGTGACAACCTGACCTGGCCTCGGGCAGACACCTGCTCCCCGCAGCAGTCCATCCCAGAACCCCCACCCCCAAACCTGCATAATGAGACAACCTCAACCTTCTGGCAAGCGGAATTGGGGCACTGGATGGAAGTTCAGACTCAAGTACTTTAAAATAGTTTCAGTACTTTCCCCAAACCTGATAAGTTAAAATTTTAACCAATCGTGTCAACCCAAGTGCTATGTAATCCCTTAGAGTAGCATGCTTAGGTGACGGCACCTATCAGGTCCCCTCTGTCCCCTGCAAGAGTTCCCTTTCTGTTCTTCACACCTGAGAACATCCTACCCCTTTCGCTCTTGCCTTCCTTGGCCCACAGGTTCCATTCCTTGAATCTGCAAGACAACAACTGGATGGAATTGGTGGTGAGTTGCTGGGACCTGTTGTCACCCTGGGGCGCAGCCACCCTTTAGAGCTTCAACACACCACTCCTTTGTGGTGGGGAAGAATCAGGCTTTGCTGGCTGTGACCCTCAGAATCATCACATCCCCTGCTGCTCACACTGAAACCTGCCTTCTCAGCTGCAGAGGTCTGCTGCTTACACAGACCCCACCCGCCAGCAGGAGGAGAGAGAGCATCTGATTTCATCTCAAATTCCCGTTTCAACATTTTATAATTTCATTGTATAAATCATTCAACTCCTTGATTAAATTTACTCCAAATAGGATTATTTTCTCTGTTTCTCTTTTAGAAAGTTCCTTGTTAGTGTAATAGAAATGCTGCTGAACATTGCTTTCATATCCTACAATTTACTAAATTCATTTATTAGTCCCACTAGCTTTTGGGTGGAGTTTCTAGGGTTTTCTCACAATCATGCTATCAGCAAACAATCTCACATATCCTTTTCCTATTTGGACACCTTTTATTTATTTTTCTTCACTAATTGCTTTGGTTACGATTTTCAGTACTATGTTGACCAGATGTGGTAAGAGTGGGTGTGCTTGTCAATAATTCTTCCTCTTCTTCCTTTTTCTTCTTCTTCATTGAACTCAGGGGCACTCAACCACTGAGCCACACCCCCAGCCCTATTTTGTATTTTATTTAGAGGCAGGGTCTCACTGAGTTGCTTAGTGCTTCACTTTTGCTGAGGCTGGCTTTGAACTTACAAGCTTCCCAAGCCGCTGGGATTACAGGTGTGCACCACTGTGCTCTACTTGTATTATTCTTGATCTTAGAGAAAAAGCTTTCAACCTTTCACCATTGAACATGATGGTATCTTTGGATTCTTAATATATGGTTTTCATTGTGTTAAGGTACATACCTTCTATGCATCTCTTCTTGAGATTTTTTTGTCATGCAAAGATGTTGGATTTTGTCAAACAATTTTCCTGGATGTATTGAAATGATCCTATGGACTGTGCTCTTCAATCCATTAGCATGTAACATCACATTTATTGATCTGTTTATGCCAAGCCATCCTTGCATCACAGGGGTAACCCACTGACACAGGGTGAATGATCCCTTTAGTGTGCTGTTAAAATTCATTGTTTG
Source organism: Callospermophilus lateralis (assembly GCF_048772815.1). Taxonomy (NCBI): domain Eukaryota; kingdom Metazoa; phylum Chordata; class Mammalia; order Rodentia; family Sciuridae; genus Callospermophilus; species Callospermophilus lateralis. The sequence continues at coordinate 23,954,641 of NC_135323.1, forward strand.
GATACTTTGTTGAGAATATCTACATCTATGTTCATGAGGGATATTGCCCTGTAATTTTCTTTACTTGTCTTTGTCCTTGTCCTTGTTTAGCTTTCTAATTAGTGTAATTCTGTTCTCAAAAAAACAATGAGTTTAAAAGTGTTTTCCCCTATTTTTGGAAGCATTTGAGAAGGACTGATATGAGTTCTTCTTTTAATGTAAAATTCAGCATTGAAACTGTCAGATCCTGGGCTTTTATTTTTTTGATGGAAGCATTTTGATTCCATGTCTTCACTCATTACTGGTCTATTCTTATTTTCTCTCTTCGTGATTCAACATTGAGAAGTTGTATGTGTCCAGCAATTTACTCATTTCCTCCAGACATTACTCGATCCGTTGGTGTATAATTGTCCATGGTGTTTGCGATGGTTTGAATGCATACCCCAAATTGCATTTGTCGGAAACCTAATCCCCAAACTCATGTGTTAATGGTGTTTGGCAATGGACCTTTGGGAAGTTACAGGGTCCCCAGCGCTGTACTTTCATGAATGGACCAATCCATTCATGAATTAATGAATGGATGAGTCATTTTTAGGGGAATGGCTCCCATATGAAAGTGAACTCTCTAGCTTGTCTGCTATCTTGCATGTGATGTCCCCCACCATGGCATGACCCAGCAAGAAGACCCTCACTAGATGCTCAGATGCCAGTACCCTGCTCTCTCCCTTCCCAGTCTCCAGAATCATGAGATAAATAACTCTCTTCTTTATAACTTACCCAGGTTGAGGTATTCAGTTATGGCCACAGTAAGTATGCCCATAGTGTCTCATTATCCTTTGTATTTCTATGGTGCGGATTATAACATATCCTCTTTCTTTTCTTCTTCGCAACTTCCCTCTTTTTTTCTTAGTGTAGCTAAAAGTTTGTTGTTGTCTTTCCAAAAAAGTCAGCTGTAGGTTTTGTTGATCTTTCTATTGTGTTTCTTCTCTGTATTTCCTTTATTTCCGAAATAAAGGAAATACAGAGAAGAAACACAATTTGCTACCTTTGGCTTGAGCTTGTTTTTTTCCTACTTCTTTGAAGTGTCAGGTTATGTATTTGGGATCTTTCTAAATATGTATTGTCACAAATTTCCCTCTCAAAACTGTTTTTGCTGAATCCTACAAATTTTGGTGTGTTGTTTTCCCAGTGAAATTGATATTACATATTTTTACTTTCCTTATTAATACCTTTATTAACTCATTGATTATTCAGGAGCATGTTGCCTTACATCTATGCATTTGTGAATTTTCTGAAACTCATCCTGTAACTGATTTCTGGTTTAATTCCATTGTGTTTATAAAATAGATTTAAGATGATTTCAATATTATTAAATTTAACACTTATTTGTTTGACCTGAGATATGACTCTATCCTGGAAAATATTCCATGTGTGCCTGAAAAACACACATATTCTGCTGCTGTTGGATGAAAATTCCTGTACATTTATATAAGTCTATTTGGTCTGAAGTACAGTACAAGTCCACTATTTCCACGTTGATTTTCTGTTCAGATTATCTATCTATGTTGAAAATTGGGTGTTGAAGTCCCCTATTATTTTTATCATACAGTTTGTTTCTCCTGCCTGATTTATTAATAAGTGTTCTATATATTCAGGTGCTCCAATTCTGAGCACATACATATTTATAATTATTATATCATCTTGATGAATTGATATAATGACAAAAATAATCTTGTCTATCTTTATAGTTTCTACTTAAAGTCTATTTTATTTCATATAAAATATGTTCTATAGTTTTCATATGGCACGTAATATAATTTTCCAGATCCTTGCTTTTGACCTATGTATGTCCTTTAAGGTGAAGGGTCTTGTAAGCTGAATGTAGTTGGGTCTTATTTTTTAAATCTATTCTTCTACTCTATGTCCTTTGACTGAAGGATTTAATCCATTTATATGTAAAGTAATCATCGATAGCTAAGGTCAGATGACTGAAGTTTTGGTATCTCTTTTGTGGTTGTTTTGCAGATGCTGGGTTCTTCCTTCTGCCCCTTCTGTCTTTCCTTGTGTTTTCTATGGTGGCAGATGAGCAGATGAAAAGATCCTTACTTTGGTCCTTTGTGTACCCACTATAGGTATTTGTCTCTGTGGTTGCCCCAAGACCTATGTGTTATAAAACATCTTATAGGGATAACAGACTGTTTTCAGTTGGTGGTAACAGTTCCAGTGGTCATGAAATCACAGCTTTTGTTTGACTGGGAAAGTCTTTCTCCTTCCTTCATTTAGGATGGACATCATTGCTTTCCATTTCCATCCGTTCTAGGTTGGCTTTTTTTTTTCTATTAGTACTTTGAATATATCATACGCCTTCTGCTGGCCTGAAAGGTTTCTGCTGAGAAGTCTCATGTAAGTCTCATGCAGGGTCCCCTACACATGACAAATCCTTTTTCTCTTGTTGCCTTCAAAATTCTCTTTGAGTTTTGAACATTGGTTAAAATATGTCTCAGTAAAGAAATCTTTATGATCAACCTGTTTGGTGGTTCTTTGGGATTCATTTCCGTAGCTGGGTGCTCCTCTGTCACTATTTCTTATGTAAGATTTCTACTTCTTTCTGTTCTTACTGAGATGCCCATAGTAGGTACCAGCACACCTGTCTTTATTACAATTTATTTTACTGTGCTTCAGAGGTATTGCATTTTTTTTTTCAATCGAAGGTTGGTGGCAACCCTGGTACAAGCAAACTCTATCGGTACTGTTTTTCCAACAGCATGTACTTGTTTTATGTATCTGTGCCACATTTTGGTAATTCTTACAATATTTAAAACTTTGTCATTATTCTTATATCAATTAAGGTGAAATGTGATCAGTGATCTCTGATGTTGTATTGTTGATGCTTGGGGGTGCCAAACCATGCGTACATGGGACAGCAAACTTCATTGATAAATGTGTGTGCTCTTGCTGCTCCACCGTCTGGCCATCTGCCTCTCTCTCTCTCTCTCCTTTTTCTTAGGCCTATCTATTCCTGGAGACACAACAATATTGAAATTAAGCCAGTTAATAACCTTACAATGGCCTCTAAGTATTCAAGTAAAAGGAAGTGCTGCGTATCTCTCACTTGATGTCAAAAGCTAGACATGATCAAGCTTTGTGATGAAGGAATGTCAAGATCCACGATAGGCAGAGAGACCAGCCTCTCGCACCAAACGGTCGGCCAAGCTGTGGAGGTGAATAAAAAGTTCTAGAGGAAAACTTGAAGTGCTACTCCAGTGAACAGATGAAGTAGACAAAAGCAAAACAGCCTTATAGAAATCTGGAGAAAATGTTGGTGGTCTGGATGAAAGATCAAACCAGCCACAGCCTTCTCTTAGGCCAAAGCCTAATCAAGAGGAAGACTTATCTTATTTCTATGAAGGACGAGAGAGGTGAGGAAGCATCAGAAGAACATTTTGAAGTTAGCAGGGACTGTTTCATGGTGGCTAGGGAAAGTCACCTCCATTACCCAGAAGTCAAGGGGAAGCAGGAAGTGTTGGTGCAGGAGCTACAGAGGACTCTCCGGAAGATCAGGATAAGTGACAAAGATGGCCACAATGGACATAGATGTTCAGCGTAGATAAAACAGCCTTGTATTGGAAGAGGCTACCCAGGTCTTCCATAGCTTGAGAGGATAAATCAATGCCTGGCTTCAAAGATTTAAAGAACAGACACACTCTCTTGTTAAGGGCTAATGCAGCTGGTGACTTGAAGTGGAAGCCAATTCCCATTTACTATTTTGAAAATCCTGGTCTCTTAAGAATTATATTAAATCTACTTTGCCTGTGTTTTATAAATGGTGTAACAAAGCCTGGGTGACAGCCCATCTGGTTGGCAACATGGTTTACTGAATATTTTAAGTCCGATGTTCAGATCTACTGTGTGGAAAGAAAAAAAAAATTACTTTCAAATATTACTGCTCACCGACAATGCATCTGGTCATTCGAGAGTCTGGTGGAGAAGTACAAGATTAATGGGTTTTATGCCTACTAGCACAATATCCATTCCGCAGTCCATGAATCAATGAGCAATTCTAACTTTAAGGTCTTATTATTCAAGAAATACATTATGTAAAATTATAACCACCATAGATACTGATTCCTCTGATGGATCTGAGAGAAGGAAATTGGAAATCTTCTTGAAAGACATCACCATTCTCAATTCCATTAAGAACATGAGTCATGGGAGGCATTCAAAACATCAACATTATCCTGAGTTTGGAAGAAGCCAATCCAAACTTCGTGGATGACTTGGAGGAGTTTACAACATCCCTGGAGCGGGTAACCACAGACGTGGTGGAAGTTCAGCAAGGTAGAGACCAAAGGTGTGACTGAATTGCTACAATGTCAAGATAAACTCAATGAAGCCAGGCACAGTGGTGCACATCTGTAGTCTCAGCTGCTCAGGAGGCTAAGACAGGAGGATGGTTAGGGTGTGAGGTCAGCCTGGGCAACAGGGCAAGACCTCATTTCAAGAAAAAAAAAGTAACTTTAACAGATGAAAATGGCTTCTTATGAAAGAAAAAAGAAAGTAGTTTCTTGAGCTAGAATCTACTCCTGGTGAAGATGCTGGAGACGTTACTGAAAAGACCACAGAGGATTTAAAATATTATGTAAACTTGGTTGATAAAGCAGCAGCTGGGTTTGAGAGGTTCAACTTCAATTTTGAAAGAAGTTCTACTGTGGATACAAATACTATCAAAAAACACCATGATACAGAGAAATATTTCACGAAAAGGAGAGTCAATCAACCCAGCAAACTTCATTGTCGTCTTATTTTAAGAAATTTTTGCAGCCACCCCATCCCTCCACAAGCACCACCTTGATCAGTCAGTAGCCATCAACACTGAGGCAAGACTCTACCAGCAAGAACAGATCATCAAGGCTCAGGTGATCGTGAGCATAGTTTAGCATAAGGTATTTCTTAAATTATGGTATGCAAATTGGTTTTTAAGAGAGTTATTGCACACTTAATAAATGATAGTATAGGATAAACATAAATATTATATGCAATGATAGACTAAAAAAAAAAGTATGACTCACTTCATTGTGATATTTGCTTTATTGCTGAGGTATAGAACTGAACTTACATTGCTGTCAAAGTATTTCTGAACATTGATTTGGTTGTGCATGTCTCAATTCCTGTAGGCCTTCTTAACTCTTTTTAATTCTTTTTTTCTTTAAGCTTACTGATCCTCTCTTCTGCTTGATCAAATCTGCTAGTGAAGCTCTCTATGGAATTTTCAGTTCAGTCATTACATTCTCTCTCTCTCATTCACTCTGTCCCCTCTTCTCCACCTTTCATCTGTTTCTCTTTGTTGAATTTATCATTTTGATTATGTGTGGCTTTCCTGATTTTGCTTAGCTATCTGTCGGTATTCTCTTGTAGCCTATTAAACTTCTTGATTATTTTGAATTCTTTGTTTGGACTTGGTGCCTGAGTCCATACGGACACGTCCTAGAACCTGAATATGTAGGCATGGGCCCGAGTCCTTGGTTTTTGGTGTTTGGCCTGGGTCCTGTGTCTGTAGGGGTGATCTAGGAGCTTCAGTCTGTAGGAGCCAGTCTGGTACCAGAGTCTCCTGGGGTGAACCTGAACCTGAGATCCATTGGAAAAGGCTTTTATCTGGACTCCACTGGAGCCTGGAGCTATGGGGACTGCTCTGGAACCTGAGGCCAGCCAGGTCCTGTGCAAGACCTGGAGTTTGTATCTGTGAAGGTCTTCCTGGAGGCTGGACAGGCATGTGCTGGCCTGAAGGCTAGGTCCGTGGAGATTAGCATGGATTCTGGGGCCACAGGGGCCTGCTTTGCTCTGAATGCTGGATCCAGTGCAGCCGGTCAGATGCTGGGGTCTACTCAGATGGGACTTGCCCCTGGATCTGCTCGAGTGGATCCAGCCCTGGATCTGCTAAAGGTTTGGACTGCTAAAGGGGCTGGCCTGCAGCCAGTGACCACTGGGACCTGGGATCTACAGGGGCAATCCTGGCACTAGAGCAGGTCTTAAATCTCAGGCCACAAGGGCCAGCATGCTAACCTGGCCTGGGGAAGCCTGGAGATTGAGTACATGGGTCACCTAAAGGCTGGCCCCACAGGATTGGCCTGGCGTTAGGGAAGGCCTGGAAATCAAGTGCTCAGATACTCGCCAGAAACCTGGGGTTTGGGGGTCCTCCTGGATCAGCCTGGTTCAAGGCAAAAACAGAAAGCTGCTTCTGTCCCACTGCTGTGCTGCCCAGGCCTGGAGGAAAGTCGCCCAGGGGATGTGAAACTGCCTTTCCTGCCCTCTTTAAGGCACCAGCTTTCACTCCTGTGCCACATCTAGGTGCTGTGATCTCTCACCTGATTTCCCTAGCTCTGGTATTTTTGTGTGTGGGGAGTTGTTCAGGTCGATGTTTCTGTGAAAGATTGGGAGGCGAGAGTCCTAGCCCACCATTTTTCTGATGCTTCCAGTTTCATCCGCGTTTTGTTAGCCAAACCAACTCATTTTCAACTAGCGATTTCAGTGAAATTACTGAACTGCGAGCCTCTTGTCGACATGAATGAAACATCTTGGGAAGAGAAAAGTTACAAGAAAAGGGAATGAATCCCGTAGAGACTCTAATATGCCTTTCTTCCTAGCCACGGGGGAAAGCACTTACATCTTCCCAAACATAATTACCTTCCTGGTGTTTAATGAATACGACTTTAATACACTCGATGCAGTTGAAATCTGCTGAACCCCAAGACATGGGGGAAGTCTTCTTGCACTTGCTGATCTGGTATATAAAAGTAACGCTTTAAACATCTGGAGATTATTGATTTGGTTGTTTACTTGGAGCCGTCCAGTGGGGTGTCCCCGTGAGCAATTACCTAACGTATCTTAACCTGTTAGAAAATCTAAAAGCAAGCCCTCCGAGAAGGACGCTGGCTGGTGGGCTCAGCAGCTTGGCGAAGCTCATGGATTTCTGAGACAAAAATAGACCATTTGCTTTTAGGCTTTGGCAGGTCCAGTGACCACCTAGGGAAGTTGTTAAAAATAGCCACGTGCCCACCCCAATTTGCTGAATCTGACTCTAAGACAAAGGGCCCCAAAGTAGCTATATTTTTAACAAGTTCCCCAGATAATTCTGACCAACACCAAAGCCTGAGGACCATTTGACCCCACCACAGAGGAAGACCATATTGTTTAGTTCCTACAACAGGAGAGATTTTCCTAGACCCCCCTCTACTCACATGGAGAAATGCTATAAGAAACTGCAGTGCAAACCCACATCTGCAGGACTGCAGATATGACACTGTGGTTGTCATTTTGTCCTTTCTGTGAAGCCCCATGAAAGAGAAAAAAATCAAACCCACTGGTCCAGAAAGTTCTGCTTTATCCTGAAGAATTATGTTGAAGGTGAGGAACCAGAACAACGAGCATTTGTAATAAATCATATTTCTGATTTTATTCGGGTGGTGAGGATCTCTGCCTTTTCCATTTGAGTTTTCACAGCTATCTTTCTGCCTGACTGAGCATTAAAACTCCTGGGTTTCCACGGGGCCTGACCCTCCACCGTCGGGGACTTGTTCACCCACTCAATCCCAGGTCTGGAGAGCCGACTCCCATGCCCTGCTCTGGTTGGCATCTGGACCGCTCCTTGAAGGCTCAGGTGCTGCGTCCCCAAGGCAGCCAAGTTCAGAGGTGGGGCTCTGGGGAAGTGACTGGCTGCTGAGGGCTCTGACCTCACCCGTAGACTGATCCATAGGGGCCTGAATGGAATATGAGGGGGGTGGAAAGTACTGTGGACAGGTGGGGCAGTGGTTGGGGAAGGTTTGTCCTGGAGGCGTGTCCTGAAAGGGCAGGATTTCGTCCCCCTTCTCTCTTTCCCGCTGTTGGTCCCTTCCATACGCCAAGGCTCTTACATCCTGCTATGTTCTTTAGCTGGGTGGTTGGGCCCACCATGCCCCTCTGCCATGATGCTCTGCCTCCCCACAGGCCTGGAACAGACCCCTGACACCACAGGGCAAAATAAATCCTTCCCCCCTAAGTTGATTGCTCAGATGCTCTTCACGGTGGTGAAAAGCTGCCTCAAGGTGTCTGCCCTGGTCAGTCTTGTAGCATCTTAAATTCTGTAGCTCTTCAAGGGAAGGACAGAGCCATCATTCAAAGCTCAGAGCGCTGTGATCACAGTGAGCGGTTGTCAGAACGTCCCAGTGAAGCACTTCTAGGTGGTATCTCCTCCAAGGCTCCTTCTCCCCGCCTTCCTCCCTCTGGGATGTGATGACCCTGGCTGGCTCCAGGGATGGCCGCATCACCTTCCTCCTCCACCAGTTCCCTGAGGCCAAGTCTCTTGCCCTTGGCCAGCTGCCTGGCAGTGGTGTGGAAGCAGCAGGCCAGGAGGCACAGATGGAACCGGAAAAATCCCTCTGTGCTCCTGGGAGTCGGCTGCTTGTTTACATGCTGATGTTGGCCATGGCGCCCTCAAAGGGCGGGGGGTAAGATGGCTCTAACAGCGGGAGGGGTTTGTCCTACCATTCACACCTGTAATCTGCTGCAGCAGAATCGGCTCCCAAAGTGGGCCCGTCTGCAACAGGGCTCACCTCTCACCACGTTCAGCCAAGACCCCGGAGAGGCGATTTCACGAGCCAGCAGCAGGTTAGGCTGCTAATGGCTTCACACATGGCTCAGGGTGTAGGACGCTCACAAAACCTAGTCATCCACAGAAGTCCTGTGCAAGCTCCACTGGCCGTTCCCGGAATTGAGTGCCCAGAATACACCACTTTCATACAGAGAAAGAGCTCCACATGGTGAGGCAGCTATTAATTCTGTTTCCTGACCCAGCGACACTGTCTGAGTTTAGAACCTGGCTATGACCACACGCACCCTCTGAAATCAATCAACAATCCAGCTCGGTTTGCTTCCTATCGGAGTCTCCCTGGCCACAGTGGTTCTTTCTCTCATTTTGATGAGTAGATCTTTTTTTTTCCCCAGGAAGCAAATGGGAGCAGGTGGGTTAAGTGGTCCACAGTGCCTGGGGCAGGCAGCTGTGAACAGAAAGAACAGGAAGGCCACCTCTCTAAAGAGAGATGACGAATCCATGCAGGTCCTGTCTGGGTTTATGTAGCACATGCCTGTGGATTAATCTCTGCGAGGGAAAAATATTCTCCCCATTGAGAACAAGGACATCAAAAGCTTGGTGTTTTGTACTAACGGGTTATGGTCTGGGTCCCTTCCATGGGTCAAACCTCTCCCACCCTGCTGTGTTCTATAGGCATGGGCGATGCGGTAACTGGCCACAGGTTGGACTACACCTGGGAATGGTGAGGTGGCGGGGGCCGAGTCCCAGATCCCAAGGAACATCCATGGAACCCAGCACCCCACAGGGATGTCATCCTGTAGGTGCCATCCTGCTCCCAATTCCTTCAGCTCTGTAGTCTTGCCTGAAACACATAAAAAATCGGGCTCTTTAAAATAATCTGCATGTGTTTTTTTTTTTTTTTTAAGTTCAGTAATGTGTTTGTTTTTACCCATAACTTATTTGACTTCAGAGCATGTAAAATAAATGGTAAATCTCACCAAGGTCCTCACGTTAGAAGCTGCTATCCAGAAATATCTATTTTTGGTACCCGCAATTTTTTCCCATTCTCTCTCATTTGGGGAAGATGAAAGCTGTAGAGCCATTTGTCTCCCCTAAATTAGCCATGTGACAACCCTGAGCTATTAATAACCATTCCCACGGCATCGACGCTTCTGAGAGGGGTCAAGTGGTGACCTCCACGGAGGGCGTGTGGCCAAGATGGACGCAACATGCCAGCCCCTGTGCAGCTGGCACTTCGGACACGGGGCAAGGAACAGACGTAGCCCAGACGCCCTCCAGCCGCAGCTGGCTCACAAACACAAGACATCCCTGAGGCCTTCCTGCCATGGGCAGTGCCCTGGGTCCTCCAGCTCAGCCCAGCACTTTCCCCGTGGCTGCCGGCACTGTGGCTCTCACCCTGTGCCACGCCCCTTTCTGTATCCTACCCCGCCATCCAGACACCCACGGCTGCCGCTATCATGCAGGACACAGGGGGTGTTGTCCCTCTGTCCCACGTCCCAGGAGGCACCTTCTATAGGGACAGGTGAACTTTCCCAGCTCACAACAGACACTGCTATTTCACACGTGAGCACCACCTGGCCAACCCCAGGCCCCCGCATCCCTGCACCACCGCCCAGAGCTAGCCTGACACCCCTGCAGCAGGGTCTGAGCTGGGAAGACCCCCGCCCCAGCCTGAGAGTAACCGGGCCAGTGCTGAAGGGAGATCTGTGGGGAGAGAGGAGCACTCCCTGGGGACAGCCGGCCTGGGCTCCCAGCCTGGCCCTTCTCCCCCTAAACATGAACCAATCAGTCAATTTCTCAGCACCTCAGTCTTCACTGGGTAAACTGTGAATTATTACACACATAGGTAATTGCTTTATGTATAAAATTATATTAAATGTATAATTACGTGTAATTATAAGTAATTACATAACGTAATTATATATATTCAAAATACAGTCATGGCATTTAGGGAAGGGAAACCATAACCCTTGCTTATTAAAAAAAATTCAGTTATGACATCAATGATAATGATGAGCGAGGTCAAGTTGCTGGGGAAACGGGGTCTTCCCCAAGTGTCTGCATTTGCGGAAATCCCTGCAGAGGAAGCAGAAGAAAAGATTCCCCTGCAGGGAGACGACTTCTCTGAGGAGAAGCCAAGGCTCCTCACAAAGACGGAAAAATCCAAGATGCCCCGGAGGCTCCCGAGTCCCTGTCAGGCCCCAAGCAGCTTCCAAAATCATCTCCTCAGCCTTCTGATATTCTCAGGATAAAGAATCAACCACCACCTTCTGGGTTGGAATACAAAAGGCCTCAGATGTCAGCCGGGCTGATCAGAGAAGGAGCCGCGGAAAGGCCCACTGTTTCTGAAATGGCCGGCGGGGTGTGCCGCGTCGCCTGCCTGCTCTGATCACAAGACACCACGCAGGGCTCTCCCTGGGAGTCAATGAAATCCTAATGGCCAGCATTGTGCGTCTTAATGTCCTTCAGAGGCTGAGGCCTTGCTGTCCGAGGAAGTCTGCAAAGCCGTCCAAGTCCACCCCTTCACGTCCAGTCCTGGGCAGTGACCGTGCTCATTCCTTAGGTCGCCTGACCTCCGAGCTCTCTTCATATTTGGGGACTAACTGCCCACCTCCAACAGAGAAGCTAGAAATGCAAGAGGCTGGTTTTCCCGGCCTCCCTTGCAGCCTGACAACCGACCTGCTCCTCTGGCTTGTGCCCAGCCCGGGCTGGGAGGGGAGTCAGAGGTGAGAGCCAGCTGGGGCCACTGGAGGCCCTTTGGCCACGTTTGCAGTCTGGACTTCTACGTCACAGGCAGAGCCACTAGAAAGCCCTGTGGAACCATTTCTGTTATGTGCCCTCTGGACCTGGTGCTCAGAAGCTTCCAGAGCCTTGGGAGCCCTGCGGGGTGGCTGGCGGGCCCCTCTTTTTGGCACGTGCTTCCTCAGTCTCCCTGCTGCCGAGTCTCCCGGGTTGAGCACACCTCCTTCGGGGAGCTGGCGAGACAAAGCCCCCCTTGCTTCAGACTGCTTGGCTCCCGGCTTAGCCTTGCTGTGGTCTGAGTACTTCTGTCCCCTCCAAAACTTTCTGCTGAACTTATTAACCCTCCACTGCCACACGATTGGGAGGTGGGGCCCTTGAGAGGGGGCTGAGTCCTGGCTCGGCCCCCATGGGTACAGTTAGGGGCTCTTTTTTTTCTAATTTTTTAATTGATTTTTTAAAAATAAATGACAGTGGAATGCATTACAATTCTCATTACACTATACAGCACAATTTTTCGTATCTCTGTATATAAAGTATGTTGACACCCAATTTGTGTCTTCAGTCGTGTTCTTTGGATAATGATGTCCATCACATTCCACCGTCCTTGCTAATCACCCTGCCCGCTCCCTTCCCCTCCCAGCCCTCTGCCCTATCTAGAGTTCCTCTATTCCTCCTATGCTCCCACTCCCTACCCGACTATGAGTCAGACTCCTTATATCAGAGGAAACATTGGGCATTTGTATTTTGGGGATTGGCTAACTGCACTTAGCATTATCTTCTGCAACACCATCCATTTACCTGAAAATGCCATGATTTTATTGCATTGTGTATATATGCCACATTATTTTATCCATTCATCTACTGAAGGGCATCTAGGTTGGCTCCCAGTTTAGCTATTGTGAATTGTGCTGCTATAAACATTGATGTGGCTGTGTCCCTGTAGTGTGCTGTTTTTAAGTCCTTTGGGTATAGACCGAGGAGAGGGATAGTGGGGTCAAATGGTGGTTCCATTCCCAGATTTCCAAGGAACCTCCAAACTGCTTTCCCTATTGGCCGCACTAATTGTCAGTCCCACCAGCAGTGCATGGGTGTGCCTTTTCCCCCACATCCTCTCCTGCCCCCTCGTTCCTCAGACCTTGTTTCAATATCTCCTTGTTGGAGAGGCTTTCCGGGACCTTCCCCGTGAACAGGAGAGCGGCCCTGTGGCCTGGATCCCCTCACCCCGTGTCCCTGGCTCTCCTTCCTTCACAGCCCCGTGGTCAGTCTCCCCAGCCGCCCAGCATCCAAGCTCTACGGGGTAGGGACTTCACCTTCTCTTTTCACCATGGTGAGAGTGGTCTCAGAGAATGGTCTGCCTGTCCCTTGACACCTGTGACCTCATGCCACCCGGGCCCGAGGGCAGGGGCTGCTCCTGTCTGCAAGATCTGTCCGTGCCCCATTTGTGAGGGAGGAACCCGTGTCCTAGGGCTATGGGATGGCCACACACCCCACACAGGACAGACTGTGGACGTTCATGAGCTGGCAGTTCCTGAGTCACAGGCACTTCCAACTGACCTGGGCCCCAGGAGGGTTGCCCTTAGGAGCAGGGGGGCCCCAGTGGGTGTGGAGTGTGGGCATGCCCTGGGGGAGGGCGGCCACCCCTCACTCCCACGAGGGCGTGCCCACTAGCTGGAGCGTCCACTAGATGTAGGGAACTGAAGCTGCACGCCTGTCAGGAGTGTCCAGCGGCTTTTCCAGAAGCCCTGCAGAGCATGGTGTCTAGGGCCTGGTGAAGAGTCAGCCTAGAAAGCCAGGAGGACCGGCCGCCGTCCTCAGAGTTCCTCTGTGCCCGGTCAGTCCTACCACACTGTGCATCAAGTTCGGAGGGTCTGTAGACCCGACAGATAACGGCATTGCCCTGGGGAGCGGTGTGGCTGCCACGGAAACCAGCCCTCTCCCTGCACCCAGGGGTGGCCGAGCCCCAGCCTTGCCCTTCCGGAGGCCGCCTTCCCAGCTCACAGGGTACCCAGGACCCTGAGGCAAGTCCTTGTTTCTGTGAGGCAGGAGTCAGGCAGGAATCCCCTCTCGGGACACTGGGGCTAAGGACCCCTCAGCTTTGCCAAAGTGGCCTCACACTGCGCTGCGGCCTGGGGCCTCCTTCCCGCCTCCCACTCCATCACGAGTCCCCGACCTGCAGTGGGGTCTGCTGCGCCCGCCACCCCACCTTCCCTCACAGGCACCTGCCCAGCAGTCCCCGTCTGTCAAGCTCCGTCCTGTGTCTGCCTCCTAGAGGACGGGACTGGCATGGCCACTGTGGTGTGGATGTCCCCAGGGGTCCCAATGTCCCACAGCAGGTGGGGAGGGCCCGGGCACCCAGGAAGTCCAGTCATGAGTCAGCCTCACTCGCTGGGCCTCGGGCAGGGGGTCTTCTCTCATAGTTATGAAAGGCAGGGACTTAGGGTCAGCGTGGACTCTAACTCCAGATCTGACCCTTGGATAAACACGGGATCCCTGGCGAGTCTCGTAACCAATTCATGTCTGTTTCCAAAACTGCAGATAAAGTCATTGTGAACAAGAACTCATTGTGACAATAGGGGTCAAGGATTTGGGGACAGTAGATGCTGCAATCTGGGTGCAGCAAGATGTCTGTGGAGGGTTGTTGTTCATGCTGTACAAGCTACTGGGTGGTGATGATCTGCATCTGGAAGGAGCCCATTGGCAGACATGGGAGGCCTGCAGACAGTCCTTGGGCTGAGATGGCCTCCTGAGCCCCAGACCCTGCACCAGCAAATCCCCCACCATCCCCGTGCCCAGCAAACACATGAAGACTGCCAAGGCCAGGGGACCACTGGTGTGACCAGGAGCACTCTGCATGGGCAGCCACCCAAGAGACCCACTCCAGGTCCTACACGTCCTCTGACCAGATTTCATACCCTCTCCAGGTCCCACATGCTCCCCTGACCAGATCTCAGACCCACCCGTGTCCCACGCATCCCCTGACCAGATCTCAGACGTCTTGCCAAGCCTCCTGGTACTTCAGGTTCTGTCTGGAAATGGGGAGGCCGAAGGTGAGGACACAACCTCTGACTGCCCCCCCCATCTCCAGGTGCTCTATGAACCAGACTCTAGTGCACCCCACAATTCAGCCCCGTTGCATTTCGGTGCTGGTGCCCTGCTGGGGGATGTTATGGTATTTACTCCCTAAACACATTTAATCTGTGATCCTCTTAACACAAGGAGGATTTTCTAAACAGGATAAATTTAAGTGTGCTTGACGTGGATTTATGAGGTTTACTTTAGTCAAAATTTTCTAGGGACAAAGAGGTTGATATCTAGAGCAACTGAACCCAAGTCCACCTGACAGAAGGGAGGCTCCATCTGTCAGGGCCCCATCCTGCCCGAAAGGCAGGGCGATGTCTCTGCAGAAGAAACAGAATGTGGTGGCCAGTTGGGGACCTGCCCTCCTGCCCTGGCTCTGGAACACCCCCGGGAGGCCAGGACGGGGTCCCAGAGAACAGGGGGCCCTGCTCAGACGCAGTTCCAGCCCCACCCAGGGTGCCGATTAGCCAGAGGTGATTGGAAGCCCAGCTCACCTTATGCAGGAGCCAGCGCCCCTTCTCAGCTGGCCTCCCCCTCCCCTCTTGGCCAGCACCTGCCTCGAGTCAACCCCACCCACCCACAGGAGGATCCCAGCCTGCCCGGGAACAAGAGGGTGGGACAGACCGACCCTGTGGAGGCTCAGCACCCAGGGCAGCCACACGTCACTCTTACACTGATGACATTACGATCCTATGACCCACAGTGAGCCCTGGAGGCCACGAACCTCCTCCCCCATCAGCCCCACCCACCTCAGACCCTCAGCTTCACATCCCAGACTTCAGGACCCTCCAGCACCCAGCGTCTCCCAGCCCCCATGACCGTGAGGCCCTCCAGCTACCTAGTTCCCCCTTGAGCCCTGATCACCGCAACTAATGTTTGTCGCACCATGTTGATGGCCTCCTCTCCCCTCCCACTGATAGAATGGTCTCTGCAAGGTCAAGGACTATGCGTGGTTCATCTCTGCGTCCCCAGCCATGAGCACAGCCCCTGGCAGAGGGACATTGCAAATGCCTAGTCAGTGCAAAGCAGCGAGGTCCCATGGCTACTCCTGGTCATTGGGGGCTGGTGGGTGCAGGGAGAAAGGAGCCCAGAGCCAAGACCTCGTGGCTGGTGGCTGGGAGCTTTCTCTCTGCAGTGACCTCCATGGTCCCTGTGATGTGCAAGGCATGGTTGGGTACAGAAGTGACAACTTATCTCCAGGGTCTCTACTAAAACATAAAGAAAGACAAAAACATCCAAGCAACAGGCAGCCTGGAATGACCTCTGCTCCAACCCAGATCTCCTGGAGGAGCTGCTGACCTGGGCACTAAGTCAGGAGGTTTCAGCTCAGTCCTCCCAGGAACAGCCTGTGGGCTCTTGGGCAGGACCTCAGTCTCCCCACTTGTGGATCCCAGCCATCTTGAACCTCCTCAAGGCCACTATGGGTGTGGGCAGCTGGTGGACCGCAAGGCTGGGCCCAGCATCCTGCTGCCACAGGCAGCATCCCGAGGAAGGCCACAGCAATCCCAAGGAGCTGCAGCCACCCACCTTCCTCAGCCTGTCCCGAGGGGCAGAGTTCAGAATGCCAGCGCCCAGCCAGGAGCCCACATTCCCCTCGCCCCTGCCCCCCAGCCCACTCGCCGTCTCCACAGGGGGACCTGCAGAAGCCACGCTGGGGTCCTCACAGACTGTAAGGATGAACTCACCTGGAGGTTTTTGAACTAGAATGGTCCCTAGCACTGGAGAACACCCAAGCAGTTCTCAAAGTGTGGCCTGGGGACCTCTGGGGTCCCCAAGAATCCTGCAGGAGGGTCTACCAGGTAAAACCACCTCACCAAAGGTCAGCAGGGCACTCCCACAGGCACAGAGTGGAGTTCCCAGCGGCTGCGTGATGGGGTGTCACAACAGACCGGGTGCAGATGTGGGAAACTGCCTGTCTTGTCTCTGGCCAGATGGCAAACAGGTTGGCAAAAGGGGAACGCAGGGTCATTTTTCTGTTCTCCTGCTCTTATTTATTTTTTTAATCTGTTTTCTTTCTTTTATTATTTTGTAGGTCGGTCCTTTTAAAAATCTTTTGTTTTCTTAAAGAACCCTATTTATGTTAAATGTGTAGTGGGTGTATTGATTAAGATGCACTAATATTTTAAGAATTTCTCAGCCTTGATTTCTAGTGTAGAAAACACCACTAGAGACAACATGTATAAACAAAAAGCTTTTTTAGGTATCACTCAATAATTTCTAAGAATGCAAAGAGCCCTAGGACCAAAGAGTCTGAAAACTGCTATTCCACACAGTGGGAGCTCAGGAGCCGCTCTACCTCCTTGCTGTGCAGCCTTGGATGGGTCACTGATCCTCTCTGAACCTCAGTTTCTTCATCTGTAAAATAGAGGTATTCTATGAGGTGTTTTCCTCCATGCCTGGCCCCGGTGAGGTTTTCCATAAAATTTTGTCTTGTCCCTGCTTCATAAGGACAAGGGCACCTTACCCAGACAGTCACAGACGAAAGACATCTGCCGAAGGTCAGACACTCTGCAGTCCTCGCTGCTGGATGTGAGTCAGCTGTTTTTGCTTTTCCTGACACGCTCTGGGTCTTGGTGGTGGCTGGTTTTTGAGAACCACTGATGTGGGCCTTTAAGAATCCAAATCTTGATGATGATTCAAAAGTGCTTTACCTCCTTGGAATTTAATGAAATCCAGGTTCTTGGATGGGAAGGGACTCCTGGGAATGGAGGGAGCTTCCAGAAAGAGAAGAGAGGGGCCTCTGGCCAGCCTCATAACTCCTTTTGGACTTCCAGGAACAAATTCTTCCTTGAGAGGCGTTGACCGGCCTCTCCTGCCAGCAGAGGGCCAGAGTGAGGGGCCTGCGAGCAGAGTGCTGAGTGCTGAGTGCCCCTCAGCTGCCCGCAGCCCACCTGGCTCGCAGCCCTTGGGTCCTGCCCTGCCAACGTCCCTGTCTTCATGCTCCTTCCCTTCAACCATGGCTGACGCTGGTGGCTGGGTGCCCTCTGGAGCTCACAGCAGTGGCCCTGGGGCTGTCCCCAGAGTAGAATTCCCAGGGTCACCAGGGGCGGGGAGGGGGAAGAGGCCCCTTATGAAGGGCTAAGCTGCTCTGGGAGGCTCGGCCAGGCTACCCGCTGAGCCCACCCCCTTCCTCCTCGGTGTTTGTACATTTTTCTCTTTTCCTTGTAGCTGACTCTTGGCAACCTTAAGACGTCCCACGAGGATTGTCCCCTCCAGCCAGCAGCACCCAGCTTTGGGAGCCTTTGGACAGGGCAGCTATGTTTTCCCCATATGCCAGCCCTTTCCCCAGCTGGGAGGGAGGAGAGGACCCCACACCTATGCTGGAGAAGCAGGAGCCTGGGGAAGGGGCTGAGAAGCTGTCAGAATCCAGTGAGTCGCTTATGTCCAAGCCAAGCCGCTGCGATCAGAGGCCACGACGGACACACTCTCGCACATGCCTGTGACACAAACCCTCATGGGGGCTCGGGAAACCACAATAGTGCAGGGCAACCACACCCACACAAACGCACCATCCTGCTGTGGGACGTCTGCCCAGCGACCTCGTCCAACCTGGGACAATGATCTTCACATAGCCTTCCTTGCCTGACCTTGAAGGTCCTGGTCTTCCGTGGCCCCCCAGGTATCTGCTGGCTCTGCGGCAGCATGCACATCCAGAGCTGCAGAGTCCCTGCGACTCCCAGGGGACATCACCTTCCCTCAGGGAGTCTCAGGGGTAGGCTGAAGGGTGTCTACCTCCTCCATAGCCATGAGCCAGTTCACCTCCTCCTCACTGATGTGGAGAGGGGTTTCCCAGGCCACTTGGTCCAGCAGATCCTCAGGAGGGTGGCAGATGGCCTCGCAGGTGAGGGAGCGAGCTCCACCCCAGCATGGGGAGCACCATTGCCGCCTCTGCTCACTCGGATTCTACCAGCTTCCATGTCCTCGTGAGGCACTGGGAGAGCAGTATCCCCTGAACAGCTGTGGCTTTCTAGAAAGCACCAGAGAAAGGAGCCCAGGAGCAGTAGAGAAAGCGAGGGGCCCTTCTGCTGTCCTACTTGACACTGTCATCCCTCCCCAGCCAGGAAGGGGCCACGGTGACAGGCAAGCATGTCACCAAGCATCAAGGAGCCAGCGGGGGTGCCCCGGTGCTCCTCTTCTGGTTCTCAGTGGGTCATGAGGATTGCATGAGACTAAGGACCCCCTTTGGGTGGAAGAAAGTTCCAGAAACCTTGTGGAGCCACTTAGAGGCTGACCTGTTCATCTGAGCTGGTTGGTAACCAGGCAGGAGCTACTGGTGATGGAGGGCTGCCTCTTGCACTCTCCCCTCCCTTGGCTTTGCTGCCTCCTGCTCCCTGCTGGCCTGGGCCTTGCTCTGTGGCCTTGTGCACTGGGCTGGGAGCTCAGAGACATTGGCCCTGCTCTCTGAAAGGCCTGGCTTTCCTCTATTTTCATGCTGGCCTGTGTGCTGCTGACCGGATCTTACAGCCGCATAGCAATGCTATTAGCATATGATGGATTATCCTGCTAGGGAGGCTCAGAATACACTGTCCCTCCAAAGGGTGGGGGAACAGCACAGTGGAGAGGAAGACAGAAGGGCGGGCCAGGGCCACTTGGACTGCAGCACTGAAAGAAGTCCTTGCTGCCTGCTCCAGCCACGGGTGGGGGAGCCTGAGACCCAGGAAAGCCATGCAGCCTGCCTGGGTGGGGTGGGGCAGGGGCCACACCACAGCCCACGCCCTAGTCGCCCTGGTCTTGGGTGACCCCGCGGGTGCACCTCTTCCCCACTTGGAACCTGGCTCCTCAGGGTCCTTGTGCCTGGGCCCTCCCCCTCCTGGTGACCCTTTTGGGCTCACCTCTGGGGCTGCCCTCTGGCAGACCTGTGTCCTGGGCACGCCTGGCTGTGTAGGAGTTTTTTGCCTGGATGAGGCATAGGTCACCCTGTCGTTTTCTGCTTCAAGGGACTGAATGTTCATGTCCCTGATTCTTGGCATGTTGAGACCCTATTCCCCACGTGATGGTATCTGGAGGGCAGGGTCTCTGTGGACAAGACGGGGACAGAAGCTCAGGTGCCTCCACCCTGGAGAAACACGTTCCTGTTGTTCAGGAGCCACACAGTCTGTGTCATTACCACTGCGTGAACAGACGGAGACGCCTGCTCTGATCGTCCTTCCTGCAACAATATGGTTACTGCATCTCTATTCAAGAAGCTCAGGACACTGTCCATCTGAATCGTCATATGATGGGACCTGGGGGGATGGGGGTTCGGGGCATTCTTGGGAGGGACAAGTCGAGAACCTGACAGAGCCCCCCTGGGGAGTCAGCGGATACCGGGTGGCCACTTTTACATTTGTCTGGCTCCTGGATGGAAAGGTGAGAGGAGTCTGCCCCTCTGTGCTGGAGACTCCTCAGTGCCCGTGTGCACACGCCAGCTCTGAGGCAACACTGTTGCAACTCTGCAGGGGGGAAGTGGGGGCCAGATGGAAACTGTATCACCTCACAGGGAGACAGAGCCGCAGGTAAAGAGGAACTGACCATAGCTAGCTAAGGCAACGCCTCCTGCACCCAGGGCTCGGCCTTTGGATAGGAATCTGCTGGGCCAGCGTCAGCACTAATAAATGCTGCTCCCTGCTGGATGCCCAGTGGCCAGTCTCTCTGCATGAGATACTGCAACACCTGAGATCAAGAAGCCCCGGCTGAGAGAGAGGGGATGATGGTGTGGCAGCTGGGTGGAGCCAAACAAGCTAAGAGAGGCCACAGGTGGACACTCTGAAACCACAAGGCAGAAACCAACTCCTGAGCAGAGGCCCAGCACGGTGCTGGTGGACATCGACCTGTCTGCATTTGTCTCTGGTTTGGACACCCAAGGTGTCTTCCCTGCTGGCCCATCTCCCTTCTCCCCGGCCATGCCCCAGGCCTCCTCCTCTCTCCTCTGATCTTGGGTGCATGGCAGTGCAGGCAGAGCAAGTGGCTGCTCCGGTGGTCCCTCCACTTGGCCTCTTGCTGCTGCTCTGTTTGGCTCCCTGATGAACTTTCTGGAACCTCTGCTCTGGGAGTTCCCACTTCCTAGAGACCCCGAGCCCACCGCAGTCCCAATCACGTGGACAATGACACCCAGAGGAGACTCTGGCATCCCTCTGCTCTAGCGTTTCTCCCTCGTCCTCCATTGGTCCCCTCAGTGTCCAGTGATTCCTCCGTCTGCAGGAGGGCAGTCTCATCCCCCTTGACGTAGGATTCCTCCACCCAGCCACCTTCAAGCGGCTGCCCTATTCTTCCTGTCACACTGCGCTCTGGGGAAGATCGGTATCTGGGTCTATTTCCTGTTCCTATAACTGAGGACCACAGACTGAGTAATTTATGAAGAGTGGAGGTTTATTCCGCTCATGGTTGTGCAGACTGGGATATCAAGATCCAGTGGCCACAGCTGATGAGGTCCTTCTGCTGGTGGGGACTCTCTACAGAGCCCTAAGGAGGCACAGGGCTTTGCATAATGAGCGGGAGCATAGAGAGACAGATTCAAACTGGATTTTATGACACCCACTCCAAAGATGCCCCATTAACCCACTAGTCCATGAGAGGATTAATTCCCTCTCGCAGGCAGAGCCCTGTGACCTCATCACCCACATCCTGAGGTCCCATCTGGTCCCACCTCATAGCTCACAATGGGGCTCACATTTCAGCTTTGGTGGAGACATGCAAACCCCAGCAGGAGCTGGGGCCAAAGCTGCACCCCGTTGCCTGCTTCACTCCACAACCCCCACCATCCTGAGTTCAACCCAACAGTGGCTAAAACCATGCACTTGGAGAGAGAGAGCCACAGTGTGCTATGAGGGACGTTCAGGTGACAGAATGGGATGCTTCCTGCAATTCTCTCATGAAAGATCATCTCCATATCTTCTTCACAGAGAAAGGTTACGTAATAAATTCACAGACGTTACCTAAAGGACGCAATCGTGGGGAAGTTTTTATTCTTCTTGCCCATTTTCGTATTTCTTGGTAAACATGAATTATTTGCAAAAAATGACAAACTTCATCAAAGCAAGGCAACAAATTCCTTCCAGGTGTTCAACAATCATCTTAAAATTCAATGTCTTAATCACTCCTTGTATGTAAATGAATTACAGATGGATCAACAATTTAAAAGCAGAAATTGAAACAATGAAAGAATTCAAAGAAAACATGGAAAGGTTCCCTCTAATAGCCTTGAAGTAAGTAAGATTGTTATGAGCAATTTACAAAAATCAAAAGCCACAGAAGAGAAAATTAATTGATAGCAGAAAATGTAATAAACAGGTCAAAACCCAAGGGATAAGGTAGAGGAAATGATTCATCTGTGAAAATGGCAGGTTCCCTTAAACTAACTATGTAAACGGCTCAATCAGAAAAATATCAACCAATCAACAGGAAAATGTACAGGCAAAGCGTGATACACTTCTCAGGTGGCCCTGGACAATGAGCTGAGACTTGCAAAACTGACGAGAAAGAGGACTCGTTCTGCCCACGGGATTGATGAGGAGTGGGAACATGGCGGACAGCGGCTGTGTGGGGGCACCACTCACCAAGAGGGGTGCAGCAGACTGCCTCTGCAGAGACCCCCGCGGCACACAGTCACACCTGCGCTCACTCCTGGGCGTCTGTCCTGGGGGTGAACAGAGCCCCAGCTGCTATTATTTTCACCATCCCCTTCCTAAGGCTCAATTTAGGTATCATTTGCTTTTTCTTTAGGAGGCTCCTAAGGTGGAAATTTAGGCAGCTAATTTGTGATTTTCTTCCTTTTTCTACATAGGCATTCTGCGCTGTGCCTTTCCCTCTAAGGACTGTGGAAGACTCAGCTTTTTCACCCCTGTGACTAAATGACCCGACCCCAACAACTGGAGAGGAGGAAGAATTCATTGGGGGGCTCACGGTTTGGGTGGTCTCCATTCCTCGGGGCTCAGGGTGAGGCAGGACATCATGGCAGCAGAGTGTGGCAGAGAGAAGCAGCTCCCATGGTGGCCAGGATGCAGAGAGAGACTCCACTCACCAGATACAAATATACACCCAGAGCCACGCCCCATCCCACCTTCCCCGGCCACACCCACCACCTAGTTACCACCCAGGTAATCCCTATCAGGGATTAATCCACTCTCACAACCCAGTCATGCCTCCTTGGGACCTTCTCGCACTGTCTCACACGTGAGCTTTTGGGGGGACACCACATCTAAGTCATAACAGTCTGCTTTTTTTGCGCCCCACAAATTTCAATACATTATAATTTTCTTTCACCTGAAAACACACTTCTTAAATATTTCTTGAGGCTTCTCATCTTTGACCCCTCAATATTTAGTGGTGTTTAATTTCTAAATAGTTGGGCTTTTCTGAATATCTATTACTGATTTCTAGGTCAATGTTGATATGATTCAAGGATGCACATTTATGATTTCTGTTCTTCTGAATTTGTTAATGTTTGCATTGGGGACAGAATATGACCGTCCCCTGTGCACTTGGGGGACCGTTTATCCTGCTGCTGTGGAAGGAAGAGCTCCATGAGTGCCCAGGAGGCCACGTGGCTGGCGGGGTTTGGAGGGTGGTCGCCACCAGGTCTCACCCTGTTTCCTGCAGGAAAATGGGTCCCTGGAGCCTCAGTAGTTGCGGTTCCCTTCCCCCAACAACACCTCTGGGTTCCTTTACTTCTTCATGTGAGAGGAAAAACCTGGAGGAAATACCTGGAAACGAGTGCAAATTTCCTCCCCATGACCAGAGCTCCCAGGAGCGTCTCACTACCACGCTTGGCTTCCAGCAAATAATTAAAATTTCTAGTTCAGCGTCTCTATCAGCTTATGTGGTATCCAGCGGTTTCTGCCTCCAGATAAGGGAACAGCAGGTCCTTGTTGTAGGGAGCCGGCTCAGAAAACACTCAAGACCGAATCTGAAACAAATTAGAGAGTTTTATCACCTGGCCCGGGACTGTTTCCCCGTAGAGACTGAAGTCTGTGGGAGAACAGCCATTTCCTGGCCTTGTCTTGGGAATTTAAGGACAAAAACCACAGCTCAGGGACTTTCCTTAGTGTCATGCAAGGGAGCCAGTCACAGAAGCTGAAACAGCAGTTGGCAGAGCAACTCAGACAGCCGTATTCCAGCAGGTGGTCAGCAGGGGCCAGAATCTACTTCAAAGTCATATAGGTCACCAGGACCACCATATCCTGGGTTGAGTACATTTTGTGGGGTACAAAGTACAGAAGATAATATGTGTGTGTTTTTTGGTTTTTTAATTTAGCAGAAAACAGCTTTCATTTTGTTTTCTCAGAAACGGGTCCTGCAGCTGTTTCTTGGGGTGGGGGGGGGGGCAATGACAGAAGAACTAAGGCAGAGTCTAGAACAGCTGAGGTGGGGTCCCTATGGCCACACCTGCCTGCTCACACAGCCACAGTGACTCCATATTGATCGGTTCACACCACAACAGTCCTGAGTTTCCCTAAATGGTTCTGTGACCTCTGCTCTCCAAGTGTTCACAGAGCCACTGAACAATGCCCAGCTTCCATCTTCTTGCAGTAAGGGGACGGGCTGCTCTCTTATGGTCCACTATATGTCCCAGAGAGACTTTCAAAGGTGTGTGTGTGTGTGTGTGTGTGTGTGTGTGTGTGTGTTTCCTGCCTCTTTATTTGGACTAGAAAGAAAGACTAACGGTCCAAACGTACATTTAAAAGGCAGCATAAGTTAAACAGAATATAGCCCTACTGTGTCATTGTTACGGCTGGGATGGGAGGTGACCCCCGAAGCCCTGTTACAGCAGGAATGCCCCAGGGGTGAAATGATAGGGCTCATCCCAGGGTGATGCCCTGGGGGTGGCTGTGGGCAGGTGGCTCCTGGCTGGAGGGGGATTCAGGGGGCTGCCCTGGAAGGTGCACCCTCCCTGCACACCCCACTCTGCCTCCCTGCTCCCCTATCCCACCATGAGCCGAGCAGCTCCACCCCCCAGGATGTACTGCCTCACCTGGGCCCAGAGCCATGAGTTGGCCGACTGTGGACTGAGATGAGCCCCCGATAAACTTTCCATCCTCTGAGTTGTTCTTGTTGGATGTTTTACTCACAGTGACAAAAAAACTAAAACAGAGAGCAAGTGGGGAGATTGGAAGAGACGTGGAAGAGAGAGACCCAAGGGACACAGAGAGGCAGGGAGGTGGGCAATGGACGAGGACGGGGTGTGAGAGGCCGATGGGTCCCAGGTCTCTTGCAGGACCTGCCTCCCCTCCACCCTGTGGGCTGTGCAAGAAGCCACGATGCCTTCAAATATTTGAATACGCATCCCTGTAGCCGAGTTAGCTGGAGCAGCTCTCCCCTGAGATGTGGCCCACTCCAGACGCCTCCCAGCCTGGCTGACCTTGCCCTCCAGCCTGTCTCCTGAGCTTCCCCAGGACAGAACCCTCCAGGCGTCTCTGACATTTGCACCTTGGTGTCTCTCCCAGCTCCTCTTTCTGCACCAACCCCTTGCTCCCCACATTGGTCCCGTAAGACAGCACCTTCTCCTGACCCAGCCTCCTCTCCTCCCTCCGCAAATCTCCTTCTCCAAAGCTGCACAGAATCTCTTGGATTTGTTTCTCTCTGGAACAGCCCATTGGGCTCTGCCTGGCATAAGAGTTTTATTGCAGTTATTTTACTTCTGGGCTAGAGTTTCAGCTCCCTGAGGGTAAAGAGTGTTTCTTAGTTCTCTGGGAGGGCAAAGTGTTCCCGGGTGTTTGGATCATTGAGGGAAGAGGAAGAAGGTACACCAGGGCTATGGGACAAAGTCTCATTCTGTTCCTTTTTTACTGAACTCCCAAATAATAAAAATGACAAACATCAGTTCCATCTACCCACTGCCAGGCACCCTCCTAAGGGCCCTGGCCTTGGCTAGCACAGAGATTGTAGTGGATCCTGTGTGGAGGGTGATCGTGCCTGACACATTGGTGGAGAGACTTGCCCAGGGCACAGAGTGAAGGACAGAACCCTGACGTTTCTCCAGATGATGGTTCTAGGGGTCCACGCTGTTAGTCACATGGCCCGAGAAGGGGCTGAGAGGAGAGTGGGAGACACTGCTCTGGGGTCTCGATCAGCAGCACAGGATATATTAATAGTAAATTCTTTGGGATATTAATCATGTTTTATATTTTTCAGGATGAAGGGAAAGCGAGGTTGTGGTGAGCAGGGCCTGGAGGGGGGCGGGGGCAAGCTGACACACTCAAGCTGTGGGGAGAGCAATTGGGGAAAGAGAAACGCGATTTTCTGCACCGCCTGTGGATCCCGAGATCCTGATCCTCCCTGGTTCCTTTCCAACCCCACTGCTTCTCTTCAGCCAAAATTTATAGACAGAAAACACATGTCCCACTGTGCTCAGATCCCAGTTGACCATACAGATGGACTCGGATGTGTCCAAGCTTTAGCAGGCCCAGACACGCCCCTCCTGGATGCTGGGGCTTCAGAGGGGAGCACCCTCTGTTCTCCTCTGGAGGAGCAGTCCCTCCTCTGACAGTGGGCAGAACAGTCTCCTGTGCAGCAGCTGCACCAAAATAGGGGAGTGTGGGGGTCCATGAAAATAGAACGGGGATCAGTGGAGCAGAGGCAGGGGACTGTGGGGGTGGAGAAGAGGGAAAGAGCAACAGCAGGATGAAATCGATGACGTTATGCTGTGTGGGTCGATGGACACACCACAGTGGATCTACGTTTGTGTTCTGTGACCTTAAGCACGTTATTTAACATCAGCTTCTTGCTTACAAAACTGAGGTCAAAATATGTTTGTCCTGTGTTTTAAGCACACTGAATACGCAAGGTTCCTGGGACAGCACCTGGCAAAAGGCACACCCCCCGAGAACCCTTTAGCTGTGGTCGGTAGGTGTCATGGTCTGAATGTGTGTCCCAAGCCAACCCCAACACAACAGCACCAAGAGACGGGTCCTTCAAGAGGAGACTGTGTCGGGGGGGGGGCCCTGCCTGTGTTATCAAGGAGGAGGTCCATCTGTTGGGGAGTGGGTTCATTATCACAGGAGCAGGCTCCTTACAAAGGTTGCAATGAGACCTCTCCCCCTTCACCCTTCCCCCGGCTCATGCCTCCCACCAAGTTAGGATGCAGCAGGAAGCAGGTGGTCCGGGGCTTCCCAGAACCCCTGGAAAATTATTTTCTGTATAAATTTCTCCACCTGTGATGTCCTGTTACAGATGAAGTCGGTGTGCAGGGCACCTCTGGTTCTGTCCTGGGAGGGGAAGGACCTCAAAGCCCACAGCAAAGCCAGTGAGCATTCCTAGGGGTTCCCCAGGCTGGTCACTCACTGACTCACAGATGTGGCCCAAGTCCTGGATGGAGATGAGCCTCCGTTAGGACGGCAGGGAGAAGAGACCACAGCATCGAGATCCTCTGCAAGAGGAGGCCCACTGCGTGGCCTAGGGCAGAACTTCACATAAGGCTGCAGTCTCCAAAGAGAATGGCAAAGCACTTGTGGTTCTTGTTTTTTCAAGTACTTCAAGCACACTAAAAACAAAATAAGGACATTGTAAGAAAACTCGAGAAGTATTGGAAAGTTTTAAATTCATTCCTTTTATGATCCCTCCGTAAGAATTCCATTCCTATTTGGTGGTATGTCTGCTCAGGTCTTTAATATTGAAATGATCCAATGACATACAACCCATACCTGTTGGTGCCTGGTTTTTTAATCGAGCACCATAACACTAGCTTTTTACTACATTTCTAAAATCTCTTTGCTGACTTCTGGATACAGATGGTGGATTTAAGCTGACTTGGGGGTTCTCCCTCTTCCCCAAGCCAACACAACAAGCTAAAGAGAATGGAAATAATTGAAAATAGGAAAACCAACCCAAATTCCCCAGGAACGGAGAGGGTTATGACTTCCTCGCTTGCCCTTTGGAAACTGGTAGCTGGGGAGGGTTCCAGTGAGCACGTCTTATGTGGGGGACCACCGAGAGGGGAAGGGGGGACTTGAGAGGGAATGGAGCCTTGGAATTCTTATAACACCCCAAAGGCGTGGGCAGCCCCCTCAGGGGCTGAGAGACCTGCCCGGGAGGAGGCACAGAAATGCCTAGAGAGACCTCAGCAGCACCCACCCAGGCAGCAGGAGAGGAGGGAGACTAGGGAAGCCACCGGAACTCTCCTAATGGGCTCCTACTAAACCTGTAGTGCCAGCAGCCACTGTCCCACCCTCCCACCACAGGTCCCCAACCCTCACCTTCACATTAAGTGGTGTGTTCTGAATTAAATGCCAAAGAGGAAATAATGAGGTGAGGTCCTTAAGAGAAAAGGGAATTAAGAGGGAAGCAGACAGGTAACTGGTAAGCCTCAGAGAGAGGGAAGCTGGAGACAGTGGGTGGGGCTCCTGACAGCTGGTCCAGGAAGCCTCTTGATGGGGCGAAAGTCGGGACTGTGCAGTTAGTCCTGAAGGGCTGCGGGTGCCTGCCAGATGCGGGCCTCTCTGGGGGTCTCCCTCTGGACAGTGCGTTCAAATCCCAGGGAGCGTGAGGATTAAGGACCACCCCCTGCTGCAGTGGGCTGTGGGTGGAGTCCAGGCACCTTTGCTGCTATCAGAACTCACCAGGGGTCCTCAAGTACCGGACGGTGGAGAGGCCCATCTCCGCAGAGTGATTTCATATTTCAGATGTTACACTCCGGTTCCTAATAAAAGAGTGATGACTGTCCAAATTACACAGAGATGCTTAACATTCGCCATGCAGATCGTCAAATTATTTCCAAGTAACAGGTGTGACAGCGTCACTTCATGGGGGGCGGGCACTGCCCCAAAAGGGGAAACTCTGACAGCGCACTTTCCAACCCTCAGGTGACGTCGGACGGAGGCCTCCCTGGTGCCCACTCCTCCTGCCCATTTTGAGCTGCCCCTCCTCTCCCTTCTCCTTTCTTCTCACCATCTTTTTTTTTTTTTTTCTTTCCTCGATGTTTTCCCAATAGAATCTCCCTATACGTTTTCCCGGCAGCAGGACACCCCGAGGACTTGTCACGGGTTCTCCTTCAGAACAGCCCCCACTTCACGCCCACCTGGATTAATGGAAAACACAGGAACGTGCATGTAGGGACATAGGAACCAAGCTGTGACCTCTGTCAGGCTGTGGACGTGAATACCAAGGCAGCCATAGACCTGGAGGTGGACTGAAGATGGAGCTGGCACTGCGAGAGTCTGGCTCTGAATGTCCCCAAAGGTGATGGTAAAGGACTGGCCCCCAGCTCATGACCCAGTTCAGACATGGTGGAATCGTAAGAGAGTCCTAGTGGGAGGTCCTAGAGCCCCAGGGATCACAGGAACCTGTATCTTCCTCTCCTTTGCATCCCGGCCATGGGGTGAAAGGCTCTGCCACACAAGGCCACCATGATGTCTCGCCATGCATGGCTGCCGTGATGTCTTGCCACAGCCCCAAGAGCCCCAGGACTGTTATGCCAGATTCGTGGGACCCCAATAGACCTCCAGGAGCCGAATCCGATGCAATCACACAAGAGTCTTTATTGAAAGCTCGAGCCTGGACTCACAACCATTCCCGACGCAGCCGTCCCAGGGAGTGAGTCCCGGTCCTTTGTTCAGTGAGATTTTATAGGTTTGGGGGGGATTTTATTTGGTTTTGTTGTGATGTCACAACATCACACAGCAAATCATTCCATACCGCGGGAAAGTCAAAAACAACTCTTAACATTGATTAGCACATTCACTGGCAGGAACAAGTTGGGTAGGGGTGATTGGTTAGTACAAATCGTTTAAACTGATTGGTTTAGGCCACGAGGGGTGTATCTGCTAAACTACATGATTTCCCAACATGTTATCAACCACCATAAACTACTGGGGGGTCATCTGGCATCCCAGGTATTTTCCCTGTCTCTTGCTGATTGGAGGTTGCTAGGGGGTTGCTATGGGTCCTCACCTAGCCTAACTGAGTCAGGGACACCTGGTGCCACAGATCTCTCCTGTTATCTACAGACAAACAACTCACCGGGGTGGGTATGTGCTTAGGAGTGCTCTGTGGGTTTTTCCAAGGACAAGGGTCACGCCCCCTTCCTTAGGACAGGCCTTGAGGTAGAAGCTGCTGTTATTTATTTATTTTTAAAAATGGAGTCACATTAGTTTCTCAGAACCAGCCTAGCACAGACGGAAACTGCAGAACTGTGAGCCAGAGCAACCTGTTCCCTTTCTATAGCCCAGGTGCTGCACGGAGCCGCAGAGAGCTGGCTAACACCTGCACTCTTCCAGGAACAGCTCTCAAAGGTGCTGGGCACACGATTCCTTGGGAGAAGAGCTGACCTCATGGTAGAGATTCGTAGGCACACGTCAACAGCCTCCCCGTCTTTCTCTCTCCTCAGCCCTCGGCATCCCCTGCACCCACATGGCAAGAGCCTATTCAGGTAAAATATTCATGGCTATAAAAACCGTCACTGAAGACACTGGAGAAACCCATCCCAGCGTCTCCAGGGAAGGTCGCCTCTTCGTTTATTTGCTTTTTTCTCTTTCAAGATTCTATATTTAACAGTTTAAATTTAGAAGCTTTAGGTTTTGTTGATTTCTTTTTAAAAAGTTAAAGCCTGATTCTCGGAGTTGCTTTCGATCTTCTCCTGCCCGTGAGGGGGACCTGTCTGGGACACGGCCACCCCTGGACCACTGGGGGTGAGGTAACTGCCTGGATTGTGCAGGAGGGCTGTCCCAGTTCTCCTCTGTCCTTGGAAGGCACCCTGTCCCCTGCTGCCTCTTGGTGGAGAGGATGGCTTTCCCACTTAAGGAAGAGCTTCTCCAGGCAGGTCACTAAGCCACCAACCGACCCAGTTCCAGATCCGTTTACAAGAGGACTGGGCAAGAGGAACTGTCGGGGCCTCTGAAATGGCCTTCCTCTCACAGCAGAATATGCCAAAGGTTTGGAGAAGGGCAAAGAAGTTGCAGGTCCCAGCAGCCGTCCTCCGTAGCCAAATGCTGCATGAAAATATAGCCAATAATTGTCAAGTTGAAGCCGTGTGATGTTAAACATCTGCTTGCTAGGAAATACTTGGGTAATTGAAAACAGGATTTGTTTAAATTCCAAATCCCCAAAGGAAGCTTTTCCAGGGACCTTTCCCCACCACCCACTCTCACCCTGCAGCCTGGGCCTCAGGCCACAGAACTGGGCTGGGACCCCAGCAGTGTGCAGGCTGCTCCGCCCAGAGAGCCACTTCCCCAAGGTCACCAGCCACCAGGCCTTTGGTCTCAGGGTCTCAGGATGTTTGAATGAAGAAACGCTTGTTTTTGTCCAGATGAATGTTCATATTATCCAGATGATTTGGCAACTACAGTAAAACTAAAGGCAACAATAAGGAATTTCTTACCTCTCCCAAATCTACATGCCTGCACTGGTCTTGAACTCTTTCTTGTTAGGCCAATCTAATGTTTTTCAAGCAAAAACAACAACTCTATTCTATAGTATTTTTAGCCCATTGTCAGTTGCAAGCAATGCAGAGGTGTATGCGCGCGCATGTGTGTGTATGTGTGTGTGTGTGTGTGTTTGTGTGTGTGTGTGTGTGTGTGTGGGGAGAGAGAGAGAGAGAGAGAGAGAGAGAGAGAGAGAGAGAGAGAAGAGAATAATAATAGATAACAATGGTGAACATTTTTCCATGAATTGGCACACAAAGCTGAGTGCATTAATAAAGGCCATAATTCAATTAGTTCCTATGTGGTAAGGGCCACAATCTGCTATTTTATAGGTAAGAAAATGGAAACCCAGAGAAGCTAAGTATCTTGCCTTTGGAGACACCAAAGAGAGGCACCCCCTCTCCTCATCCCTCTGCACTCTTTCTTTTGCCACCTAGATACTTCCGGTTCCTTGACTCCCCCATTCTCCCTGTAGAACCATCTCCAGTTCCTTCCCCCTTCCCAGTCCTGGCCCCCCAGGCCATCGCAACCCACCAACAAATACCCGCTTCTGAATGAAGTCCATGTTCAGTGTTCAGGTGACCAAGCCCTGCTAGGGACGCTCAGACCACCCCCAGACATGCCCCTGCCGGTTCACGATGCCCCAACTGCCTGGTCCTGTCTCTCCTGCTCCTCTTGGCCCTCCTCTTCCTGGTAGGCAGACAGCTCAGCTCAGCCCCCACAATGGTCTCCCTCCTACAGCAGCGAGAACCTCTTCTCTAACTCTCTTTTTGACCAGCAGAAACTTTTTTGCCAACCTACAAAATGTTTTTAGGAAACAGATTCTAAAGTTTCCTGCCCAACTCAATGGCTCCTAGGTACACGGTCAATGTGAAGGGGAAATGATTAATTTTGGACACTGGGGATGACCTGATTCATATTCTGTCCCTCAGTCAGACCCAGAAGCCCTGCCAGTGGGAGATGGATGGCAGAGGTGAAGGGTGAGCTGTGGCAGGGACGCAGACATTCTCCCCAGACAGCTCAGTGCTGCCTGCACCGAGATCGTAATGGGGCCTCCTCCTTACACGGCAGCTCACGGTCCCCTAAGAGACACTCAGGGGCAGGCAGGGCCACTGCTTTCCTCAACTAAATATTCTTTAATATTTAAAGAATACACCTGCCCCTGGAGTATTTCAGATTGATCCTCCTTCTGACCCCAGGATATATGGAGAATACGATAGCTTTCAGTGAGATTCTTACAATGTAAAACAGGCCAACAGCTCGCTAAACACTCCAAAGCCATGGTCAGCTCTTGGGGTCTTTGTTGAGCCCACTGTGAGCGAGGTGCTCTAGCAATATCCTAGTTACACCACAGACTGCACTGTCCCTGGCTGGGTGGTGCTGGTAAAGCCAACATGGTTTCTGCCCTGGTGATCTCATAGAGAAGAGAAGCTTTAAGCAAACAAGCTCACAAATAAAAACATAACTGTGAACAGTTGAAAGTGCTGCAAAAGAGAAATAAGATTTGTTATGGGTTGAATTGCTCCTCCCCGACCAGAAAAAGTTCTGCTGAAATGCTGATCCTTGCACCTCGGTGTGACTGTTTGGACACAGGCCATTGAAGACACAAGTCAAGATGAGTTCCTGCTGGAGTGCAATGGGCTCCTGATGCAATACGGTGGCATAAGTAACAGGGACACAGAGAAGTATGGACACACTCGCGGAGAGGGAAGGCGGTCATAGGTGGATGGCGGAGACTGGAGTTATGTTACTACAAGTGGAGGAACACCTGGGGCCACCAGAAGCCAGGAAGAGATAGGAAGGATCAAGGCTTTGGAGGGACCCTGCTGGCACCTGGGCTTCGGTCTTCGGCCCCCACAGCCTCTAGAGGACAAATTTCCATCGTGTTGAGCTGCCCAGTTTGTGGTACTTTGTTGCAGCCACCGAAAAGTAACATGGGCTCTCTGAAAGAAAGACAGTTGGCCTAACTCAAAACAGCACGTCCGTCCCTTAGACTCCTTTGAGGAAAAGTGATAGAGGGAGGTGCCAACTATGTCACATATGAAACCTACTCAAAGGAGATGGGGAATCATAGAAAATCAAAATAGATGCAGTATAGCTAAGCCCTGGGAAGGACAGGACAGTTCTGGGGTCTGGGGCAGGAACATGGAGATTTGTCAAGGTGTGACATCAGAAGAAATAAGAAATACATTCCCACAAATACACTCCCTTGGAGAAATCTGACCAAAATTCACATTCTGGGACAGAGAACCCAATTGGCTTAGTGCCAACTGCTTGGAGGGCTAGAGATCTGGGTTGAAGGAACTGGACTCCTTGAGAGCCTACGCCCACCAAGACTGCTTGATT
Organism: Callospermophilus lateralis; assembly: GCF_048772815.1. NCBI lineage: Eukaryota > Metazoa > Chordata > Mammalia > Rodentia > Sciuridae > Callospermophilus > Callospermophilus lateralis. Next base: position 23,987,701 of record NC_135323.1, read on the forward strand.
CTCAATGGAAAAACAGAGCACGGCTACCAACAGAAAAGAAAGATCAGTAGACAGAGTGACTCTCTGCGGGAGAGCCTCAGCTGGCTCTTGAAGCAAGGGGAAACATGCAGGTGGAGATAGAGGCCAAGGAATGATGGCAATGAGTTCAAGGTCATCAGAAACAACTGGCATCTTCCAGGGACCAGCAGGCAGAGACGGATGTGATGTTAACTGAGACGGGAAACCTGGAAGGTGACTACATTTAGATGAGATGATCAGGAGTTTGGTTTGGAGGGGATCTTTGGTTTGAGAAGGAAGTTGAATACTTAAGTGTTAGCCCAGAAGAGAGGTCTGGATGGACCCGCACGTGGAGGGGCTGGGACACACAGGTGGAAATGGTTGTGGTCACCAAGCACAAGAGAAGTGTTTCCCAAAAAGGGAGTGGCTGCATCCCATATCACTGAGTGCTGTAGCAAAGCCAGGGCTGGGAAGAGTCTTTGGGTCTGGCAACATGGCGGACATTGGCAATTCCAACAGGAGCAGTTTCAAAAGTGAGTTGGAAGCCAAGCCAGCCAGTTGCAAATAAATGGGCATGAATTCATCTAATTGTCCCCACTGCCCTGCAAGGTGGTAATTCTTACCATCTCTTGCAAACGAGGAGATCAAGGCTCAGAGTTTTAAAAAATGTGCCTTTGTTTTTACACTGCAGGGAGAAGAGTGAAAATTTCATACCAAGCCTGCGCAGATTTACAATGTTCAGATTCATCCATTAAGGGAAGCTAACAGGTATAAAAATGTCATTAAGTAGAAGCAAGAACTTGGTGAAGTGGGGACAGCTGCTCATAAATAGTGGGCTGCTGGCCACAGAGCATTCTGGGAATCCCAGTTCAGGAGAGGAGAACAAAGGGTAAGAAGGCAAAGGCCCTCAGCCCAGGTCTGCTCAGCATGAGGCAAGTCCCCCCATCCTCTAACAGGCCACTGAGCCCTCTTGAGTCCTGTTCTGGCAGAAGGTCAGGTTCTAAAATCAGTCCAGGAAGCCAAAATCTTGCAGAGTGGAAGTGGCCTTTGAAAGGTCTTCTCAGTGGACACCAACATACTGTCTCAGGGAGTCCACCAGATGTCCCTTCCTCCTGCAGGGACAGAACGTGATGAGAGGGAGCACCTGACCCGTACCAAGGGGCCATGTGGTATGAGGACCTCAAGGCTCCGAAACCATCAAAGGGGCAGCAGATCCACCCCCTCCATGCACATCACTGGGGCACACGCATCAGGTGGACTAACCCCTGGTGTTTAAAGCGTCCTCACTCATGTCTGACCATTTTAGAATAATAAGGATCAGATGTTCCCTCCACCACAAATGACCAGAAAACTGGACAAGCTGTTGTCAGGCTCTGAACCGAGAATCCACACTTCTCAGGCTTTGAGCCACAGCAAGGGACTGTGAACCCAAAGGAGGAGAAACAAAGGGGGTGAGTCCCAAGATTGCCTGCTTCCTGTCCAGAGCGCAAGTGGGGGACAGAGCAGGGTCTGTCTTGGTAGAGAGGCCGGAGCTGGAAGCTCGGGTATCTGGGGGTTCAGGACGGAGCTCTGGGGAGGAAGATGCTATGCAATCAGGGTGCTCCATGGATCTGTGCAGGTGTCCCTGGGGCTCTGCTGATTAGGTGCAAAGACTGAAATCCCACCAGACCAAGCAGAGAATGACCTGAGAGCTGAACACCCGACGTTCCCAGAGTGCACATAAGAACAGGACTCTGAGCCCTACTCCACCCCAGCCAGACTGGGGAGTGTGCATTGGTTACAGGGTCATCCAAGGAGCCCCCACTCATGTGGTGGGCTGCAACTGTCCTTGCAGGCCATTCTAGTCCTTCCCAGCAGAGCTCCAAGGATCCAAGGGGTCCCCAAGGAACTCGCCCACAGCCAGCACCATCCGGAGGAGGAGACCAAAACACAAGCTGAATGACATGCTACGAAGCGGGAGGAGGTCCTGCTGCACATGTGGCACCCCCTGAGGTGGGTGTGGTGAGCCGTGGGCACGGGGTGTGGCGTGGGAACGGGGTCCTGCAAGGCCGCCTGACTCCACGTTGGCTCTTGGCCACGAGGCGTGCTTCAGACCCGCCTCTTCCTCTGCACAGAGCAGCGCCTCACCCTTCGCACCCCCTTCTTCCTGGGCCTTTGCTGAGGAAAAATCAGAACATCTAAATGTCCCAGTGACTCACTTTCCATTAATTTCATAGAAACACCACTTCTGGAAATAGCCATAGCCCTCATCACGAGAGAATAAACTGAAGCATATAAATCACATTAGAGACGCCGATATCCCCTTTAAAGCATAGCTTGATGGGCTCAGAGATTATTTTTATTGCATTATATTGGCGATACTATACAGCTTTAAGTAGCAAAAATGCAGGTACGAGGAGGTTTCACACCACAGAATACAATCCGGGATGTTTATCTTCCAGCTCTGTAACAGATGGGAGGAGATAAGGCATGATTCACTGAACAAGAGATAAGGGTAACAAGGGTCTTAAATGCAGATCTTAACACAGGGCAGCAGGAACCAGGCCCAGCTGAAGCGGAGAGGGGGGAATTTAGAGCAGAAGAGAGGTGAGCTGTTGCTGAAGGGGACCCTGGGCTGAGTCCCGCACCTGTCAGCTCTGAGACCTGGGACAGATTCCTCCACAGATTCCGCCACCTCCACTTGTCCGACCTCCGGGCTCCCGCGGTGGATGGTTTACTTGTTTGTCCTTTTACAAAATGAGAATGAAAATCATTACTACCAGATGAGACTGTTTTGAGCAGTTAATGATGCATTTCAAGTGTTTATGACAATACTGGGGCATGGTGACTGCTCAGCGTTAGACATTATCATTATCATTTTATCATTGTCATGATGATAACTTCATAGGTATTATCAGTATACTATCACCTGCCTATAGCACTTGACATAAGGATCAAGTAGAACATGAGCATACAACTTCACATACTCTGCCTGGCCAGTAATAGGTGCTCAATAATGATATATAAGAAATAATATGGTACATAAGAAATAATAAGGGGAATTGGGTGCATAAAAATGTTGACGTTCTATATGTTTCAAAGCACCAATAAAATTAAAAGATGAACAGGAAAAATTTTGCAACAAATATAGCCTTAACAAATAAAAAGTTCATATAAATTAAAAGGAAGATAATAAAACCCCAGTGGATAAAGAGAACAAGGAAAGATAAATAAATGACTACTAAAAATTTAAAGTATTGGTTAAAATCATTAATATTCAAAGAAATAAAAATTAAAAAGCAAAAGGTAGCAAAGCACTCTTTCCAGAAAGATGACTGACAAAATGTATCAATAATCTTAAACAATGTTTATGATTGGCCAGGCAGGGTGGTGCACACCTGTAATCCCAGTGGATACTCAGGCTGAGGTGGGAGGATCTCAAGTTCAAAGCCAGCCTCAGCAATTTAGTGAGGCCCTAAACAACTCAATGAGACCCTGTGGCTAAATAAAATACAAAAAGAACTGAGATGTAGCTCAGTGGTTGAGCACTCTTGGGCTCAATCCCAGTATTTAAAAAAAAAAAAAAAGGCTGATGCTCATGTAGTTGATGGTGCCTCTTCTAAGGATAAGTCCTCAGAAAATAACCAGAAAACTGGACAAAGATTTATTGCTAAGATGTATATTTTCAGTATCATCTGCGATAGTTGTGTTCAGAGGTAGCTATTATAGGTTGACTGCTTCTGTTTTCCATAACCTTAATGTTGTTAGAGTATTGCTTCCACAATAAACATGGATTGGGAAAAAAAAAGATCATTTTTATATTAAGACATATCACTCTGGAGAGATTTTCAAATTGCTTTTAACCAGTAATTGCTGTTTCTTGGGTACTTAAAATGCCCAGTGTTTTAGTGCAATTGCAGACGGGAGGAAAGGTTTATTTGTCTTTTGAGGCACCAGAGAAGCACCGGCATGGGCTGCATGCAGGCAAGTGACAGCGCCTAGGTCGCAATGGGGCTTTGCCAGCCACGGCTCTTCATGCATGACCGAGGCAGTCACTCTGTTCTGTGAACAGGCATCCAGGTGCTCAGGGATTCTCTAAGTAGCTCAGCGCCAGCTCAGCCACGGAGTCTCACCAGCTAGGAGTCACTGCCACCAGAAGGGGCCGACCACGTGTCCCTGAAGGAGAGGCTCATGAGCAACCATGGCATTATCACCCCCTTACCAGTGCCACGCCTGCATTGTTGGGAGATTAAAGACAGGTAAAAAGGTGGAGACACCTTGTTAGTGATTTTTTTTTTTAAGAATGATGGTGTTTGGAGTATTCAAAATCTAGAGAAACGCCACAATCCTCAAAGACCCTGAAAGCGTCACTTTTAACAACTTTATTTTGGGAAACTCTTGCCAAAAAAACAAGCCATTTTTGGAGTGCAGGCACTAGGTAAGAGAGCTCATGGTGACTTCTCCTTCCACTGTGCTTCCCTGGCTTAGAGAAGGAAAATCCAATCCTGCAGGTTCAGTTGAGTCTGAGAGGCTTCTGCAGGGCCAGCTTTCTGTATCTCTCCAGAACATCTTCACAGCAAGATGTTCACGTTCTCCCACCCTGGCCGCTCCCAGCCGGGGCCTCTGCCCAGCCTCCGCTGTTGCCTCCCCCTTGACCTCCGTCCTCGGGCACACTCAGTATTCTGCAGGTGATCCTCATGGATTCAGCCCTGGGCTGCTGGGATGATGGCCTGACACTCCAGGGACCCTGTGCCAAGCACGTTAGGCACTTCCAGCCTGCTGAGAGTGGCGCAGGCTATTGGCAGGTTGTAGCTGAGACAGACAAATCGATGCCGCAGTTGGATGAGGTGAGGTGCCCCCGGCATCCTGACCGAGGCTGGCGCTCCTAGGCCACTTCCCTTCCGTCATGTTGAAAGACAGCCGAGGCAGGGGCCCCTGAGAATCCCAATCACGTCCTGAGGGTGGTCCTCCTGAGCAGTCGGCCTGGGGGAGGGGCAGGCTATCACCTGGCTCCTTTGGCCAACAGATATCCCCAGCACCTGTCTGGAGGGAACAGCACTCGCTCTCTCCATGGAATCAGTTGCTCATGCTTCAGTTTTAAAGAAGAAAACAGTGTGCCCATTTAACACTTAATCAGGGGATCCCCTAAAGTGCGGGGATGGGAGAAGAGGGGTTCAGAAGCTGCTCATGTTCATCAGGGCTGATTCGGGGACTGAGACCAGGCAGAGGCCATGTGGGTGGGGCAGGGGCTGAAGCACCCTGAACACTGTGCAGACTGCGCCCGACCCTCTGTCAGCACCTGTCTTCCCCTGAAAGCTGGCCAGGCACCCGTGTGCAGGAAGTGTCCCTAAAGGGACATTATGGAGCTCAGAGACAGGCTTCTCTACCCCCACCTGCCCCACCCCCAGCCCCAGAAACACCCTGGACCCGACATTCCCCAGAAGTTGTAGAACGCCCCTTACCAGCGCCAGCCCCCCCTGTCTCCTACCTGCCTTATCAGGCTGTGCTTTCACCTAAGGCTCCAACCTGGATTCCTGACCCTCCTCGGCTGCCCCCCTCCTACCAGCCTGACCTCTGGAGGGAGTGCCTTGCTGACGTCACCACCCACACATCCCATGCCGTTGACCCCCCGGGGGCCCATTTCAGTGTCCCTCCTCTTACCATCCTCCAGGTGGTAAGCTCTGAGCAACACGCGGCCAAGGTCCAGGGATGAGTGGCACGTTGTGTTTGGCTCCGGACACACTTGCTGGCCCCAGCCCCGTGCACTCTGGTCTCTGGCTGAACTCATCTCACTGTCTCCCTAACCATCCATTACCTGCTGCGGTTGCTCCTCCCAGCCAGGTCTCAGGTGAGAGCCCAGCAGCTTCCCAGGGTGAGCAGGGGTCCCACTGGAAGACCCCTCCTTGGCCTCCACTTCCTCCCCGCCTTCCCCTCTCTGTGAGGCTCCCATCCCGCTCCCCTGCCTCCAGAGCCACGTCCTCTCACCCCAGCGCACTGTGGCAGGCAGGGCCTCCACCTGCTCAGCCCCTGCTCACCTTGCCCCTCATGCCCATCACCTCGACACACTGCACCTTCCCCAGCCTCTCAGCCCCCACACATGCCAGTCCCCGCAGTGGCTCTCCTCCTCCCTCAACTCTGTCTTTAGGCTGAGCTTGACTCCAACAGTCAGTGGACTAATGCCAACCCCTCACCCCACAGATGCTACGAGCTCTGGACACTGTTACCACTCCTGTCTCAAAGTCTCTCCTGCTCTCCCCTAGCTCCTTGAGGACGGCCTTCCTGGCTCCTTGCCCCGCCCACTGGGCTGCCTGTGTTCCCAGGCCCGCTATGCTGCCCGCCTCCCCCTGTTCCACAGGTCGCCTGCTCTGGCTTTGACTCCTCTGTGTCAACCTGTCCACTACCAGCTGCTGTGACCTCAGCATTCCCTTGTTTACTGTGATGCCCGTCCTTACCCTGGAACCCTCTCTGAGGAATACAAGTTCCAGAAACTCCACATTCCCTAACTAACTCATCCTTTTCTGTCTCCATGCCTGAGCTCAAGTACAAGGCTCCTCTCCACCAGCCAAGCCAGCAACCAGGAGCTGTTCTGGATCACCCACCCTGCAGTCCTTGCTGCGACCTTGGATTCCCTCTGGATCACCCACACTGCAGTCCTTGCTATGACCCTGGAGTATTTCTGGGTCACCCACCCTGCTGTGACCCTGGAGCTGTTCTGGATCACCCACCCTGCAGTCCTTGCTGTGACCTTGGATTCCCTCTGGATCACCCACACTGCAGTCCTTGCTGGGACCCTGGAGCATTTCTGGGTCACCCACACTGCCATCCTTGCTGGGACCCCGGAGCCATTCTGGATCACCCACAGTGCAGTCTTTACTGTGTCCTGCAGCCATTCTGGATCACCCACACTGCAGTCCTTGCTGGGACCCTGGAGCATTTCTGAATCACCCACACTGCAGTCCTTGCTGTGACCTTGGATTCCCTCTGGATCACCCACACTGCAGTCCTTACTGGGACTCCGGAGCCATTCTGGATCACCCACAGTACAGTCCTTGCTGAGACCCCAGAGCCATTCTGGATCACCCACATTGCAGTCCTTGCTGCCTTCAAACCTGTGAGACCCTTTCACAGCTCCAATACCTCTGGTCTCATGCCTTTTCCCATCCTCCTCTCCCAGAAAACTCCTCCTCCACCTGCAATCTCAGGGCAACTATCAGTGGCCTCCTCCTGCTCACCGTGGCCCACTCCCTGGCAGCCCAGCTGCATGGTCCTCTGTGCCCAAACCTGGTCCCTTCCTGCAAGTTACTTAGCAGGCCGTGGCCAAGGTCCGAACATGGCTGCTTACTCTTGTAGGTTCCGGGCTGCTGCAGGAACAGGACTGTGTCCTGCTGGTTTCTAGTCCTATCGCTGACCATGGAAGACTGGGTATCGTAGAGAAAGGAAATTTCTTCACTGAATGAGGAGCCTGTGCCTTCTCCAAAGGACGTCATGGTGAAAGAATGTGCCAGGTGCCACCTGCTCCTGGAGACCTCTGAAGATGTTGACAGGGACACATTTGTATGGAAATGCCCGTGATGCACCATGTTGAATTATTAATGTCCTCTCCTAGAGATCATTCGTATCTACTGCCCAGAGGAAAAAAGAAATCTAAATCTAACTAGGCTTTCAGGGAAAAAAAAAAAAGAAGAAGAAGAAGATTATCATTCTATACATGGAAATTTCATCAATAATTAACTTCCAGAGTTTTAATAGATTTCATTCACAAATGCTCTGTGGTTCACCCAGAGTCATTAACTCCAGCTGTATTTTGGGCCCTGACGAAGTAATCAGAGGTCCATAGAACAAACAAGGGTGTGGCGGGGCCTGGCTCCAGACCATTGTTCCTCGGCAGTGGCCGACTGTGTCTGGGGCTCAGGCAGAGTCTGTGAAAAACAACATTCAACATGCAAGATGCGGTCCCTGGTTGCAGGGGTTGCTACGGGCTGAGCTAGGTCCACATCCACATTCACATGTTGACATCCTGACCCCCAGAGTCTCAGGATCTGGAGAGGGGTCTTCGAAAAGATAATGAAGTTGCTACTGCAACCTAGAAAGTTAATCCGGGGCTCATCAGGAAGCTGATTGTTTCGTCACCGTCACTCCCACAGCCTGGGTGCCTTCTGCAGTCTCAGTTCCTGTACCACCTCCTGGGGCCTTCCCTCTGTCTGTCCACAGGCTCATCACCCTGCCAGGCTGCCACCTAGGATCACAGGTGTCTGTCAAATTCTCTCAGCCTTAGCCACCTGCCTGTTGAGAGTGCATGTTTAGCTAATGCTGCTTTGGGCCAAAATCCAAATATTCAGGGCTTCCTGTTTGAATTACAAGACTTACACACCTCTTACTCATTCTTTTAGCTAACTATTATTGTCAAATATTTGTCCAGCAGAAGATAAACTTGATGTGTCACCCTAGAGGACAGCTTTCACACCTGTGTGTAGAAAACACGGGAAGGCAGGTTTTTCTTCTGTAAAAGGGCAAAATTGTTAGCAGATATAACTAATAATGGCATGATGTGCCTTTCAAAGAAATGATCTTTCTTCCCAGGTACAGTGACACATGCCTGTAATCCCAGCAACTCAGGAGGCTGAGGCAGAAGCATTGCAAGTTCAAGGTCAGCCTCAGAAACTTAGTGAGTCCTTTAGCCACTTAGTGAGACCTTGTTTCTAGATACAATATAAACAATTCTGGGGATGTGGCTCAGTGGTAAGCAACCCTGGATTCACTACAAAAGAGGAGGGTAAGGACGGGGAGGAGGACGGGAAGGGAAAGAGAAAGGAAGGAAGGAAGAAAGGGAGGGAGGGGGAGGGAGGGGGAGGGGAAAGAGAAGGGAAAGGAAGGGAGGGACGGGGAGGGGGAGGGAGGGGGGGGAGGAAGAGACAGAAAGGAATAAAGGAAGGAAGGAAGGAAGAGGAAGGGAGAGAGGGAGGGAGGAAGAAAGGGAGGGAGGAAGGGAGGGAGGGAGGAGCCTCCCTTTCTTGGAAATCATGAAGCAAGAGATCAGGGCAACAGTGACATGTCACCTCTCCTGCGTGAAGGCCCCTGGGTTCACCCCTGACTCCCATCTCCCCTCTTGTGTTGCCCCTGGTAAGTGACTCGATCCCCAGGTGCACCCCCCCCTCAGTCTCTTCTTCCCACCCCTCCCTGGGGCTCTCCCTCCCTCCCTGGGATAAGGCAATGTCCCTTCCCTTGCCTCCCTACCCACCCACTCAGTCCCCGTTTGGCACCTGGAGTGGCCTTCCCCAAACCCAGATCCCCTCTTGGGTCTTTAGCCACATCGCTCAGCTCCATCCCCGTCGTGTAGACTGCCTTGAGAGGCCAGGGTCGGGGCTCTGCAAACTCACTGCCCCTCGCCAGGGGACTCCCCACTTGGCCTGACCTTAGGGCCTCCCTCCTCCCTGCTGCCTGTGCCCCTCAGCCTGACAGGAGCAGGGGCGCCTTGTTCCACGGCAGCAGCTGGGTGGACCCTGCGCTCGACACCCCAGAGCCAGCCTACACATGCCCAGGAGACCCCAACACCACCCCTCAGAGGCTCAGCATCCTTCTCAGGGACAGTCCTCTAAGACTGGGGCCCCATGAGTCATCTCTCCCTTTGTCCCTAAAGCTCTACAACTGGGAGCCATGGCCACCTGGGTCCCTCCCTCCCCCCTTCTTCTCAATGTCCAACGAATTCCCCACATTAGATTCCCTCCTTTGGGCCAGGTGTAGGGGACATGCAGTAGTCCCAGCTGCTCGGGAGACGGGACAGGAGTGTCCCTTGAGCCCACAAGCTTGAAACCTGCTTGGGCAAAAGAAAGTAACCCTGTCTCAAACAACAAATGCATGTATAGATATTATAAAATATATACAAATATATGTATCATAAAAAGCAAAAATCTCCACCTTCGAACCTGGAGTCTGCTGCCCTCTTGCCTGGACCCTGGCTCATGGCTTCGCTGGACCTCCAGGGTAAAGCCCCAATGTCTTCGAGTGGTTTTCTGAGCCCACAGTGACCTTTCCCCAGCCCTCGTGTCCACGCCACATGTGCCAGCTTGCGTCTCCTCTCACACCCTCCCTGTCCCTCTTCTTGTCCTGTCTCTGGGTTCCTTCCTCTTTTGCGTGCTCTAGGAACATTTCCAGTGGAAGGAAGACGGACGGGAGAGAGAAGGCCCGGCCCTCGGCGTCTCCTTGCCCCAGTACACTGTGCTGGGCCACCTCCCCTCTGGAATGGAAGTGTGCTTGGGCCGAGAGGCACCGGGGCTAGTCGGGCTGACTGTCCTGCTCGGTGCGTTTCCTGGCTGAGATGGACAGGCCTGGCCACCTCTGTTGGCTTCTCCACTCGCCTCTGACCAAGGCTCCACTCCACAAAGCAGTGACAGTAAAAACAGGTCCTAAAAGCAGGAGATGACCCGAACGTGACCCCGTGCTAGAAGCAGGGGGCTGGGCCGGCCAGGGACACATCACAGGGCTGGCACCGGGGTCCTGCAGCAGGATTCCGGCTCACAGACAAAGGACCATCCTGATGAAAGAGCAGAAAGTGGCCTTTGGACCTGGAGGCCGCCCCGACCTGAAACCAAAAGACGGGACAAATCCCTGTCCTTTTTTTTTTTTTTTTTCCCGCTTTTTTTTTTTTTTTTATTGATTGTTCAAAACATTACAAAGCTCATGATATATCATCTTTCATACATTTGACTCAATTGGGTTATGAACTCTTGTAACAGCCGCTCCTCTGCCAAAGGAGGGAGCCCGTTTCCAACGCAGGGGCTCTGGCAACTCTGTCTCCACCCTGCCTCCTGCCCACTTGCCTTCTGCCCTCCTTGGGGTTGAAAAAGCTCTTGAAGTATTTTTCATCTGTTCCAAGTAGCACTCAGGAGACGGCCTTTCTCTTCCTGTGATGCCATGTGTGTGTGCGCATGCATGTGTGCATGTGCATGTGTGTGTGCATGTGCATGTGTGTGTGCGTGCATGTGCATGTGTGTGTGCATTGTGTATGTGTGTGCACGTGTGTGCATTGTGCATGTGTGTGTGCGCGTGTGTGTGTGTGTGTGTGTGTGTGTGTGTGTGTGTGAAATGCCCCCAATCCCCTGCAGTGAGCCAGCTCGTGCGTGCTCCCTGTGAGTGGAGAGACCAGCAGGAGGCCAGGAGAGGACAGGAATGTTTCTGAGATTTTCTGGCCTCAGCAGATAGGATAGGCCCCGGGATGGGAAGGGGGAGCTGCAAGGCCTGAGCCAGGATGGGGGCCCCGAGTTCAGGCCCTTCCTTGGCACTGAGGTGCCCTCTTTGATTCACAGAAGGATTTGTTAGTACCCTGCAGTTCCTATGCAGGCTCAGTATTCCTGTACCAGGTGAGTTATTTATACTGATCTGTGTTCCTGGGGGCCGCAGGGAAGCCATGGAGCCGGAAGCATCGTTTAATTCATCACCGCCTGGCTCCCCGGTCCTGCTGGTTACACTGTGGCCATTTTTACTGCCACTTTGCCAGTTCCCCACGTTGGCAGAGAGAGCAGTCTCCACAGGATGCTCACCCCTGGGGCATGGCCCAGGCCCAGGGGAGGCTGCAAGGCCTCTGGGACCTGGCACTGCCCCCTCGGACCTGCTCACTGGGTTCACCTAGTGCAGATGGAGCCTGCTGGACCCCAGCTCTGGGCTGGATGCTCTGCCCAGGTGACCACATCTCAACTTCACGAGGCCCCAGTGCTGCCCTGGTCTACCTGGTCCATAGCTTCACAGCCAAGAGCAGAGGCCACCCCAGGGAGCTACTTAACGCCTCTGCATCAAGTGTCCACACTGAAAAATGAAGACACCTCGTGAGGGTGAGAGGGATCAACAAAATCAGGTGCTGAGGGCATCCATGGGAAGCGGACCACAGGGTCAGGGCCAGGTGTCCTGGCAATGTCCTGATGGCTACTGCAGCCTCATTCACAGAGGTTCACGAGCCACGTCATGAGCCACGTCACCGAACCCCTATGAGCCTCCTTTTCTGTAGCTACACAGAACTGTGAGGCAATGGGACCCTAGAAAGTTGGACAGCATGCAGTTCTGACTGGCAGGGGTGATGGGGAGGAGGAGGAGGAGAGGGAGAGGGAGAGGAGGGAGATAAAGACAGGAGGGGGAAGGAGGGAGGGAGAGGAGGGAGGAGGGGGAGGGGGAGGGGGGAGGAGGGGAGGGAGGGGAGGGGAGGGAGGAGGGGGGAGGGAGGAGGGAGGGAGGAGGGAGAGGAGGGAGATAAAGACAGGAGGGGGAAGGAGGGGAGGGAGGAGGGGGAGGGAGGAGGGGGAGGGAGGAGGGGGAGGGAGGAGGGGGAGGGAGGAGGGGGAGGGAGGAGGGGGGAGGGAGGAGGGAGGAGGGAGAGGAGGGAGATAAAGACAGGAGGGGGAAGGAGGGAGGGGGAGGAGGGGAGGGAGGAGGGGGGAGGGAGGAGGGAGGGAGGAGGGAGGAGGGAGGAGGGAGGAGGAGGGGGAGGAGGGAGGGGAGGGGGAGGCTCCCTGCTTCTCCTGTCCTGGCCTCCCCTCCTGCAGCTCAAGCTCCAAGGTCCAGCCCAGGTGCTGTGTCCTCTGACTTGCTGGCCCTTCTTCCTGCAGTGCTGCTTCCTCTGTGCGCCTCACACCAGGCCCGTGGTCATCCATCAGCCGAGAGCCGGGCCAGGAAAGACCACCATGCCCACACACAAGCATGGGGCCAGAAAGTGGGCTGGTCCTCCCTGGCAAGGGTCAGCAGCAAGCTGGCTGGACTCCTGAGCACCCCGATTTCTGAGTCTTTGGGTGGGGGAGGAAGTGGGCGGGATTTGCCTGTGTTCTTGGTAGCAATTGAGTCTCTCTCTGCCTCACAACACCCATGGGGGTTTTCTGGTAAACTTCCCCCCAGTGAAGGCCCAGTCTTAGCCCAGCTCAGTCCTGCTTAGCGGACAGCAAATGGCATCCTCTTTCCTTTCACCGAGGAACCAGGTGCGTCACTGAGGAGAGATCCCGCTCCTCACTGTCCAATACCTGGAAAGGCCATTTCCTTAACTGGTGGCCAAATGCAAAAACAGGTCACTTCTCAGCCGGTGGCACTCTGCCCCACTGTATGTGAGGATCACTTGGAGGGCTTTAAACATTGGCCAGTTAATAGCAAACCTCTGGGTGGCGCCCAGATGCAGATCTATTTTTAAAGCTCCTAGTGATTCCGATGCCCGTTGAAATCCACACTCCCTTTGGGTGGCTGGAATCCCTCTCTCATCTCCTGGAGAGGGACAAACATTTGCACGAGGATCTGTCCCATGGCTGCAGAATTCAAGGGCCAACATGCGTCTCACACTGTGTTGACAGCTGTCCACAGGGTAAGTCAGGCTGGCTATTTCCAAAGAGCACATAATGCAGGATCAGGCAGTTTAGTGGCAGAGTATCACAGAGATCCAATGTCCCTCAGCAGAGGAGGGGATTCCAGAACCCGGGCCTGGGGCGCTTCCCCTGTTGGTGAGACGGGCTAACAAGCACCCTGCCTGCCTCTCAGGGGCTTCCTGCTCCCGGGTGAGGACAGGGGGCATGCAGGGAAGCACATGCAACTCTGAGGCTCTGTACAGTGACAGGCCATCACGCTGGCTCACAGCCATCACAGCTCTATGTATTTTATGTGGACCTAGAACACACTCAATATAAAAGCCAGAGTCATGTGAGGAAAGTCCTTGTCTGATTGTTTTCCATCTAGAATCAGGGCAAGCAGACATCATGGACATGCTCACAGATACGCTTAAATCACCCCCAGCCCTTCCCAAAGCAAAGCCTCCAACCAATAGTTCAACCTGAGCCTGAGCAAGCACTGCTCAGCAAAAGCGGGCTGCACGCCCTGACCACGCCCCGCCTGAAGAGAAAGGCCATCACGCCAGAGGAGGACAAGGTCTCCCCCAGGCCGCTGCAGGGTTGGGCTCCATCTCACCCTTCTTACCTGCCTCCCTCAGGAGCCCAGGGTGGAGGACGAGCCAGGGGAGGCCAAGTCGGTGCAGGGCAGACCTGGCAGCCCGCACCTCTGAGAACCTCAAAAACCCGGGGTGAGTCAGTAGAGGACCCCTCCTCAGGGGCCACAGAGGCATTAAGGAGTCTCTGGCTCCATTCGGAGGTCAGTAAACATTTTCATTAACTGTTGCTTGAGTTCTCTGAAGCACCTTAATACACGCCTGAGTCTCTTTCTCTCTCCCTCCCTCCCTCTCTCCCTCCCTCTCTCTCTCCCTCACACACACACACACACACACACACGCACACGCACACGCACACGCACACCCCCAGAGGGCTCAGCCAGCACAGCTCTCTCTTTCCCTCCCTCTCTGCCTCCAGCAGTCAGAGTCCCCAGGGTGGGGGCGCCCACTCTCATGACAGCCCCTCCCTCTGTGTCCTGGCTCTGCCAGGTATCCCCTGCCTCAGTTCCAGCTCCTGCTGGGTGGCATCCAGTCCTGAACTCAGAAGTGGGCCCAGAGTCCCAGGGTTCGTGAGCCAAGCCTGTGTTTATGAGCAGCAGTGAGGGGGACGGCCACCATCTGCTGTCACCGAGTGATCATCGCGGTTCGCCGGGTGCACTCTGGGGCTCAGCCACCTTCCTGGCTGAGGGGCATACAGGGAAGCACATGTATCTTCTTCATGACAGGCTTCTTCATGTCCCGGCTCAGCCTCTGGTGAGTGGGGACAAGGACAGTGGCCAGCGTGAAGGTTCATGGTGCTGACGGCAGGAGTTCAGCCCTGGCGCACAGTAGGTACCAGTCAACGTCAGCTGTTATTACCTGTGGACCCCGAGAGCAGCCCTGTGATAGGCTCCTCCCGTCCAACCCAGTGGGCAGATCTGGTGATGTACAAAGAAGCCATGGCCACAGGCTGAGGCGCTGGGACGCGGGGCCAGGACAAGCTCACATGGACGTTCCGTGCCGCGTGCAGAGCCCACGAGTGTCAGTGAATCCACAAACCAGGGGGCACACGAGGCAGAGGTTCCAGAGCCCAAAACACGGGGCAGCAAAACGTCTCCCACACCCACGGGTGGCCCAGAAGTGGCAGCTGGTGGCTTAAGGGGGCCTTGGAGCCGAGGGAGGACGAGAAGCCACCAAATGGACTGACTGGAGGGTCAGAAGGTCCCGCAGACACAGCCTACATGTGACAGCACAAGACCCAGACGCCTGGCCATCCGCCACCCCCAAGTTGGGGGAGCCCTGGCACTTGGACCCAGGCCCAGGGAAACCAGAAACTTAGACCTGACAGTGACAGAGTGTTCTGCCACTTGGTGGAAGGCCAACGTCATATAGAAATTAAATTCAGTTATAAGGAAATAAAAGGCTATTTCTCACAGTAGGAGAAATAGCTTCGGACCCGTCCGAGGGGAGCTTGTGGAAGTGTGCTGGGCCCCCGGGGCCGCCGGCCGCTGTCTGCTTGGAATGGTGATTTGCTCTGCTGGGCAGCCTCGTTTGTCAAGGTGTCACAGGCTGCAGGCCTGAGAACCAGCGGAAAGCGGGGCGTCGGGGACGAGGCCGGGTGCAGAGTCTGGGCCTCTCCAGGGGCCGGTGCAGGCTCCTGTGCACAGAACCCGCCTCCTGCTGCACCTGAACTTGATGTTCTTCCCCAGCAAAGGGGCTCCGAGCCTCTCGGCTCCAGGCCCATGGCTGCTGTAGCTACAGCAAAACCACATCATTCAGTGCAAAACGTGTTTGGCTGACCCACTGTTACGGGGAATTACAATGCACAATTGAGACAGCACCACACTGAAGAACCTGTGCTGAGCCCCAGCAAAACAGGACCAGGTGTGCTTCTCTGATGCGTTTGTTTCCCTCCTGCAGCCTTTCCCAGTGCCCTCCTGCTGGCCCTGGGCGCCGAGGCTGCCCTCCAACACCATCCAGGGCCCCCTGCCTCTCCCCCACGACTCCCAGAGTCCCCACCTCCCCTGTGCTGATGCAGGGTCACACACTCTCCCATGCGCATGCACAGTCTTCACCCCACAGCAGGACACTCCGGGCCCCACCCTGAGCCCCACCCCGAGCCCTGACTGCCCTGTCCGTCAGTGGCGTCACCCTCGCCCAGCTTACCCAGGCCAGTATCCACTAGCACGGGCAGCGCTCCCTCCAAAGCTGTCGCCATCTGCGGGCTCCCCTCCCGACCCTCAGCCACCATGCACTCCAGGCGGCCAGCTCTGCCCTGGACCCTTCAGGGAGCCCCCGCCCAGCATCACGGCTTCCGATCCTGCTCTCATGGTCCCTTGCTCACACAGCGGCCAGAAGAAAAAACAAGAACTGTTTAAAACGTGCATGTGATGACACCCCTTCCCTGTGGGCGTCCGATGGCTTCCTGGGATGTCCCCTAAGACCCACACTCCACAGCGTCTGCAGGCCAAAGGGCTACCGTCCTGTGGGGCCAGCTCGGGCGTTTCTGCTGTCCATTCTCTCCGCTCAGCCACCCTGAACCTCTGTCTCCTTCTCAGATGGAAACTCCAGGCCCATCCCGCTCTGGGCCTGGTAGCTCCTGGTCCCCCCCCCCCGAAGGGTTCTCCCTCAGCAGGTGCTTCTTGTGGGTCAGGTCTCAGCCCAGTGATTCCACTCCATCTAGACTCAGGCCCTTCCCCTCCCCTCGCTCTCTGTGGACCCCAGCTCCTTGGGGCACAAAGGCAGCACTGTGAGGACTAATATAGAACTGATAGAACTTGTGTAATATTTGAGGCTCTGGGTATTAAGACATGGATGGTTTTAGGACAACCATCATTCAATCTGCCCCACATGGTTGAGCAGGTTGTGAACTGCACCAAAATCTATCCTGTGGTTCATTGTCAAATCCTGTGCAAATTCTTCACAAAAAAAAAAAAAAAAAAAAAAAAAGGTTCTGTGTGATACCAGGTACACAAGCCCCAAAGGATACATCTGCCCAGTGAGAGCTACTTTTTCTAATTGGTACAAAGTCTCCGTGTAGGCCAGGCCAGTCAATTGCCAACCCCGCCATGCCCCCTTTCCCCTGGGTCCCTAGAGACTCTTTTGGAGCAACACTTGAGCTTTTAGGACCCATTTAAAACTCCAGAACCCCTCGGTAGGGATGCTCCATTATCATTAATGTTCCCCAGGGCACCTGGAGAACGCCTCTCCATCTGAACTTGAAGTGGCCAGAGGACAGGGAGACCGCGAGAGGCAGCTCAGCTCCACCGTGAAACACACCAATCCCAAACCCACAACCTGAAGCTGCTTGTGACTCCTGTGTCTTCCCGGGCCCTGGCTTTGTCTTCCAGCAGTGTCCTCTGCACCCCTCCTTCCCTCCCGCTGGGCTTTGCTACCAGCCCTGCTTGCCCGAGGGTGGACAGTACTGGGCCTCAGTGCCCGTGAGTACAGTTGGCTGCTGTCCTCTTGGGTGCGGGTGTCTTGGTCTGTGCTACTGCAACAAACTACCGAGGACCAGGTAATTGATAAAGAATAAAAATTTACTTGTGACGTTCTGGAGGCTGGGAAGTCAAAGGTGGAGCCCTGCGGGCCTGGCGCCTGGAGGGCCCTTTCCTCCTGCATGGTGCCTTCTGGAGGGAAGGGTCCCAAGAGCAAAGGAGGGTGCCGTGTCCTCCCAGGGCAGAAGGGTGGAAGAGCGCCAGGAAGCTCCCTGTGAGCCCTAGAAGGGCATCGAGCCGCTCCGCGAGGCCCCACCTCCTAGTCCACCACAGAGGGGACCGAGCTTCCACCTGGAGCTTGGAGGGGACACCTGCGCCCAGAGCAGAGGGCACGAAACTCCTGAGTGTGAACCCGTGGCTGGGCCCGCAAGAGGAACGTGCCCAGACGACAGCCGTGATCCCGAGTCCTGGCCGCGCGGCTCCTGCCTTGCAGACCAGCAGGCTCTGCCTGAGACTTCCGATCCCAGAAAGAGGGGTGGGGGCTGCGGGCCTCGTGGGAGGGTTAACTTGAGTTGAAAACTCGACTGGACTGAGAGATGCCCAAGGTCAAGAGGCTTCTGGGTGCGCCAGAATGATTGGCATGTGGGAGAGCCAACTGAAGTGGAGACCCGCCCTAAGTGCGGGCAGCACCGTCCAATAGGCTGGAGGCTTGGTTGGAATCAAGCCAAAGAACAAGGCAGCTGCAGCTGCAGGTCAATCTTCTTGAGCGGGTTCTTGATGCCTGCTGCTGCCATCCCCTGGGGACGTCAGGCTCTCGCTCCCCCACTCCTCCTGCGCAGGCTCTGCCAAGGATTCTCGGGGAGTTTCCAGAAGCCTTCAGTCTGGACTGGGGCAGCACCATTGATCTCCCTTGTTCTGGGGCTTCAGCCTCTTGGACTGCGCAGCTACTGCTTCCTCTAGCTCCAGCCTGCAGACGGCCACTGTGGACTGTCCAGCTTCTGGTCCTGTAAGCCAACCTCATAAGCCCCCTTTTCTAATCGTCTCCCATTGATCTATTCCTCTTGAGAACCCTGGCTGATACACAGTGGTCAGGGTGGCAGAGAGAGCTGTGACCTGATGTGCCTTTCAGAAAGGGCACTCTCGTGGCTGTGCAGAGGGTCAGGACGGGAGGGCCAAATGCAAAAGCAGGGACAGTGGTCAGCGGTGTCCACAGTTGTCCCCCTGAGTCCATGGGGCTCAGCCCAGGATGCTAAGGTCAGGGGAGAACTTTCGGGTTCATCCCAAAGTCCACAGATGTCATTCTCAGTGTGAACAGAAGGAAGGACGAAGGAGCACAGGGCCTTTCGTCCTGGGCCAGGAGGGCCACTCCCTGAGCTGGGAGGGCTGGGAGAGGCAGCCGGGGGCCAGGGTGGCCGGGGGTAAAGCAGAGCCTCATGTTAAATCTGA
Organism: Callospermophilus lateralis; assembly: GCF_048772815.1. Classification (NCBI taxonomy): domain Eukaryota; kingdom Metazoa; phylum Chordata; class Mammalia; order Rodentia; family Sciuridae; genus Callospermophilus; species Callospermophilus lateralis. Next base: position 24,006,442 of record NC_135323.1, read on the forward strand.
GACCACAAGCACGTGGCTCCAGGCCACAGAGGTGAGCGCGTGTCGCGGTTCCTGAGTGGGCCCTTCTCTTCTGTGGCTCCTGCTCTCCAGAGCTGGCCTGGCCCCTGCCGCTTTACAGACAGGGCTCTGCACAGCACCACAGTCTGGGGACCCAGGCCACCAGCATCAGCACTGACTCCAACGTGCAATGGGATTCCTCCACAGAGGGTCCTGGACTTTGACTCAGAACAAGCCTGAGGGATCTAGAAGCTGATGCCCACTCAGAATCCTGGTCAGCTGCCCTGCCACAGCCGTCTCTCCTCTGGGCCTTCTCAGGCCCACGTGGACCTGGCAAACATTCTATTCGTAACTTCCTCCAGGTAGGCCACGTGCCAGACGCTAGGGACACAGTGAATCTGGAGACTCCGGAGGGAGACTGACTCTTAAATAAGAAAAGGGAAGAAGAACTCACTCTGCCTGGGAGGATGAGGGCCGCTTCACCCAGGACGTGCCGTCCAGACTGGCCTTGAAGGGTGACACGTTCCTTCTGTTCAAAGGAGCAGTGATGTTAAGAGACGAGACTGTGAAGGCCTGTGGCCGGCAGGTGAGCCTGGACAGGTGAGCAGGGCTGAGCAGAGGGCAGAGCGCACCTTGTAGACATCCTGCTCCAACGTGCGTGCCCCCCCTGCTCGCTCTTCTCACAGTTCCATATTAGCTTCTCTCTCAAGAGGTGGGACTCTGGTTCCCTCTCCTTGAACCTGGGCAGAACCTTGGAACTGCCTTGACCCAAAGAAAATGGTGGAAGTAGTGACATGGGACCTCCAAGGCTCAGTCACAAAGGGCTCTGTGGGTGCCCCGGTCACCCGCTCTGAGGAAGCCCTTCCCACACCACTCGCACACCCACACCGCCTGTGGGCCAACACGAGGCCCTTGGCCACAACCAGCAACAACTCCCATCCATGAGTGATCACCTAACAGTCACCAGACTCCAGCTGACCTCTGGCTGTAGCACGAGGTACCAAGGGAGAATCACTTTGCCATAATGTCACTGAACCCCTATTGTGAAAGCTGTAACGTGCTAGCTGCTGGGGTCCTCAGCCACCAAGTTCCAGGTTGGTCGGTTTTGCATCCATAGTAACCAAAAAAGCCTGGATCAAGGAAGACTGAACATCATGCGGAGGAGTTTGCTTTGTTCTTTACAAAGCTGAGCTCTGCTGCTATTTTCTGAGTACAGAGCCCGTGACTTAGCCTATATTTCTTGGGAAGACCACTCTGACGCTCTGAAAGACGGGATGGGGAGAGGAAGGCAGAACAGAAAGGAGCATCCCCAAGGGCAGCAAGCTGCCATCAGAATCCTGGGAGGAGACCAAGGTTTGCACTGGACACAGGAGGAAGGGGCAAAAGCAGCAAGATGAGGGCGGTGGCATCAGTACAGTGACAGCTGGCTGGGAGCCGGGAGGAAAGGGAAGGTTGGAGGGAGGTGGCAGCGATGGTGGCTGTCTTGGTCTGCATTGCTATGACAGAACACAGGAGGCTGGGTACTTCATAAGCACTGGAAGGTCCAAACAGCACCATGAAGACCTTGGGGTGAAGACTCCAAGAGGCCAGTGGAGCCTAGGGGGAGCTCGCAGGTAGGGAAGAGTAAAGGTACTGGTTGGTCCTTCCCAAGTCTGCTCATGAATCTGTCCCTCTGCATGCCCTGGGTGCACCAAAGATAGGGGCAGAGAGAAGCCAGGAGTGTGAAGCCACAGCGGGAGTGAGAAAGAGCAGCTCTCAGTGATCAAGTCCCCACGCACCACTTCAGTCTCGCTTCTCAGGTCTCAGGCCGCTGCTGACCCACTCTCAAGAGATGACCCCACACACCCATGCACACTCACACCCATGCACTCTCACACATATAATGCACACTCACACACACTCATACATCCACTCTCACACATACCCATGCACACTCACGCTCACTCACATGCACACTCACACACTCACTCATGCATGCACTCTTACAGGCACACACACACACACCCATGCACACATGCACACACACACACACTCACGCACACATTCATGCACTCACACTCACTCATGCATGCACTCTTACATCACACTCACACACACTCAGACTCTCCATCTTCACCCACTGGTGACCAGAACAGGAGCTCTATCAGATCCGTGGCCTGTGGTCTCATTTAAGCCTGTGTCCCTAGTGCTTCATAAATGGCAGGAGCTCAGTGAGGGTCTCTCGTGACTGGAAGACACAGGAGCAGGAATCCCTGAGCCTTGGCCCCTCAGGTGGTGGCATGGAGCTGGGGCTCCAATCCTGGAAGGAGACTCCTCCCCAGGCCAGAGCCAGCACCTGGTGAGAGGGAGCCTTGTCTCCACTGCAGCCCTGCAGCATCAGCCCTGCGTACAGAGCACCGATACTATTTTAAGAGACCATTTGCAACTAGCTGCCATGACGACGCAGTCTCACCTATTTCCTGTGCTCAGAGACGCAGAGCCCTAAAGACACTGAGTGGTGTGATTGGTTTCTCCAGCCGGGGCCTGAGCTTTTAGGGTGCATGGGACCTGAGCTTTCTGGGAACATGGGGCCTGAGATTTCTGGGTGCATGGGGCCTGAGCTTTCTGAGGTGCATGGGGCCTGAGCTTTCTGAGGTGCATGGGGCCTGAGCTTTCTGGGGTGCCTGGGGCTGAGATTTCTGGGGGTGCATGGGGCCTGATCTTTCTGGGAGTGCATGGGGCCTGATCTTTCTGGGATGCATGGGGCCTGAGCTTTCTGGGATGCATGGGGCCTGAGATTTCTGAGTGCATGGGGCCGGAGCTTTCTGAGGTGCATGGGGCCTGAGCTTTCTGGGGTGCATGGGGCCTGAGATTTCTGGGGGTGCATGGGGTCTGAGCTTTCTGGGGTGCATGGGGCCTGAGCTTTCTGGGGGTACATGGGGCCTAAGCTTTCTGGGTGCATGGGGCCTGAGATTTCTGGGGTGCATGGGGCTGAGATTTCTGGGTGCATGGGGCCTGAGATTTCTGGGTGCATGGGGCCTGAGCTTTCTGGGGGTGCATGGGGCCTGAGCTTTCTGGGGTGCAGTGTTCCAAGTGAAAAGGAGCAGCGAGAGAATCATTGTCTCTGTTCCCCCCAGAAAAGAGCTGCTTCCTCCTGGATGCAGCCAACCTTCAGGGGTTTAACGAAGGAGATTCGTCATCCAAGGCCACAGGAAATGCTCTTCCTGTAGTCTGAGAAAAGAGCCAGGGCAGGAGGGAAGCTAGACATCTAGATGGCAACGGCCTTCCAGAGTGTCAGGTGGTGCCTGACAGGTCACCAACCCCACCCAAGTCAGGGCCCCAGGGACGTCGCCAAGCTCACTCCTCAGAAGATGGTCACTGCAGTGGGCCTGTCCACACAAGAAAGGGGACAGACGCGCCAGGACAACATATGTACCCATCCCCTGGGAACAGGGGAAAGAAGGCAGCACTGGGGTCTTCAAGACCTTGTCCTTCTCACAATAAGGACAAGACAGAGCAAGTGCATCTGCAGCTCCCTCTCTGCCTTCCACGTCCCCAAACACCTGCCACTCCAGCTTCTCAGACACGGCCCTGGTTTTCAATCTATGGAGAAGGGGAGAGGCTAAAGAATTCTCTTTCATTTCATTCCATTAATAACTAAGCAGTTGGCCTGAAATATTTATAGGTGTGAGTTCCAAGTGCATCTGGGCAGCACAAGGTGGGCTGTGAAGATTTGTAAGGCAGCTGCCTCAGACCTTGGCTGGAAAGACAACAAGAGGGCTTGGGGGTCAGGAGGAACCAGGGGCAACAGAGGTAGCCTCCAGGTATGTGGAGCCTCCAGGAGCCTCGGGGTTCTTCCAGGTCCCAGAACAGGTGCCTCTCCTGAGGAGGTGTGGCCAGTGGCTGCTGATGACTCCTCCCTCTTTGCCTTTCCACCTCTAACACAGCAGTGGGGCCCAAGGAGGCTGCTGGGCACCCAGCTACGCGTTTCCCAGCCCCGAGTGGACTCCTGCACCGGGGCCTCCCACAGGGCAGGCATCTGCATTGCTTCAATGGTCCCCACTGCCACTGACTTGTGGCTACCAGGATATGCCCCAAATGCCAGCTTTGCAATATTGCCCCCCAGGCCACCACGGAGCAGGGATCCCTAGGCTTCCTGGGCCTCCCTTTCCTCACATAGAAATCAAGAGCTTGAATCACATCATCAAGTTGTCTCCAATTCTGTCACTACAGCTAGAGAAACTGTTTTAAGCTTTACCCACAGAGAGGAAGAGAGAGACTGAGGATGATGGAGATGTAGGGGAAAAGTAAAGACAGGGAGTCCAATCCCAAATAACCATGCAAATAAAAAAGTAAGAGCCATACTCTGCACTCACTACAGCCAGGTAGCAGATGCATCTACTAGGCTCATTTAAGAGATGAGGAAACAGAAGCAAAAAAATTTAAAAGAGCTTTAAATTTGCTATAATTCAGACTCTACCATGGTGGGGACATGATCCAACCCAGCTAATCTGGCTCCCCAGCCTACACTCCGAGTCATAATGTTGCCCTGTGATTCATTACACAGGTGTGTGTGAAGCACCTGCCATAGGCCAGACATGGTCTGGGTGGTGACTTAGGAACTTCACAAAACACACAGATGAGTTTGCACACAAGAGACCCAAGCAAGAGTGGAGAAAACATGTTTGTCCCCAGTGGTCTTCGTCCCCTGGTGTCCCCAAGTCCTCTAGACTGCTGAGTTCAGCCTTGTCCTTTAGAATTTCAATAAGAACACTTGAGTCTCATCCCATATATTGCAAGAATCCTGGATCTTTCTAATGTATCAGAATTCCTTGGTGATGGGGGAATTACATTGTTCCTAACCAATTCTTTCTCCAATTCACTACTTCCACTGAATTTTTTTTAAATGTTTATTTTTTAGTTGTAATTGAACACAATATCTCTATTTTATTTATTTATATGGTGCTGAGGATCAAATCCATGGCCTCTCACATGCGAGGCGAGTACTGTACCCCCAGCCCCTCCACTGATTTTTTAAAATCTCCTTGTCATCCTTAATGTTCCCTTCTCTACATCCACATATATCCAAACACAGGTCAGATTACCATTGAAAGGGGAAGAGGCACATGATCATGTGAACTGGCACAGAAAAGACATTTGACAGAACTTCATATCTGTCATTCATAACTGAAAACAACAACCACTCTCAGTGAAATAGAACCAGAACTAGAAATTCTTCAATCCAATAAAAGCTGTCTACAAAAACCCTACATCTAACAGGACCTTCAATGAGGGAATATTGACTACATGTCAATTAAAATAAGACTTATTCAATACCATACTGGAAATGATATAAAGATATAAAAGGCATATGGATTAGAAAGGAAAAAATAAAATGGTACCTATTCATGAACAGTATTGTTGCCTAAATAAAACATCACAAGAAATTTTCAAGAACTCCTAGAACAAATAAGTAAGTTTTGTAAGATTGCAGGAGACAAATTCAACAACATCAATTATATTTCTAAATGTTAGCAATTAACAATTGGAACCAGAACTTAAAAATCAATAATCATTTAGATAAGGAAACTTTAAAAAATAAAATGCTTAGGTATAAGTCTAATCAAACACAGCATCTGTTGCTAAATAGTACTGAAAACTGATGGAAAACCAACAAAAATGTAAAAGAAAGATATACCATGTTCATGGATTGGAAAACTCAACATAGTATAAAGTTTTCAGTTTTCCCAAATTGATTTAATATTTAGTGAAATTCTAATCATTTGATTTAATATTTAGTGCAATTCTAATCCATCAAAAGCATATCAACTTACATATAAATTTATAGGGAAAAGATTAAAAACTAGAATAGCCAAAAATTGTTTTATAATAACAAAAGTAAGGGGCTAGAGTTGTGGCTCAGTGGTAGAGCGCTTGCCTAGAACACATGAGGCGCTGGGTTCGATCCTCAGCACCACATAAAAATACATAAATAGAATTTTTTAAAAGTTCTTTAAAAAACAAAAGTAAGGTTAGAAGGATTTCACTACCCAATTTTAATTATACCACTACAGTAACATAGACAGTGTGGTATTGTTAACATATAGATAAATATAACACAATGAAGTCCAGGAATAGAAACATATAAATAAATCCAATTGATCTTTAATGCTACAACAACTATTCAATAGGAAAAGTTAGCTTTGTAGACAAATAGTACTGAACAATTAGATATCCATGTGCAAAAAAAGACCTCAACCAGAAAGTCACACTTTATTAAACAATTAATTCAAAAGAGATTACATATATAACTGTAGTGTGTGTGTGTGTGTGTGTGTGTGTGTGTGTTTTACAAAGCTAGGGCCTTGAGCATGCTACACAAATGCTCTACCAACACAGATTCAAATATAAAATATTAAACTATAGAGGAAGAGGAATATCTCAGTGGTAGGGTACTTGCTTAGTATGTGTGAGTCCCTGTGTTTGATCTCTAGCACTGAAAAAAAATTATATATATATATATATATCAAAATGTAAAGCTTACTGCCACAGTCTGGCTGGGCACAAAATCACGAGCCACTCAAGCAGGAACAAACTTTATTTCCAAAACTCCCGCAAATGCCACGCACATGGCCTTCTCCCGGGACACACTACACCAACAGGAAATCCCTCCTCCGGAATTCCCTCCTACTGCACTTCTCCAACCAATGGGAACTCTCCTGGAGAGCTCCAAAGTAGCAGGCCTAGGCGGACAGCAGGGGTCTAATCTCCAATTGAATGCACATCTTAACATAATTATTATCATCTCAATGGCTTGCTGGTGTCACCTTTCAACCAAAAATGCCATGCTCCATTCCTACTTGTCTATGGCTCTCAGCAGCATACCAAAAGAAACTTGAGAAAATTTGCATGACCTGGGGAGGCAAGGATTTCTCAAGCATAATACCAAAAGCACAATCTACAAAAGAAAGAATTATAGGGAAAGGATAAAAAACTAGAATAGTAATAAATTGGACTTCATCAAAATGGTTAAGAGAATTAAATGACAAGCTACGTACTTGAATAAGATACTTGTAAACCACATACCCAACAAACAACTTACTTACATAAAAACTATATAAAGAACTCTCAAAACCCAGTAGTAAGAAATTAACAGCACAATTAAAAATGAGCAAAGGACTTGCACAGACTCTTCACCCAAGAGGACCTAGAGAAGTCAAGTAAGCTAAGATCAGACCCTCAACATCGTCACACTGGGGAAGTACATTCCTGATGAGATACTGTACCCCAGGATGGCTAAAAACAAAGCGAGACAAGAAGAACCAGAAAAGCCACCAAGTGCTGACAGGAATACAGAACAGGGGAGAGGATGTGAACGGGTATACAGCCACTCTGGGAATTGTCTGGTGGTTGCTTCTAAGAAAACCATGCATTCTGGGTGTTTCTCCAGGGAAATGAGAACTTAACGTAGCTCCCCCTTACACACACACACACACACACACACACACACACACAAGAAAATTTGTAGCAGCTCTATTCATTTTAACCTCAAACTGGAAGCAACCCTAAAGTCCTGTAATAGGTGAATTACAGGTAAATTGATACACTGTGGCACTTCCACACAATAAAATAGGAGTCAGCAATAAAAAGCAGTGAAATGCTGTTGACACACACAGACCTTAGATAAATCTCAAAGGCTGAGCCGGAAGCCAGTCTTCAAAGCTTCTCTCCCACAGCGAGCAGCGGAAGTCAACAGATGGTGCTGTCATTCTCTTTACAGGACAGTGATGGAGAGCAGGTCAGAGGTGACTGAGGACAGTGGTCAGGAGAGGATGTGACGACAGAGGAGCAGCTTGAAGATGTCTTGGACTGATGGCCCTGCTCTGCGTCCTAAGTGCCTTGGGGGGTGCACCCACCTACCACGTGTTAAGACTCAGACGTGTGCACTGGGGGAGGGGGAAGCTCAATTTGACTGTGTTCATTTTAAAAATGGAATTTTAAAAGTACTCCAAAAATAATAGTCCCAGTTAGCTCACGGTCCTGCTTCCCCCGTACCCCTACCAAGGAAGGCTCCTGTGAGAGGAACCTGGCCCACCCTGCCTGAGGGACAGGGGCAGGTCTCCCGCACAGTGTTCTGGTAACTTCCAAGTCAGCACGGACACATGCAGGGCTCACAGGACCTCTCGCCTGGACGGCGGGGACCCGCCACACCAGGCTCTGCTTAGAACCACCCCCAGAGGCTCATCCATGTCGCCCAGAATTTTAACAACTCAGCTCAAAGTAGGAAGAAGACCAAAAGCAACTCAGGTCTTCAGCCAGCATCTCTTGAGACACGCCTTCAACCTGGGGAAGGCAGGGACAGAGCTGGGAACAATGAAATAGTAAGACTCGTTTCCCTTCAATAAGCACAGTGCGGCACTCTAAGGCCAGGGTTAGAACACGATTCCTGCACAGGGCACCCGCCACACACGTGAGGCCCCTCTCCATCTCTCCCACACCAAGGGGCCCGTGTGGCCTCCCTGAGGCACAGGTGGGTGGAAACATCATCCTATGTGTAAGGGACACTGTGGGAAAGTGACGATCAAGTTCAGGGGACTCTATCCAGAAGTTCTGGGGAATGTGGATATGTATGTATTCGAAGCAGCACGGGGCTTTCCCTTCCCCCTCGCTCTCTTTACCCATCTTAGTGACCTTAAATATACTATTAAATACTATTTTCCAGATCAGTTTTATTTCCAGTTTCTGGAAAGCTGATACAATTCTGTTGTCCCCCACGTGAGCTGAAATCTCTGTTGTTATTTCCTCTTTGCTGGCGGAGCCGGCCTTTCTAGGGGAGTCCGTCCCTTTTGAACTGCTCCTGAGTCTGTGAAAAGTAGTTTTACATTTGCTCCCACCAGGTCCCCAGGACTGTCACTACTCGGGACAAGTGTCATTATTTATTTCTCTGTTTGAATTTCCCCCCACAGCGGTGTCACCTGAGGTCACATCTCGCCTCTTTGGACAGTGCAGTTGGCCTCAGTTTCTCCACTGTGAGGCACTGGACACCAGGAGGCTTAGGCACGTTCGTCCTTCCCTGGGTCAGTCATGACAGGGATATAGTTCTCCAGCTTAGAATAGCCAGACATTCACACTGGTATTTGGAAAGAACTCCACCTACCCACTATTGAGTTTTAGAAGGAGGTGATGGTATCTATCAACTCCCTGGCTATAAAGCCAAGAATTGGGTTTGACCACTGTGGTGGACACAGCCAGCCCCTGCTTCCTCCTTTGCTAACCATGGTTCAGGCAGCTTTATAAAGCCTCAGGAATGAATCCCAGTAGGCCTAGGAGTGTCTTGGCAATCAGGGCAAGCCACCTTGCACTCCCAGCTGCCCTGGGAGCCGACAGAGGCCACGTTCACCCAGCTCTAGCCAATGGTGAAAACAAGCCCAGGAAGGTTCTGGGGAAGATTTCCGCTCTCTGGGAGGCAGGAGGAGACTCATGAGAACACATCTTCCAGCATCTTGGCTATCACCGCTTTCTTGCTATCTTTGGTGAGTGATGCTCAGAGCTATAGCTAGCATCTTGCAATCACAGAAATCTATCTGAGAAATGCAGAAAGTCAAATTTAGCACCCTGGCTGTTGGAGACGCCTCTCTCGCTCCACAACGGCCCAGACTTTTGTTGCCAGGGATCATTTAGAGTGCCTTTGTTATTTAAACAGAGTAGTCCTGTCTTCTGTTACTTTGGGAATGATACTGATCCAGAAACAGTTGCAGAAGGAGACACAGGGAAGAGCTGCTCTTTTATTTGGCCCCTCCTTACAGGCTCCTCTAGGCGGGGGATCCAGGACACTGGCAAAATAAGTGTGCTGTCTGCGGGGTGCTCTGGGCAGGAAGGGGTCATGCCACTTAAGCCTCACCCCCCTGCACCCTCTGCGGGCCTGCGGGTGTGGGGCAGCGCTGGCCTCCTTCCGCACCAAGCATGCACCAAGCACGTGCACCAGGCAGGGCTGCAGGGCAGCATGCAGAGGTCCAGAGGTCTTTGGCTTAAGGGAGACCGCTGATCTCAGCAGTCTGGCTGCAGCAGGGTGGTAATAGGAAATTGGGGCCAAGAAATAGCATTTTGTCTTGGCTGACCCTCCGAGTGGCTCCGGTAGCTTAATTTTAAAATTTAAGACAAAAAGTGCCTTCACTTTAGAGAGACCAACATATTTCTTTGCAGCTGCTGACATCTAGGAGCTGGCCCTACCTGGGAAGGACGGGAGCCTTGACCTCTGGGTGGAGAAGTAACTCTGTAGCTGTCACAGGAGTCCCCGCCCTTCCCACGGGCAGGGTCCGCAGGGCCAGTGCAGCAGATGACTCCCATCACCGAGTGACCAGGGCGCAGCCTCCCGGCTGGCGGCCAGGGGCTTCTGCGCAGGGTGCATCGACCCTGCCAGGGGGACCCTCGGCCCGGAACAGCTGGCCTCTCGGAGTTCTCCTTGGTCCTGTCCCAGAGCCACACTCGGAAACCCCGGGGGCCTGGACAGCAGGGCCTTTCGGAGCCGGTGCTCCGAGCCCCACCCTCTTGTCCAGAGCTAAGCGGCCTTCCCTCGGACGCTCGTAAAGGAGAAGGCGGATTCCAGAGCGGATGCCCGGTCCAGGGGCCCCGGACCCTCTGGTCTGGCCTTCAGAGCCGACTGGCCAGGCCAGGTCTGAATAAGTCCTCTCGCTCGTCGGGCTTAAGGCTCCTCACGTGTGCCCAGCAATGTGCCCGACAAATGCCCCGCATCCCTGGCGCTTGGAGGCCAGCGGGGGAAGAGCCAGCACTTGCTGCCCAGGAGAAGTGGGCGTGGCTCCCGCGGCCCCGCCCCCTGCCAAGGCCAGCGCCCACTCCTCCCTGGGTGCCGTCACAGAAAGGTCCAGTTTCATTTCCGAAGCTGGAGGCATAATTAAAAAAAAAAAAAAAATCTTTTAAGAAAAATCCTGAATATGGATCCATTATTTTGAGGGAAAAAGCAGCTTTTGCCACAGAGCTCCTCCGTCCGCAAGGGCGAGCTTTTCCACTCGCACATTCATTCATCAAACACCTTTGAGCCCAGCACGAGAGTGAAGGGTGCAAGGGACCAGAGGTCATTGTGCCTACTACCACCCTAAGACTTGGGAGGGGACTAGCCCAGGTAAGAGGGGGTGTGACTGGAGGTTGGCTGTGACATTATTGCTCACAAGAAATGCACTGAAAACGAAAGGATCCAGAGAGAATTCAAAAGATTTTTTTAAAAAGATATATGGGGAAACTAAAAGGAAGCTAAAGCAACCATATTAATATCATTTAAAACAGAATTTGAAGCCAGGCATGGTGGTGCACACCTGTGATCCCAGCTACTCAGGATGCAGAGGCAGGAGGATTGCAAGTGAGGTCAGCCTCAGCAACTTACAGAGACCCAGTCTCAAAATAAAGAAGGTCAGGATGTTGCCCAGTGGTAGAGCTCCCCTAGCATGCATGAGGCCTTGGGCATGATCCCTATCTCTGGGAAAAACAACAAACAGTACTGAGGCAAAATTCATTATGGAGTTAAAGGTCAATCCATAATGATGAAAGGTTCAAATCACCAAGAAGATGTTGCAATTTTAAACCTGCATGCACCTAGCACCTCAAAATACTTCAATAAAAAACAAAGCTCTGTAAGAATAAATTGATTGACAAATCCATCATCATAGGGGAGTATTTTGCTCAAAGGAGTAGATAAAACATCAATCATCAATAGAAAATTTAAACGTTGTTAACATTTTGACTGATGAGCATACTGCTCCATACCACCCAGAGTGCACCATGTTTTAACTAGTACCCAGTGAGTGTGTAGGGATGGCAAGTCATTCACTAGCTGGAACAGAGATTGCTACAACTATTTTGAATAGCTTGGTGTTTGTTAGAAAGCTAGACATGTGTGTACTTCGTGTGACCCAAGAGTGCATTTCCTAGTGCACACACCTCGGGGACACTTCCACAACACGCACATCAGGAGAGAGGAAGAAAGCTCCTGGCAGCCTCGTTCCTAAAAGCCAAAAGCAGAAGCAACCTGGTGTTCATCAGCAGAAGAGTGGATACACCAGGGTGCAGCCATCCATCACGAGACTCTGCAACAACATTGTTCGTGATGGAAAGATGACTGTTTGATCTACATGCTTTAAGTATTTCATACCTTCTCTTTTATATATGGTGTCTTTTTTTAAAGGAAATAGTTCCATAATGTTAGTGACGGTAGTTACAAATCGAGTGGAAAGTACATGGGCCATTTTTTTTTTCGTCCTTATACTGATTTTTCACATTTTCTATAATGAGCATGTATCATTTGTGTCCTCAGAAAAGAAAAAAAAATGAGAAGTGATGAAAGAAATCACAAAAGAAAAGATTTGTGCTTGACCACATGAAAACATAAAACTTTCACATGTCTAAAACTACATGAAATCAAAAGTTAAATGCAGCAATGAAAGCAATTGACTCTATATGGATTCTTATTGATAGAAAGATAAATGGAGAAAAGGCAAATAATTCATATAAAAGGAAATACAAGTCTATGGGGAAAGTATCCAACCCCACTTAGTAATGTCCCAAAGTGTACAGTAATCCAGAGGATGGTGTGGAGTGAATGGTCTCCATCCTCTCTCAATTAGAGAGCCTGAGTTTGAATTCCAGCTCTTCAATTTACTAGCTGTGTATCTTTGTCAATTCTCTGTAACCTTTCCATCTCTGAAAACAAATAAAACAATGGAAATAATTAATACCCTAGGGGCTAGTCTAAGGATTAGATAAAATGTATCCAAAGACTTTAGCACAAAGCTTGACACAGGGAGATTTTTAAAAATTGGATTTCCTTTTGTAAACAGTGAGAGGAAAGGAAGAGAACCCATCTGTGTAGGCAGTCTGGTGGGGAACACTAACATTGAGAAAGTGTGGTCTGTGATAAACAGAGTAGAGGGCACTGAGATATCAGATAACAAGGTGATTTGATTCTGTGGGTAAGCACAGGCCTTCCTGAGAAAGAGATATTTAAGCTGAAACGCAGGGTAGATGTGAATAACAGAACACAGGCAAGTTTTTATTCTTCTGAGGGGAGCTCATGAAACGTAGCTTCTATCTCCTGTTGTTCAGACTAGAGCTCTCAGAATCCAGCTGCCATATTGTGAGGAAGCCTGAGCAGCTCATGGAGTAGTAGTGAAGAATAAGGACCCCAGGTTTACCTCTTTTTTTAGGCTCCCTGAGCTCCCACAGAGAGCCTGCCCTGTGAGTACACCACCTGGAACATGGCTCCTCCAACCTCAGTTGAGTTACCTCAGTGGGTAGCAAATGGAGCAGAGCTGAGCCAGCCCTACTGAGCTCTCTCTAAATTGCATGCTTTTTTAGCAAAGTAATGAGTGCTACTGCTTTAAGCCAGTAAGTGTTGGAGGACCATCTTGCTAGGACGATCCTAAGTGTGTGGAGAGAAAACTCCAGGCATCAAGAATAAGCAAGTACAAGAATCCAGAGTCCAGGACCAATGAGGGGCTTATTGCTTTTTAGCCTGGTGGAGAAGTTGTTAGCAGAGATTGTTGAGAACACAGGCAAAGGATGCAGGCAGCATCCAAATCATCCTTTGCTCTGTGTTAGAGCTTGGACTGTTGCTCCTGTGAAATGCAAAGTAACTGAAGAGTTTTAAGCATGGTCTTGATATACTTAGATTGTGCTTCTCAAAGATCAATCAGATGGTATTAGTCCATTTGTGCTGCTACAAAAAAATATCTGTGACTGGGTAATTTATAAGGAATAGAGATGTGTTTGGCTGGTGGTTCTTGGAAGTTCAAGCAAATGGTACCAGAATCTAGTGAGGACACCTGGTGAAGAGACGGACAAGAGACACAACCAGTGAACTTGAGTAATTAGCCAAAATGAGACAACGAATAATCCCCCAACCAAGGGGAGATAAGGAGGTGGTGTCTCAGCGCTCCCAGCTACGGAGAAGATCTTAAGGTGAGCTGCTGCCTTTCCCATCCCTCCCCCATGTCTCTGACATCCCTGGGTTCAACCTCCATCCCAGGTTCATGGGCAGAGGGAGGCAGTTCACAGCTAGAGGAAGAGCCGTTCCAATGTCCAGAGGTGATGTGCGGATCACCCATGGGCCGCATGTGCAGATCTCTTGATCTCTCCTTGATGGACAGCGCCCCCCAGTGGAGACTGGCCTCCACGCCCCAGCCAAGGTAGTGCTGTCTCTGACCGGTCCCCTCATCCTGAACGCACCCTTCCCCCTCTTGTCACGGTCTCCTCTTCTCATTCTCTCCTTCTGTCCCACAGGGAGAGTGGTTCATGCATTCCTCTAATTCTGTGGGTTTCACCCAGGACCTAAGCCAAGGGCTAAGATCTTCTGTCCTCTTCTGTTGGGGCGGAGGGCTCTGAGGGAGCTGCCCTAGACAGTGGGGGTCACATGATGACAGGAAATACCCGCAGCATGACAAAGTCCCACAAGGTGGTGGTGACTAGACTTGAAAAGGTAAGACAGAGGTACAGAGGAAAGGTACAGAGGGGAGGTACAGAGGAAAGGGGGCAGGACTTGGCCACAAGGGAGGGGAACCAGGAGGTGGTCCGCGGGGAGCCAGCCCGGGATCCCCGTCAGAAGGCAGATGAACAGATTTTCCTGGATTTGTTTTCCCCGCCAAAGGTTCTCTCCAAGCACCCCCAGCCGCTCACTAGGGATCAAGTCTGGCTCTCAGCTCACCATCAAGCTCTCCCTTCCCACTTGGTGCCCTGAGCTGCCATTAAGGAGCCTGTCAGCCTGTGTTAGAGAATCTGCACAGAAAACATCACCCACGGGGGACTGTGTGTCAGGACCCCAGCAACACTGCAGAAGCCCTGCCAGGTGCCCCCTCTCAGGGTGAGTCCGCAGCAGGCCTCAACTCTCCTCTCCTCTCCCTGAGGCAAGCCTTCACGTCTTCCCCTCCTCCAGCTTCTTCCCCTCCTCCATTGCCTCCTCGAGCTCCATGTTCTCCTTCACACAGAATGAGGTCTCCGTTAGCAGGAATTCAAAGCCGGACCCCAGATGGTGTGA
Organism: Callospermophilus lateralis; assembly: GCF_048772815.1. Classification (NCBI taxonomy): domain Eukaryota; kingdom Metazoa; phylum Chordata; class Mammalia; order Rodentia; family Sciuridae; genus Callospermophilus; species Callospermophilus lateralis. Next base: position 24,021,458 of record NC_135323.1, read on the forward strand.
AGATGGGAATCATCCAGCCTGCGAGACATGGTGCAGGCTGGGTGCGGTGGCACAAGCCTGTAATCCCAGCGGCTCAGGAGGCTGAGGCGGGAGGATCGCAGATTCAAAGCCAGCCTCAGCAATTAGCAAGGCCCTAAGGAACTCAATAAGACCCAGTCTCTATAGGGGATATAAAAAAGGGCAAGGGACGTAGCTCAGTGGTTAAGCAACCCTGAGTTCGCTCCCCAGTACCAAAAAGAAAAAGAAAGCCGCATGTAATGGCAGTTCCTCCCAGCTACACAGCCTCACCTCACGTGCTCTGTCTCCTCCACCCACCCTGGCACCAGGCCTGCTGCACCCAGCACCTTCTCTCTGCAGCACCCTTGGGTGCTGTCACTCACTCAGCTGCAGCACATCTCAGCTACAAAATTACCATCTTGATCACAGCATTTGTCTTGAACGTTCTCCTTTGTCCTGACACTCCCTGTGCCGTGCTGGACAAGCTGGGGTTTAATGGATAACTGAGATCTGCATTGATTTCAGAGCATTTCAAGGTGCCCAGATATGGGGGTCCCCCGAATACAACCATGGCTTTTGTACAGCGGGCATTGTCTGGCTAATGAAATTATCATAAACATATTGAGTTTACTTGATAACAAGTAACCACAATCAATTGATAATGAAGCAAAATACACAATCACTTAATTGAGAATAATTGGATTGAAAGACAAACTTAGACTCCTGATTAAAATTAATTGTATTGCCGAGACAACCTGGGATTCTTGAATGCAAGTAATTAAAACTTTTGCAGGTAAGGAAAGATAAATTCTTCCATAGGGCTGCCCGTGAAAAGCAATACGTTTATAGTTGATTTTTAAACTACATTAAGAAAAGTAATGATGATGTTACCTTTGGAGAGATGCTTCGACAAAAAGCTGGAGCCAGGTTAATTTGAATGGGCAAATATTGAACCTTTCTCAAGAAGAGAACCATTTAATCTGGGAGCTCTGGGGAGGCTTAACTAACTAATTGAGGATTTGGGTTGGAGGAAAATGCAAACTGAGCACTTTGTAGAACATTCCATGTGGTGAGTGGGTCACCGGTGGAGGCCCCAGGTGAGACTTCCCTCCCCACGGGCCTCTCAGCTAACTCAGGAGCCTCCAGAGGGGTCCAGGCCTAGGGGCAGCTCTCTCTGCCAGTGCCTCCCAGTCTGTCATGCAAGGAGAATCACCTGAAATCTCATTTAAATGCAGATTCTGGAGCTATAAACCAGAAGAGCCTTATTTCTATCATGCCTGCATGACAGACGACACTTTGAGTAGCGAAGGTCTACAGGACACCAGGTCATGCCTTGCCCAGTAGCTAGATCTGTTCCAGAGTCGTCACCCTCATTTGATGGAAGCAGAGGACACAGCACAGAGGTTCCCGTGGCCAGTGATCATGCACAGCTCTCAAGAAAGCCGTACTTTTCCTCAGACGTGGGTCTTGCCACACAGTTTCCTCTGGCTGAAATGCACTGGGCCCCAGTGAAAGAACCAGGGACTGGAGGTCAAACCACAAAACCCAGTTCTGACTGATTTAAGGGGGAAAAAAAAAAAAAACACAACTTTTAAATATATAGGAGAAAGTGAGATAGTGATATCAGCAATACAGAAAGATAGGAAGCCTCTCACTCCCGCAGATACAGACTTAATACTAATATTCAGAACCAAATAAATAAATAAGGGCCCTAGAAACCAGAGACAGTGCTACACTAGCCTGGGTGAGTGCAAAGCCCAGAACAGTCGAACTGGATGGGGGAAGAGCTGTTTCCCTTTACACCCCTCCCCGCCACCGCCACCAATATCCCCTGGCTCCTGGCTTCTCCTTTGGGCAGAAAAGGGAGGAGTGGAGCAGGTGTCCAGTGTCAGAGTTTTGGAGGGCCACCCAAGGGACTGGCATCTGTCCCACCTGATTTGTGGTGCTGACAGGGTGCTGGCCACTCTGGATGCCTGGGGCCACTGAAAACAGAGGAAATCAGCATCATCTGTAGTAGCAGTAGCAAGAACCTGCAGTACTCCAGAGAGAGCAAGAGGTTATGACCTCCTGAGAAAGAAACTGGAGGCCTTCTCTAACTGGAAAAGTATATGCACAGGGCCAGAAAAGTACATCCCAAAAAAGATTGCACAGCTCCCCAGAATCTAATGGTGCCCACAGGTAAAGGTCTTCCCCTGTACAAACCAGTTTATAAAAACTGGGAGAGGTGTCTGGTTTTTCAAATGCTTAAATGTTTTTGCTTGAAACTCAGAAAAGAAAAAGAAAAACAAATCACAAGGCACTTGAAGAAACAAGGAAACATGGCCCAATCAAAGAAACAAAAATAAATCTTTAGAAATCAACCCCAAAGAGAGAGGTGGATGAATTACCTGAAAGAGCATGCAAGATAATCACATTAACGAAGCTCAATGTGTTAGGATGGTGCAAAGATAGACAACCAAACAAAATCAAAGGGAAGGGCTGGGGCTGGAGCTCCGTGGCACAGCACTTGCCTAGCATGTGTGAGACAGTGGGTTTGAGCCTTAGCACCACATTTAAAAACATAAACAAGTAAAATAAAGGCATTCTGTCCATCTACAACTACAAAAAATAAAAGAAAAATCAAAGGGGAAATGCAGGAACAAAATGAGAATTTCAGCACAGAGAAACTATAAAATAAGAACCAAATTCTGGCCTGAAGAATCTAATAACTTGATTGAAAATATTCCTGGACAGATATAACAGCAGACTTCCTTGAGCCAAAGAAACTATCCTCAAACTTAAAGGCGGGTCTTTTGAAAGTATCATGTCACTGGAACTTAAAGGAAAAAAGAATGAAGAAAACTTAAGGAACTCCTGAGGCACTGTCAAACACACCAAAAAAAAAAAAAACAAAACTGCATTATGGGGGCTCCATAAGGGAAAAAAAAAAGAAATAGAAGAGAGAGACTTTCTAAAGAAATAATTGTTGAAAGCTTTCTGCCTGAGGAAAGTAATAAACATCCAAATCAAGAAACTCAGACACCTCCACTTAGGATGGATCTGAACCAGCCCTCACCAAGGCATGGTATGATCAAGCTGTTAAATTCAAAGGCCAAGAGGGATCTTGAGAGCAGCAAGGGAGAGGGAACCCACAGGAATGGGGGGCTTCCACAGGTGGTCCATGGTCTCTCAGGGTAAGATGGTCAAGTGACGACTTTCAACAAAGAACACCATAACTAGCAAACCTGCCTTTACCTATGAAAAAGACTCTCCCCGATAAATAAAAGATGGGACAGTTTGTCCCCGCCATTCCTGCTAGAATGCTAAAGGGAGTCCTGGAAATGGAAATGAAAGGTCACTAGACAACAATACAAAATATGAAATATTCTGTTAAAGGTAAATACATAGACAAATACAGCATCCTGCAATACTGTTATGGCATGTAGAGCCTTTTAAATTCTGGTATGGATTTTAAAATACAAAAGCATAAAAAATAACTTCATAAAACAAATGTTAATGAATACACAATATATTAAGGTGTAATTTGTGATATCAATAACAAAGTCGGAGGGGAGAGATGCATAAGATCAGAGCATATACAATGAAGTTAAATTGTTATCAGTTTTAAATAAGATATTTTATGTAGTCCCATGGAAAAAAAGAAAAGAACCACCAAAAACACACGAAAAAAAATGAGAAAGAATCAAAGCAAGCCAGGCATGGTGGTGCATGCCTGTGATCCCAGTGGCTCAGGAGGCTGAGGCAGGAGGATCGCAAGTTCAAAGCCAGCCCCAGCAACTTAGTGAGGTACTAAGCAACTCAGTGAGACCCTGTCTCTAAATAAACTACAAAATAGGGCTGGAGATGTGGCTCAGTGGTTGAGTGCCCCTGAGTTCAATCCCCCGTACCAAAAACAAAAAACAAAAAAGAATCAGAGCATGTCAACACACACACATACACATACAAAAAAAAAAAAAAAAAAAAAAAAAAAATCAATGAAACACAAAGGATGATAGTAAAGGGGTAAAAAAGAAGAAGAATGGCCCCAAGGTAGACATAAAACAATTACCAAAGTGGCAATAATAAGTCTCCCATCAGTAATTACTTTAAATGTAAATGGATCAAATTTCCCAACCAAAAAACATGACAAGATGCAAGTGGGTTTACAAAAGACTCTCCTTAGATGTCAAGATACACACAGGCTGAAAGAGAGAAATGGGGAAAGGTGCAAGTGGTAATTTACAGAGAATACGATGACCACGACATATCACACCAAATAGACTTTAAGTAAAAATCTAACACAGAGAAAAAGAAGAGGTGTTACATAAAGATAAAGGGTCAATGCAGCAGCAGATATAACATTCACAAACCCACCTAACATTAGAGCACCCACATCTATGAAGCAAACATTTACTGAGTCAAAAGAAGAAAGAGTAACAGAATAAAGGTAAGAAAAAACATTTTTTTTAGTTGTAGATGAACACAACACCTTTGTTTTATTTATTCATTTTTATGTGCTCTATCAAACCCAGTCTCTCACACATGCTAGGCAAGCGCTCTACCACGGAGCCACAGCCTCAGCCCAAGAAATTTTGACACCGTACTTTAATATGAATAGAAGAGCCAGAGGGTCAACCAAGAAGCAGAGGCCTGAATGACACCACAGACTCCCTGGCCCTGATAGCCACACTCCTCACCATAGAACAGGAGGCACATTCGTCTCAAACACACGTGATATATTCCCCAGGATCGATAAGTGTTGGGGTACAAAACAGGTCCCAGCACGCTCATGAAGGCTGAAATCATACCAACTTGGAACAAAACCAGAAATCCATAGCCGCAGAGGAACTGGAGAATTCACAAATATGTGTGAATCAAACATCACATTCTTGAACAACCACAGGTCCAAGAAATCACAAAAAAAAAAAAAAAAAAAAAAAAAAAAAAGTCAGAAAATATCTTAAGACAAGCTAAAAGAAAAACTCAACATACCAAAACTTAAATACAGTGAAAGCAGCCCTAAGAGGGAAATGTGCAGTGGCAAATGCCTGTATTTAAAAAAGAAAGATCTTACATGAATAACTCTACACCTCAAGGAACTAGAAAAAGAATAAAAAACTAAACCCAAAGTTAGCGCAAAGAAGGAAATAATAAAGATAAGACCATAAATAAACAAAATAAAGAGTAGAAAAACCTATGAAACTAAGTAAACTTATCAAAAAGATCAATAAAATAGATAAGCTCTTAGCTATGCTATGAAAGTAAATTTTCAACTGGATTGGCTCATGGGATATTCAGCTATCTGGTTGAATCTTCCTTCTGGGTGAGGAGATTAGCTGCTGAACCAGGGTGCTGAGCACAGTGAATTCCCCTCTCCACTGGGTAGGCACCCTCCAACCCAGTGATGGCTGAACAAATAGGTGAAGGAGGAGAGGACCTGCTCACTCACGTTCCCCAGCCCTCCTCTCAGGGCACTGATATATCAGTATCTCCAGCCCCTGGGGCTCCTGGGGGCTCAGAGCTTCAGATTCTGGCTGGAATCTACACCACCGCTCCCCAGCTCTGACTTCTCCAAACTACTCCACCCGCTTTCTGGGTCTGCAACTTGCAGAAAACGGATGGTGGGACTTCTCAGCTTCCAGAAACTGGGGAATAGTGGACAATCCTGAAAAAATATATAGGCTAATAAGAGGAAAAAAAAGAGTAAAGACTCAAATAATTAAAATCAGAATCGGAAAAGGAGACATCGTTACAGAAAGCCCACAGAAATAGAAATGATTACATGAGAACACTGTGAACAATTACACCAAAAACCTGGATAACTAGGAGAAATAAGTAAATTCCTAGAAACATACAATCTACAAAGTCTTAATCGTGATGAAGTAGAAAATCTGAACGGACATACAACCAGTAAGGAGATTGAGTCAGTAATGAAAAACTTCCCCAAAATGAGAAAGACCAGATGGCTTCATTGGAGAATTCTACTCCACATTTCAAGAAGAATTAATGTCAGTCCTTCTCAAACTCTTCCAAAAATTTGAAGGAACCCTTCCAAACTCATTTGAGAATGCCAGCACTTCCTTGATACCAAAGCCAAAGACAGTGTAGGAAAAGAAAACCAAAGACCAATATCCCTGATGAATATCGATATGCAAAACTTCCCCCCAAAAATGCATAAACTGAATTCAATGGTACATGAAAAGAACAATGCTCCATGACCCCGTGGAATTTATAACCTGTGATGCAAGGATAGTTCAATCTACAGAAATCAATAAATGTGATGTAATTCCCTAAGAGAATGGGTGAGAAAAATGGCATGATTGTCTTAGATTTTGCAGCAAAAGCCCATGGCAAAATTCAACACCCTTTCATGGGTGCTGTGGGCTGTCTTGCTGTGTGGATGAGGCATCTTGGCCACAGAGGGCGGTTCCGGCAGAAGCAGGGTGTGCAGGGAAGGCCTACTCTAACCCAGAGTGCTTGTTCCATTAAGAACCAAATGCTGCTTCTTCCAGGATAGAAGCTGTCTGACGGGACCAGCCTTCCACCAGGTAGGCAGCCATCCTGGGGAACCCACTGTCGGTCTCTGCTGCAGCCAAACTAGCTCAGCAGTGGCCAGTCCAGGCTGACCTCTGTGAGTGAATGTCCACCTGCTGAGCTCACATACAACCTCCATCTCTAAACCACTCTGTTCATAAGCCCACCGGGTAAAACGTCTCACCCAGAACGAGTCTTCCTACCCATGTGATCATCCAAGTCCTCCTTTCCTGAAGGCACCCCTTGGCGAGCATTCCCACAGGACACAAATATTTTCGTCTTTTCACCCATTCAGGGGGTTCTGTCTGCCTACTTCTTGCCCCAATCCTTTCGTCACCAGTTTTCCAATTATGCTCCTTCCAAGTCCTTGATCATCCCAACCGTTGGCCACTGCCCATGAGTCTGGCCATTCTCCTTCTGAGAAAACTGAATGACCGGGGGCACTGCTCAGTGGGCTGCCCTTGGGAGGTTTCCCCTTTGCCACCATCCATCAGGAATGTTCTAGAAGGAGGCTCTTGACGTTGGAGTGGTGCCCATACATCATGCAGAATCAGGCCTCAGGCTCTCCTCCCCTGACAGCTGATGGTGAGGAGCTTCCCGTGAGGTCACAGGGGCAGGCTGGGAGAGAAGGCTGCGTGGCAGAAGGGAGGACCATGCCATCTGGGCCACGTCTTCATGTGCCTTCCTCAGGCTGTATACTGCCCAGCCATGGACATGTGTCCACTTCTATTGGATAATGGAGAGCTGCTGTCCAGGCCCAACTTCATTGCTTGGCGGGTCAGATAACACCCAGTTCTAGATGGACCACTCAGATCTTGGGGTGACTTGGTGGCCCATGGTCAAGTGGTCAGCCTCTACTAAGGCAAGCAGCAGGCCACGAGCTATTTCCCTAAAGGGAGCAGCTGTCTGTGGTGGACTGTAGTCTCTGCTCCTAATCCTAAGGACACTGTGCCTCAGGTCTGGGGCCTGCAAAGTTCCCAAACAGAATCTCTGTCACTGACACTCCACACGCCACTGGGTCTGCTGGACCACATGGCCTGAGTGGCAGGAACCTCGCACAGCGGTCTTCTCCTGTTCCAGAATCCAGTCGGGACAGGAGCCTTTTTGGATCACTCAGTGCAGGGGCCAGAGGAACACACCCACACGAGGATTGTGTGGGTCCCAGACACTGCACCCCTTTTTGGTTGAAGAAGCAGCCAGATGCAAAGTCTTCCTCTCCTTTGAAGGGCTCTTTCACCCCTAGAAGTCGCTGCCTCAGAATGCCCTGAAGTCATGGGGTTCTCTTCCCACCTCCGATGGGCAAATGTCTGAGTCTAGTGTCACTAGTCACCAGTGTAAGGGACCTGGGCGGCCCCCCACGGGTGAGGTAGGAAGTGTGACCCACAAAGGTGCGTCACACTCCAAAAGAACTGCACCTGTCTTCCAGTGTAGACAGAAATCCAGGGAATGGGTGTGGGGCAGACTACGACCCTGTGGCACGAGAGTAGAAGAATCCAGCCGAGATTTTGCCTTTAACACAGCAGTTCAGAGAATTAGACAGGCTCTCACCATGTGGTTGGTTGGCTGAAATATGGACGAAAAGGCTAACTCAAGTGAGGAACCTGGAAATTCCCAGCCTGCCTTGGTTGAACTTAAAGGAAGAACTCAAAAACAGAGTGAGATTAAAAAGAGTGGACTGACATTGAAGACCTACTCATCCGCCCTGGGAGGGGCCTGATGATATACTTTTGATTAATTGAAACTCATCAAAAACCAAAAACCTTTGTTCTCTGGAATACATGTTAAGAAGATGAAGAGGGTCAGGTGTGGTGGTGCAATCCTGTAATTCTTGTGGCTTGGGAGGCTGGGGCAGGAGGATCACAAGTTTGAAGCCAGCCTTAGCAACTTAGCAAAGTCTTAAAATAAAACAAAAAAGGCTGGGAATGTGGGTTAAATTTTGTACCAAAAAGAAGGAGGAGGAGGAGGAGATGATGATGAAGATGATAAGAGGAGAGCTGGGGGTAGCTTGGAGCCCCTGCCTGGCATGCTCAAGGCCCTGGGTTTGATTCCAGCACCGTAACAAAACAAAATGAAAGCAGATGATAAAACAAGCTACAATGAGGGAACACGTGTTTCCAAACCACCCATCGGACTAAGAGCTCTTACCCAGAATGTAGAAAGGACTCCCAACCTTCAGTAGGGTTTTAGTCAGATTTTCCACTGCTGTGACTAAAAGGCCCTGCAAATCAATCTCAGGAGGAATAGTTTACTTGGAGGCTCACTTTTCGCAGCCTCAGTCCACAGACAGCCCAGCCCATTCCTCAGGCTCAGGTGAGGCAGACATCATGGCGGGGCAGAGACGGCTCTGCTCAACAGGCACAAACTGTGACCCCAAATGCAACCTCCAGGGACCAGCCCTCCAGCCACGGCCCTCCTGCCTGAGTCACCACCCGTGCGTGCCCGTCAGGGATTAATGCACTGACCCAACCACTCCACCTCTGAACCTCTGGCACTGACTCACACTGAGCTGTGGGGACACTCACATCTCAACCCTAACAAACAGTTTAAATAATCAACAGACCCGGAGGTTCCAAGGCCAGGATGAGACCAAAAGTCAAAGCAAAGACAGACCAAAGGCATGGCTCCACGGCTGGCCCAAGAGCCCTTCAGCCCTGGACACTGCTGAGAAGACCACAGCCCCAGCTGCCGTGGACAATAGTGTCCACTCCCTGCAGAATGGCCCCTCACAGTCCTGCTGCTTTACACCACCACCTCCCGAGTCAAAGACAGTGCAAGACCCGAACTAGTGACCCCAGGGTCACTTGCCCATCTGAGGCAGAAGGAGGCTGAGAACATCCAGCTGACATTTTTGGTTTCCATAATAGTGGACTTCCACTGACCAAGACTCACAAGATAGGGAGCTCCCCAGACATGGGAGGGGTTCCAGTGTGGAGTGGCATTGAACTAGGGGTGATGTCTGCCATGTTCACTGCTGTGGCTCAGGCAGGGTCTGAGTGTGTTCCCCAAAGGCTCATGAAGCTTGGTCCCCAGCGTGGCAATGTGAGAGGTGCTGGACCTTTCTAGAGATGGAGCCTAGGGGGAGGGCCTTGGGTCTTGGGGTACTACAGTGGGAGGGCCTTGGGTCTTTGGGGTACTGCAGTGGGAGGGCCTTGGGTCTTGGGGTACTACAGTGGGAGGGCCTTGGGTCTTTGGGGTACTGCAGTGGGAGGGCCTTAGGCCTTTGGGGTACTGCAGTGGGAGGGCCTTGGGTCTTTGGGGTACTGCCCTAGGAAGGGATTAAAGTAGTTCTCATGGGGTCCAGTTAGCTCCTCCAGGAGTGGGTTATTATAAGAGGGCAGGCCTGGCCCCTGAATCTCTGTGGCTTCCTGTCTCACCACGTGATGGCCCCCTCTCCCACACACGCCCACCATGATGACATCTGCCATGTTGTGACACAGAGTGGCAGGCCCTTGCCAGGATGGGCACTGTGCTCCTCTACCTCTAGAGCTGTGGGCCACACAACTACTTTCCTCTAAGTGCCCAACCTCAGCGTTGTATTAGAGTGACAGGAAATGGACCCAGGGTGCCCTCTCTGACTTCTTCTTCACCACCTCTGACCACGTCAGGCCCCTCCATCGGCTCAACCCCCCTGTGCTTCAGGACACACATCAGGTCCTCGGAAAGCCTTCCCGGGCCCACTCTCCCCCCAGGCTGGGCTTGACTGATTTCTTGCATGATGTCATAAGTCAGAATGTGTCATGTCAGCCGCAAGGAGAAAGAGCCCACCTGCCGGTCAAGGTCACTTTTCCCAGAGAGAGATCAGCCGGGGAGGTGCTGAATGGCCTACTGTGAGACACAAGGGGCCTGGTGCAGGGCAGCAGAGGGGCGTGGACAACCACAGCCCCCAGGACACACCTGGGAACGTGGTAGACCTTGGTCATGGCTGCGATGGACAGAAAAGCCTCGAGCACTTAAATACGCTAGGCCTGCGGAAAGCCCGTGAGGTAGCCGCCACACGATTCACGGAACACGGCACAGTCCTGTCTGCTCTGCCAGAGTAACAAACCTCGATTCTTCAAAAGATGGCACAGTAAAACTTGTTGCTGGGTGTCTGGGTCCTCCTCTCTGGCCATCTCCACCATCCCACCACCAGAAGCAAAACCAAGGAAACAAATTCTTCTCCTTCTATGTCAAGGTCAGGTCCTGTCCACACAGAACAGTGGCAGATCTGTCCTGGAGACGGGACATAAGCCAGCCAGGGGCAGTCTCAGGCAGAGCCAATCCCCCAGGGAACTAGAGGTGAGGGGTGGAGAGGAGCCGTTGGGGGCACCCCTCAGAGGGCTGTACATGGCCGGTCTGAGCACAACCGAGGCCTCAGTCGCCTGCTTGTCCCCGGCCCACAGGCTTGGGAAGCATTGGTGAGCAGCATCCAGGGTGCACCAGGTCCTGCTCCCCGCAGTGTGACTTCCAGAGGATTGCTTCTCACCTGGCCTCTGAAACCCACACCCCACTCCGACTCCCTCCGACTGCCTTTGAATAACAATGCCTTCTCCTAAGCCAGGCTAATGGGAAAGTAATCTTTCTCTTTCAGAGCCACTGCTCTGTGAAGTGCTTACCAAATAGGATTTTTAAATAGCAGGAGAGCCAAACTCAATTTGGGAATTAATGTGTTTAAGCCCAGCAGGAAACCTTCCCCTTCCTTCCCAAGGCAGAAGCTGGAATCAGAAATCCCCACCGGGCCCCAGTCTCAGTGGGGACTGAGGAGAAGCCAGAAGTCACCCCAGTGTGTCTCAGCAGCTGCAGGTTCTGCCAAGGCCACGGAGGGCCCTGGCCCAAAGGTGGCCTGCCAGAGCCCGAGAGCGCTTCTCTGCCACTAGCCTGAGGGCCCTGCTGTGTGCCGGATCCCTGCTGGACCAATGGGCCAACCCAGAGAGAAGGCTGAGGACAGAGAGGTCAGCCCGTGGCCCAGGGCTCCAGGGATGTCACTTCATATTCTCACCTCCAGGACATAGCAGAGCCTTGGAGCTCCGGTCCCTTCAGCTGGGGTGTCCAATTGGCTGCTGGGAGCCAGGGGCAGGCCCTGTTCCCTTGAAGCTGGCAGTGTTGGCCCCTTGGGGTCAACTCTGCACCTGTCAATTCCAGGACAGCAGAGGCACAGCGAGGAGGGCAGCAGGGACAACAGGTCCCTCCCCACTGAGCTTGGCAGCCTCAGCTGAAGCTCAGGCTGACCCCGAATCGCCTCCCCCTTACAGAACTATTGACCAAAACGCATACACCAGCCACCAGCCAGCCCCTCGGCCATGACAGTGGCCCAGCCCAGCCCCTTGCTCTCAGTCTCTGCTGCTGTTCTTTCTCCTCCAGTTCCACCTTCCCTCCACCGTCCACCTCCCCAGACTGCAGGCATCCACACACTGAGGGGAGCCGAGGGAGGCTGAGGAGCTTCGTGCTTGCGGGGAGAGTGGAGATTTATCAGGCAGAGAAATGATTGAGTTCTTTTGTGTGTGCCTTTTATCACCAGACAAAATTACCTCCAAATTATGATGGCTGTCGGGAGCTGGAAGGAAGAGGAAATTGGATATGTGCTTGTCTCAGTTCTGAGGTATCGATTGGGGGATTAATGGAGGGAAATGGATAAATTGGCTAATTGATCAGGTAATTTATATTCTCAAACAATCACCAGGTGAGGGAGGCCCCACTGGACATGGCCTATTCCTCTGATGGAATGTCAGGGTGTCGGAGACTGCAGACCCCCTCATCTCTGTACCATCCGTGTTGGGTGACCCCCAAGACCTCCCTCCGCTTTGATGATCTGCTGGAACTCAGAGAACGGAGGAAGCTTTGTGCTCATGGTCAATTACGGCAACAGGATGCCGATTAGAATCAGAAGGGGAACACAGGACATCACGAGGCACCAGGAGAATCAGACACGAGCTTCCAGCTGTCCCCTCCAGTGAAGCCACGCAGTCCAGAGTTCTCCCAGCAATGACGCTTGACAGTACACGGAAGGCTGCTGTCCAGCAAAGCCCACTGGAGACCAGAGCACAGGGTTTTTATGGGAGGGGGGTTGCACAGCATGGAGCGCCCAAGCAACCAACCTCAGCTGCTCGGTCTCCGGCTGCCCGCTTCAGAGGTCAAACTGGTACAGTGTGACCCAGGGCCCCAGGCAACCAAAACCAGGCATCCACTAAAACGAAAACAAGTCACAAGGTCAGCACAGACTCTCTGGTGTGGCCCCAGGCCCCCACAGACACTCCTATCAGGCCAGATATCCCAAGGCTCAGACCTTATGTCCCTCTGAGATGGTCGAGGCCAGTCCTGCAGGTCTGTGCAGGAGGGGGACAGTCCTGTCCTGTGGGGTTAGCCCTTCACTGTACCTGTCCCATGAGAGTTCCTGGTTAGTTAAATCCCAGTTGGAAATCCTTCTTTTTTGGAAGTCCTCTGTCAATTCTGCCTTCTTATACAGTCCTGTCCGCTGATCATACAACAGGGACTTGGAAGCTGCCTTTCCTAACACACCAATGCCACAGTCTGGCTGGGCACAATTCACGAGCCACTTATCAAGCAGAAACGAACTTTATTTTTAGAACACACACCTGCACCACACGAGCTCTTCAGGAATTCCCTCAGAGCCCAACTGCCACCACCGGCTTCCCCACGAGCCTCTCAACCCCCCCACTCCTCCTGCTCTTGAGGCCGATTGGCTGGGTCGTGTGGGTGGAGCCAAAAGAGTCCCCCAATGAGCAGCTCCGTGGTCTGAAAAGGCGGGGAAACAGCCCAATGAGCATCACTGCAGAGGAGCCAATCAGCTGGCAGCTGGAAGTTCGCTGGGGCCACAGTGAGCCAATCAGCTGGAAGTTTGCTGGGGCCCCTTGGGCTGTGGCTCTCAACACACCAACCCTTGGCTTGGGCCTGCAGGTGCCTGATGGGAACAGGAAGCAGGATGAGGGCTGGGCAGCTCTGCCTCCGACGATGAGCCAGACCTGCTGATCCTGCCAGGAGCCTCCGTCTGAAGTCTGGCAACACAAGGTCGAGGAGCCCAAGGTCACCTAGCTCCTCTCATCCTCCTTCAGGACTGCAAATGGCAGGGTAGCAGTAACAAGATACATCTTAAGTTCCATAGATAGCAAGGCTTGCAGACAGATCATCCCAGAAGAGGAACGGACCTGTCCCCTAGGCAGGAGCAATCCTCTCACATGGGGACCCAATGGTCCCTTCAAGGGGTGACCACTCCTCCAGGATCTTGAAGAGCCAGACCTGAGAAAACGTCCCACCAGACCACAGTTCCACCAGACCCCGCCCCCCTTTCCCCTATTTAAACCTGAAGCTTCTGTGGTGCCCTCGAGGACAGAGCTGGGAGTGCCGGCTTCCCCTAGTCTCCCGTCTCCCCGGCATGGCTGTCCTGAACAGCGAATCCCCTTCCTACCTCACCATCACCCTTGCATTGGTTTTCTTTGGGGGACACTGGCCACACCTGGTATGTTGGGGCTCCCCAAGCCAGCCCCCTCCCCAGACTAGGACTCTGGGAACAGTCGCACTGAGTCCTTCCTGCAGGGCTCGTGGGTCTCCGGGACTATCATTTTCTTTACAACAAACTTTATTTTAGGATAGTTTCATGTTTACAGAAAATTTCCAAAGATAGTACAAAGAGTCCCCAGGCACCTCCAGTCATCGATCTCTGACAGTATGGTACCCTTGACATGGGGAGGAGACAAAGCTGATCCACGTGCCGTCAACAGAGTCCCAGTTCACACTCCATCAGGACTCCCTGCTGTGGCCCAGGCCCTGTTCTCTCCTAGGAGAGCACCCAGAATCCCACCTGGTGTCTAATCATCTCATCTTCTCAGGCTCCCATTGTTTTAGATGACCTGTTTGGTTCCAAGGAATACTAACTAGCATTTTCTAGAACATTCCTTGATGACTTGTCTAATGTTTTTTCTCCTAATTAGACAGGGGTTTGGGATCTCTCTGGGAAGACCACAGAGAGATAGGGCCTTCTCATCACGTCACAGCTAGGGTGGGCACATGCCGTCCCCCCAGCTGATGGCTGCTGATGCGGGCCTTGCGGGCCCGACCCAGGCAGCGTCGCTGGGCTCTGTGCTGCAGCCTCCTCCCTCCCCAGCTCTGCGTTCCTTGGGAAGAAGCCCCCTAAGGAGTGGAGGGCTTCGCCACCTTAAGGTCCTCCGTTGCCTTGATGGACATGAATTACTGGGAGACTTGCCCTGTTTGTTTATTCCTCAGTCGTTTCCTTACATCAATCTGGACTTGAAGGATATTAAAATATTCTACCCTAAAATATAATCTTTCGCTTACAGATTATTTTTAGATGAAGACCATTTAGAACCAGCAGCTGCTGACAAGACCCTGAAAACCAGGCACGCGGTTTCCCTCGTGAGGGAGACTCATGTCCACAGAGGAAAGTTCCATCTGTAAAAGGTGCCCTCCTCTCTGGCCAGAGGGAAGAGGACTCTAATGACCCTTCCCCATGGAGAAGCACCCAGTTGGAATCCGCGTGGCAAACCTGACTGCGCCATCTCTGTTTTCCTGGTCACCTCCCCATAACTGGCCTCCCTTGCCCAGAACCCAGAACCCAACTCACCGGAGACACTGTGGAAGCCCAAGGACTGACCGCCCCTGTGGTTGGCCATCCGGGACACTCCATGTGCAAGAGCAGGGCACACTGGATGAGCTTCCGTCCGTCTTCCTCTTGCTAATGGTCTGGCCACTAGTTTACAAGGCCCCGTCAGGGAGCCGTCGGGGAGGATGACCCTGTCCTCCCTATAAGCTCACGTAGCTGGACTTTAATCCAATTCTATTTACTTTACTTTGTTGCTCCAGTTGTTCTATTGTGGGCCTTGGAGACTTCTTTCAGTGTCCTTTTGAGGTGCCACGTGATCCAGGGTTTGGGTTTGTTTTAGTAATTCCTTACTTTATGAACCACGAGATGCCCCAGGCTCGTCTTCTATACCATTGTCCCTTATCCTCTGGAGGTATCTTCCATGATCCCCAAAGGACGCCTGAAGCCATGAATAGTGCCATACCTTATGTGAACTATAGTCTTTTCTACACCTACACACACAAATGTCATGCCTTTTATAGCTGAACTAAGCACTTCTTAGGCACTGTGGCCATGACTGTTACCGTTTGAGGTATGACAGCAAAACTGTCACAAACTTCTTTTTTCTTCCTTGCAGTTTCACAGATAGATTTCTTCCTTCTGTAGATCTCAGCACCCTCAGCATACCACTTTTTTTTTCCTAAGTGGAGAACTTTCACCTTTTCACTTAAAGGAAGTACTTTACAGCTTCTCATTATCATCAGAACCACTACTCTTGCACTTTGGGGTCATAACCAAGTAAAATAAGGGTTACTTCAACACCAGCCCTGCAATACCAACAGTCAATGTGATAACGAATGTGGCTACTAAGTGACTACTGGGCAGGTAGTATATACAGTGTGGATACTCTGGGCAAGGGAATGATTCATGTTCCAGGTGGAATGCAGCAGGGCAGCACAAGATGGCATCGTACTGCTCACAGTGGCACATAACTTAAAACTTAGGAGTTGTTTATTTCTGAAATTTTCATTTCATATTTTTCAGATCATAACTGATCATAGGTAAGTGAAACCAAGGTAAGCAAAGCTCCAGCTACAGGAAGGACTACTGTGTTTCATGCCCCAGCCCTAGAATCATCCAATTCTCCAAGATGTTGGTCAGCACTTTCAACCTTGCACCTGACAACTTAAAATCTGAATGCTATCTGGAAAAATGCCATAGAGTCCACCCATTCCATCCTCTCACTTTTTCCCTGGAGTGCCGCAGTCTGGCTGGGCACCAAAATAACTGGGAGGTCACGAGCCACTTGTAGGTTCAAAACAGGAACTACTTTATTGCCCGAACCCAACGGGAACTCTCCAGAACTCCACAGAAACTCCTCGAGAACCAACGGGAAATCCGCGAGAACTCAACGGGAACTCAAAAGTAGCGGGCACCAGAGGTAGCAAGAGCCGCCCCACTGCCGGACAGCAGAGGTCCACATACACAATTGAATACACAGCTTGCCCCAATCCAGCATCATCCAGTTACAGCAATCAGTCATTATCCTAATAATTATACTCAGCTTAACTTAATTATCATCATCTTAATGGCTCGCTGGCATTACGTCTCAACCACTCCTTCTGGCAAAATGCCAGGCACCATCCCAACTTGGCTGTGGCTCTCAACACTGGAGGGGGGCATTCAGGAGCCAAAGTGACTGACAACCAGGACTCAGGTCTCTGAGGTACCATGCTAATATCCCCCACTCAACTTTTATCTGCAGAGGAAGACCAAGGAAAGACTGGGTTGCACCCAGGACAACTCCTGAGAATCGCATCACAGAATGCACCTTTTCATTTGAACTTGCTTTCGTGCTATTTTTCCCTTCTGCAAGAAAGTTGAGGGCTGAAGCAAGATTTCCAATTTTACTGCCTAATGAAAGTCTTGCTGGAAGGACGTGCTTGAAGCTGTAGCCTTCTTGTTAGCTGATGCTGTGTCTTCTTCTGGATGTGTGCTGGGTGGTTTTTGTTTCTAGAAAGCCGTTAAGTATTTGATGGTCATTCCTATGACTACTGTAAATTTCATTTCTTAGGAAAATACAAGTTCTGGTATTTGAATACTAAATTTACTGCATAACTGATACATATATATACACACAGATATGTGTGTGTGTGTGTGTGTGTATATTTTTTATTTTTTTATTTTTTGGCCAGTACTAGAGATTGAACCCAGTGTCTCGGGCATGCTAAGCTACACCCCAGCCCGGGTAAGACAGGGTCTTGCCAAGTTGCCGGGGCTGACCTGGAACTTACCTTCTACCTGCCTTGGCCTCCCGAGTAGCTGTGGTTACAGGCATGTGCCGCCCACGCGGCTTGCATAACTGATTTTCATGCTGCGGAATTTGAGGCAGACACTGGACAGGACCCGGACGAACAGAATTCTTGCTCAGGACAATCCAGCTCAACCACAAGCACCAGTCTGGGGTCCACGGAGGGCAACAGCCTGCAGGACGGGACCTGCTGCATCCGTGGAGCTTCCTCCTTGGAGAACTCAACCAAAAGCAGACCCAGAACCACCGCCAGGAGCAGGAGGAGTTCCTCGGGCTGAATAGGAGGCTCGTTCCTGGCACTGTGCCTGAGAGGCCCCTTGGTCTGCCGAGCCCAGGATGGTGGCTTGATTCTGAGTGTCAGCGTCATCCGAAGACCTTCATTTCGGTTCATAAGACGGTCTTGCATTATATCATTTAGGGCTGAAATTTCACACTCCACTCCAATGCCCTAGAGACCAACACAGGTGAGCCCCTTCCTTAGGCTCCACCTGCCGGTGCCCGCCCTGTGGAGGGGAGACGGACAGAGGCCTGTGCTGTGTGGTGGTCATTGCCTCGCTGCTCTAGGGCTCAGAGAGGGCCATGCACAGGGGCACAGGAGACCACTAGGATGTGGGCCCTCAGGAGTCCATCACACCACAGGCTCTGCCCTCGCAGGTGGGTCTAATGAACCTCCAATACAGGTGTGAAGGATCTATCTGTCCTTCCCAAGGACATAGCAACAAGCGGTTATCTAGGAAGCAGGAACAGCACTCTGACCAGACACCAGTGCTGCCGGCACCTGGACCTTGGACTCCAAGCCTCCAGAACTATGAAAACAAGTTTTTAATCTTTATAAATCACCTAGTCTCAGGTATTTTGTTATAGCAACAGGAACAGAATGATAGTGGTGGTAGTATATCACAGAGGGTGATTACCAACAAAATCTTCTAGGTTGTCCCTTCTACCTGGTACAAACTCGGTGCCAAGCCAAACAAATGGCACTGCAGGTAGCCACCCACCTGGACATCTCCCTAAGTCCACCCTCTCGTCCCCAGCAGCAAGTGAGACTCCCCACTGCAGTGAGGTGGGGCCAATTTGTCCCCCAAACTCACCAGCAGTGCTGAAATGAATCCCTGCCCTGCACAGAAGACGCAGCCTGGTCTGACTTTTCCCAGGAACCGAGTCACTCCATTCTCAGTGGCTGGTACCTCACTGTCATGCCTCTGGGCAGGAAGAGCTCTCCCTCAGTGTCTCCCCAACCTGGGCTTGGGGCCGTCTCCGTGTGAGGGCCAGCACACTGGCCCTTTGCTGGCCCTCAAGTGTGTCCCCCAGACCTGCAGTGTCAGCATCACCCAGGAACTTACTAGAAACACCTATTTTCAGGTTCCAACTCAGATCTACCAATCAGAGGTCTGGAGGTGGAGCCTGGGATCTATGCTCAGCAGGCCCTGCAGGGGCTCTGGGGGCTCTGAAGCAGGAGAGCCACTGCTACGAGCCACAGCACCTTCCCTGTGGCCTTCAGCCTCCGAGCCTGCACTTCGGCTTCTTCAGACTTCAGTCTCTAAGCTGGCTAAGTGACTTTTCTAGACTCATAGGGCCAAGTGGTGCAGTGTCAGAACCAGGGTGTCCCTGTGGACATCCCCTGGAGCCTCCTCAAAGGACTAGGCATGGACCCACCCATGACCCAGCCAGACCACTCCCCAGTATTTATCCTGAAGAACTGAAGTCACCTGACTGCAGCGATACCTGCACAACCGTGTGACAGCGGCACAGTTCACAACAGCCAAGCTATGGAACCAGCCTGGGAGTCCATGAGCAGGTGACTGGAGGAAGGAAGTGAGTATATATGCACAATGGAGTTTTCTTCAGCCATAAAGAAAAATGAAACTATGGCACTTGCAGGAAAGTGCATGGAACTTGAGACCATTGTGTTAATCAAAAAAAAGTCAAATTCAGAAAGTCAAGAGACGTATGTTTTCTGTCATGAACAGAAGCTAGAGAGGAAGAGGGTTAAAAAAGGTGGAGGGAGGCTCTCCTGAAAATCCAAGGGTGATCAGAAGAGGGAGGGATCGGGGAGAAGGAGGAGGGGAGGGAGTGGGGGAAGCGCTGGGGAGTGTTATTGGTCATTGTTATGTGGTGTGCACGTGTCAGTGTGTAACAAGGAGTCCCACCAGTGTGTGTAACTATAAGGCACCAATAAAATACTGTAGAAAAAAACAGATAAATAAATAAACCAACCCTGATCTCTGAACGGGTGGACATGGCGCTCTCTAGCAGCCTCTAGTGGTGCTGTGGCCAAACTGCAAGAGCTGTCAGCCCCCACAGCATTGCTGTTGCAGGCCAGGCTAAGGGTCCCAGTTGGCCCCTGGGGTTCTGAAGGACACAGCCAGGACCACCCAACAAAGGCGTATGGGGTTGTTCCCTGCCCCTCTTTACGGAGCATGCCAGATAGCCAAAGACATCAAATGGGCACCTTATTTTTTTTTAGATAAAGGAAGCTCGGTTGGATGAGGAAAGCAACTGTGTGAACTGTAAAGTTGACTTGGCTCTGGTTCTTGCACCAGGAATGATAGAAATGCCCAGAGTACAGTGCCTTGTTCACGTGACCTGGCCAGAGCGACAACTCCGAGGAGCCTGGGCTGGAGGGACCTCTCACCCCTCCCTAGTCACACCCTGAAGCCTTAAGAGAAAAGTGAAGCCAGCTCGTTTCTAAACTGGTTCCTCCCTAGGGAGCCACGTGAGCACGGCAGACTTTCAGGTCTCGGTCTTCACCGTGGAGTTGCCAACAGAGAAGCCCGTGGTGACCAAAGTGCTCTAAGAAACTGGTACCGTGCTCATTTGCCTGAAGTCATAAGAACCTGTATCAGTCAGCCCCAGCTGCTATGACAAAATGCCCCAGCCGTGGGAGCTTAGTACACAGAATACATTCTCTCAGTTCTGGGGACTGGAAGGCCAAGGCCAGGCATTTGCAGGTATGGCATCTTCCAAGGCCCCTCTCCTGGGCTTGCAGGTGACCTCTCTCTTGCTGTGTCCTCACATGGCCCTTTCCCTGTGCACAGGCATTCTATGGGCCTCCTGTCCTATTAGATGGGACCCCCTTCATGACCTCATGTAACCTTGTCGTGTCTTTAAAAACCTCATCTGCAAAGTGGCTGCGCTGGGGTTGAGACTTGGAGACATTAATGTGTGTGTGGGGGGGGGGGCACAATCTAATCCACACAGAGGCTGGAGGAGTGAGGGCAGGGCTTGGACTCAGGACACCTGGCCCTCCATGTCACGCTGCAGTTGCTGCCTCCCTCTGCCTGGGTTAGTCTTGACCTTTTCTTCAAAGCGCTCAGCATGATGACAACTATGGATCTGTGGGTGCAAATGCTCCTCCATTCTGCCTCACACGGGGGCGTGTCCATTCCCCCCACTGTATTTCCAGTGCTTGGCAAATCCCCAGCACGCAGTGGTGCTCCATACATCCCTGTGCAAGGAATTCACCCGTTAGTGCCTACTTATTGATAAAAGAAGACACAGAATCCATCTGGGCAACATTCAGGATGCACGTAATTAAAAAGCACCAAGAGATCTGTTTAAATCCACAAGTGCTTCCTACCACTCCGCCAGGCGCAGCCGGCCAGGCCATCTTCTATCCCTAACAAACACCTCAGTGTTTGACGGATGCCTGGAGACAGAGACGCGTGTGCAGGATCAACAGTTCCATAATTGGATATTGCAGGCAACGCACCAAAGGGCAGTATCAGTTCAGGGCAGTGGGGGTGGTTCAGGTGGTGCTCGGTACAAAGTCACACGGGGGGCAGGGGTAAGATTGGGGACACAGAGGGTGATGCTGGCACATGCTTTCTTTGGTCATCTGCACTTGCTAAGGTGGCCAGCCACCTTGCACAGTCCTGGTGTGTCTGCCTGGACACCTGATATTGTCCAGCTGTGCACACCTGGACAGACAGACTCTAGCCCTTCACCCTCCTACCAGGGCTTCCTACCTTTTCGCTGGCTCCCCTCAAATGCATCTCCTAAATATCACCCCATCAGATTCTTGCTTTCTTCAGCTGTTAAATCGCGGCCTCAGCACTCACAGGATTTTCACACTACAGAACGACCGTTCTAATCTCCAGACAGATGCTCCTGTCTCACGATGGGCTGCCTCCTGTAAGCCCATCGTAAACCAAAAACATCGCACGTCAAAAATGGGCTTCACACACCTGCTCTGCTGCTGAGGTCCAGAGCACCTGCCAGGTCGCTGATCACCCCGTGATGGAGTGGCAGCCGGGAGCCCAAGCATCATAAGGAGGTATCGTGCCGCACATCATTGGTCAGGGAAAAGATCAAAGTTCAGAGCACAGTTTCTAAGGAATGCTCACTGCTTTGGCACCATCATAAAGTAAAAAAGCCCTAAGTCCATCCATTGCACCCTGGAGACTATTTGCACAAACTGTCCTATAATCTTGACACACTGCTGCTGATCCAGCTGCCTGGAAACCACCCAGGAGTCTGTTAGGAATGCGGAGTCCAGGCCCCGCTCTGTGTGACCAGATCAGAGCTTGGGCTCCACAGCATCTCCAGGAGACCCAGGTGCACCCCGAAGTCTGAGCAGCGCTCACTTGCAGCAGCTTCACCAGAAAGTTCCCAAAATGTAGTTCCCCTGGTGAACATGTCATCAGATCTCACTGCTACCCCTCAGGGGTGACCTTGGGCACCAGATTCTATGCCCCCTCTCCAGTGTGAACCTTAGAAGTCCTACACCCCAGATGTCCCCAGGTGTGTTCCCCTCATACATGTAGATAACATCCCAAACCCCTTGGAGAGCTGGAGAAAAGCTCCACCGCCTGCTGAGTGTCTTGGGTGACAGCAACCAATGTCCCCAGAGCCATGCCAGCTCTCTCCACAATGACTTTTTATTTTCTGTTTGTGTTCCCTCATTTCCTACCTGTGTTCTCACATTTCATGGCTGGTTTTCGAGTTTTGAAAGGTGAAGAACATGGTTCATCAAGAGTGAATGGGTGGTGTGACTTGAATAATGACTTCCAGACCTCTCAGTGCCCACGCTCTGGGTTTCAAAGCAGGAAAACCAGGGACATTAGCACATGATTGTCACAGATAAGACTTCCAGGAGCGTTTTCAGATACTTAGCGAGATTATATAAAGGACACAGAGCTGGCAAGTGTCAAACTTGAATGGAAGCCCAAGCCAGTCTGGCGGAGTCAGATAAAGCCCGTCAGGGCTGGGGTGCGCTCAGTGTGGGTGCCCTCCTCGCCTCACGAGCCCTGGATTTGATCCCCAGCATTGTAAAACCAAAGTGTGCACTGAATTTAGAGAGGGTGCCCTCTCTGTTGTCACCAGATGGAAGTGTAGCCCCCAGTGAAGCCCTTTTAACAGAAGGAGGTCAGGAGAACGGGTTGATTTAGCCTGAGGTGTATTTGCAGAAAAACCCCTGGCTCAGAACTGCTGCCGAGGACTTGGGCAAATTCATCCACCCATCTCACAAGCTCCCAGGACTGCGTGGGAACAAAGCTGAGGTGCTGACAGGTGGTGTGAGGTAGTCGAGTGATTTCTCCTAGGAACCCTTATAGGCTTCTTCACCCCACGGAGACAGGCAGACGCCTTTGGGGAACACATCATCCCACACCAGAGAGGTCCCCAGATACCATCTGAGGAAATCAGAGCTGCGAGGCTGAGACCCTCATGTCCTGTTGGGTCCTGGTGTTCCCTGAACAGGACTAGAGAAGTCCCCCTGGGAGGCGCTCTAACACAAAGCTAGGATCCCTGACTTGGGATGGGACCGCAGGCGTGTGAAGACAGGACCCACCACTTGCAACTCGAATTACCGCAACACTCTGGGTCTTACCTGAACGATGAGTATGAGACACGGTACCCATCTCAGAGGGCTGCTCACGGGTTAATGAAGGGCTCACCTCAATGCCACAGATACGGACATCGATCAACTTCATCAGCTTTATTATCTCCCAGGCTCTGAGCCTCACGGACAGAAGCCGAGTCTAATTTGTCTTTGCACTTTAGTCCCAAGCCTGTCACCAGCACGTGGCAGGTACCTGAGGAGTAAGTTAATGAATGAAGAGCCTTCTCTTCAAGCCAGGGAGCTGGCCCAGGGGTTGCTTGGCGTCCCTTGGCCCAGGGATCCGCGTCCTCTGCACACAGAGGACTGAGAGGAAGATAATAGATGAAAGGAAGTCTGAAGGGCCACCATTAAAAATAAAATGGGTCTGTTGAGGAGGATGCTTTGAAGACAAGCTTAGAAATTCCAGGGATCCAAAGGAGACAGGAAGGGCCAGGACATCCGCAGAGGGAGGCCTCTGGGGCCAGGTGATTCAAGAAAAAGAGCTCCATGACCCTCTGGAGGAGGGCCCAGCCTCAGAGGAGGCCCTGGCCGCCACAGGGCCAGATGGGCAGGACATGTCCGGTGGAGGAGACCACCCCCATCCTGCCTTCCTTCCAGGTCTGCCCTGCCCTCCCCGAGCCCTGAGATGGTCCTGGGTTAGCAGAGCGTGGACGGCAGTGTGAAGTGGGATAGCAAGGGACAGCAGGGGGCAGCATGGGTCAGCCGCGGGCTGTCCCTGGTTTATTATTATTATGGTAGAACAGGCAGGACCTAAACCACACACGGTGACCCAGCCCACTCACCCGCTGTGCTGCCCGCACCACCATCTGGGCCCAGAACCCTTCCGCGTCCCCACTGCCCAGCTCCCAGCCACCTGTGAGCTCAGGGAAGGACCCGTCACCCAGCCCACACGGGAGGCCAGCGACTGGGCAGGGGAGGAGGTGACCCACGGAGAGGGAAGCAGCTGCCAGGGACCAAGACCTTCTGGAAGGTGGATGTTGGCTCAGCTCTGCAAAAATGCTAAATGCCAGCGAGCGGTGGGCACAGCGGGGCTGGGAATTGCCACTGCGAGGCTGAGGAGTGCGGGGTCCGGAGCCACCCCGGGGCGACACTGCCCGGTCCCCGCGCTGCTCCTACCTGGGCCGGCCCCTCCCAGCTCCTCAGTCCACCCTCCTGGAGGCACTGACCCTAAGCTTCTTGGGGTCCTTGGTCCCGGGGTTCCGAGATGCTCGTCTCCAGGACCCCACCACTCTGCTTCCTAGCAATGTGGGACGAGCCGCTCCACTGGGCTCCCTCTGCCGTGGCAGTGGCACAACTGCCCGCTGGAGACCTGGGCTCCTCCTCAGTAAGAACTTCCAACCTCCTGGGACTATTCCCAGAATAAAATACAACATGCAAAACATGTTTGCAAACAAAAGCATCCCAGGGCAGCCTGCGATGTTGGGCTGGGGCTGCGAAGCAGCGTAAGGACCAGAAACCCGTCCTGAAGAGGGCATCTGAGATGACCTTCACCTTCAGTGGCCTGAAGCCAGACTGATGCTCTCTGATGTCAAAGCCAAGGCTGCTTCTCCCCCAGCTCCCCTGCCACCTCTCTGGGCACCAGACGCCATTGGCCCCGTCCCCTGGTTTTCCTCCAACCTTTCTGGACTCTCCGGCTGGCTCTTCCTCCTTCTCTTCCTATTCCCTTGGTGTGTGCTGGCTCCAAAGACCTGCCCTGCTTTCTCCTCCTCTACCACTGTATGTCCTCTCCGGGGTGGGCTGCTCCCTCCGGGCCCTAAAGACTTCACCCAAACCTCCCACAGTATGCACCAACGTGTGCAAAACCAAAAGATGGTCTTTTCTAGTCCCTCTCCCAGGGTCTTATTTTGATGGACAGCACATTGTCTTCTGATTGTCCATCCATCTGTGACGCCCACTGCCAGCTCCTCTCCCCTACTGTGTCAGCATCCTGCTCCTCATTAGGACCGTTTCTGCCTTCCTGTCTCTTTCGCTGTTCCAACATCCTCTTGTTCTGCTTGTCTATTCCTGCATAACAATCAACTCTAAATTTAGTGGCATTAAACTGCACTATTCTGCTGGCAGACTCTGTGGAGCCAGACTCCAGACCAGGCACAGTGGAACCGAGGTTCCCCAGTGACGGAGTCTCCAGCTGGAAGACAGGAGGCCCGCAGTCACCTGAGGACCCTTCACTCACCCATCCAGCGGTTGATGCCACCTGTCAATTGAGACCTCACTGGGCGGCCACATGTGAGGCCTGTCCACGTGTCTGATTGGGCTTCCTCACAGCATGGCCAGACGCTGGAATCCAGCTTCCCAAGAGAACCAGGTAGAAACAGTGACCTGACCTGGGAAGTCACATAGTGACATTTCTGCCATGGTCAAGAGAGTGCCCAGATTCAAGGGGAGGGAACTCAGACCCCACCTGGGCAGGGGTGGGAAACAGGATCTGCTGTCACTACACTGGATGCCCATGGGTCCCTGGAGGCAGCTGCAGTGAGGTTAGTGTGGAGAGGCTCTCCCAACACCTGCAGCCAACGCCAAACCTCTCAGAAAGAGGGCAGTGGTTCTCCTCTGTGCTGCGGGGCCCTGCGGGACCTGCCCGCACCTGCCCTGTGTCGTTCCTACCAGACCATTGCTGAACTTGAACTTGCCCTAACTGCTGCTCTGCCCTCCCGTAGGCAGACTCCTGCCCAGGATGGCCCTGGAGAAGAGCAGTGGCCCGTCCACCTTGGAACACAGAAGGGAAAGCCCTGCCCAGATGGAACCTCCCTGGTGGAGGGGACAGCGGCCCACCCCAGAAGGCGGCCGGACCTCACCGCAAATGAGCCCTGAACTTTGACCTGACTACCACCCCTCTGCAGCTTCCCCGCCTCTGGAAACCTCCAGACATCCTCCGCCCAGGGGCCTGTCCTTCTAGAGGCCCAGGTACCTGATTCCAACCATAAGACCCTGGCCGCCTGGAGACTCACCTGACCTGTGACCCATTAATGGTGGCGTCAGAAACCAGGCCTCAAATGTCAGGAGGCCAGTAAACACCACGACTAAGGTGGCTTCAGTCAAAGGGAGGTGATTAGCTTTCCCTACTGAATCCCCAACTCAGCGGGGTGAGATGAAAACTCCCTGCTCGCTGGGCAGTGCCGGGTGACAGGTCGGGTGAGGAGGGCAGGCCCCTCTGGTAACAGTCTCCCGGAGGCCTGGGCTTTTCCTCCATTTGGAACTTGGTGCAAAGAGCTGAGCTGCTAGCTTTAGCTTGTGACACTCAGCCTTCTGTGGTCCACTGAGGCCCTCTGCTCTGCCCTGCCACCCTCCAGGCCTCACCACAGGGACGGCTCAATCCATCCGTGGGTGTGCATTGGGCTGTGCTTGGTTACCTTCAGGTCACACCAGGCGTGCAGCCCCAGCGTCTCCTTCTGCCTGGTTTTGGGTTACTTTATGGCTTCTGCCCTGTTGTTAGTCCCCCTGCCCAGGAGCCAACCCACGGCTGTCACTGACAATGTCGCCATGACCTCTTTCCACTGGTCTCTGGTTAATGGCATGGTGGCACCATGGGTCACTGGGCATGGAGCCCACCTTCTTCCATCCCATCGGTCCCACCAGCTCAGCACCTGCCTTTGCCAGCAGTGGTAGGTGGCAGGTGCTGACCCTCCCTCTCTTCCCAAACTTGCCAAATCTGATCGGTGGTGAGGCATCAGGCCTGCAGGCGGTTTGCATTTCTGGGCGTGATGCTGAGCTCCTCCTCATGTTCCCATTAGCCTTGGTGCTTCCAATCAGTGAGGCTGCCCACTTCTCAGAGGATCTCAGGGTTCCCAGGGGCTGGGCCTAGTGGTTGTTTCTGTGTAGGAAGCTCTCTCCCACACAGCTCTTAACCCTTGTTGGTTTGGGACATTGCAAACATTGTTTCCAACCTGTCACCAGCTGCTAAGTCCATCTGTGGGGTCCCTTGGCAAATGGAAATGGCTCATTCTGACTTAAGGCTTGAAGCCCTGTGTCAGGGAAGGTGGGCTCGGCTTGGAACAGACTCCTGTGATCCGTTGATTCCCTCCCGAATAGCAGACCAGGGCAGTCCCACCTCCTCTCCAAGGTTGCCCTCCTCCCCCGGGAGTCCGACCACCCTCTGGCTCCCCTTGGTTTGATGCTGTATTCTGAGATCTGTGAGCCTCTTCTTCCTTGGAGACTTTTCCTAGGGTGAGACGAAGACGGCTGTCCACGCTGGTTCACATCTAGTTAGGGATCCCTACTATGCACCTAGACCCACGCACTTCTCCAGAGAAGCAGGCCAGCTGACCACTTGTCTCCCCTCTGAGGCTTTCTTCCTGGATAAGCCTAAATGTCTTTCCTCTTCGAGCTCCACAATCCTAACGGTCCTAACCTTGAGGTCACTGACTCTCCTAAAAGAGCAGTTTTCCTTTAATTGTGTCGTACAGTTGAGTCAGCCCCATCCTGCAGTGGGCTTGGTGGCTGGGCCTCCCCTGCTACCTGGGAACCCAGCAATGTCTCTACTGGCCTCCTTTGGACGGTTTCAGATGGGCTGGTGCTGAGCGCCCCCTGGTGGCAGGAGCCCAGCTCTGCTCTGCGTGCTCTGACTACTGCCTCCTGGTGTGCTTTCCTCCTGCTCTGGTGACTGGCTCCCTGCACCCCACTGCCCCAGGCGCCTCCCACCTGAGCATCCAGCACCTCCGTCCTCCTGGTGAGCACTTCTGCTGCTGCATGTGGCTCTCTCCCTCTCCCTGCTCCTGTTTGGAAGGCCTTTCCCCTTGCTTGTAGGACACACCCCCATGGCCACCTTCCCACCTCCCTGCCCTGGTCCTCTCCTCCTCTGCTCACCCCTGGACACCACCCCGCCCCCCCCGTGCTCTGCCGAGCTCTGCCCTCCTCACTCCTCTGTCTTATAACCGTTCTTGGCATCCAGACACACAGGGCTCACCTCCTCTCCCAGCCTGGCTCTCCTCTGAACTCCTGACCACATGTCATGTCCAGCTGCCTCCCGGACATCTCCAGGAGTGACCACTCAACCCAACATGTCAAAGTGGCCTGCACCAGTTCCCCCAACCTGCAGATCCTGCTCTCAGGGATGGGTACTGTCCCCTCTAGCCCAGTCACCTTCAATTCTCTGCAGTGAAATCCTACCCCCATGGGGCCTGTGAATGTGCCTTCATTAGGAAATGGGGTCTTTGCAGATGTCATTAGAAAGCAGGTGAGCTTGAGGTCACGCTGGAGAAGCATGGTGTCCCACAGGAGACGAGCACACGGAGAACCAAGTCAGAGACAGAGCTGCAAGCAGAGGAGCAGCTGACCCCCCAGCCAGCAGCAGAGAGAGGCTGGGGAGGGTCCCTGTCTCAGGGGGTGTGTGGCACAGCTGGCACCTCGAGTGGGCCGTCCCTTCTACAGCACCATGAGAAAACCTGTTCCAAAGTTTCAGACCACCCAGCTTGAGGTCCTTTGTTACAGCAGCAGGACATTAACACAGAGGCTCTCACCACGGGCTTCCGCCCGCTGCAGACACAGTGTCCCAGAATGCAGCTAGTGCACCCACCCCAACCCGCGTCCACTCTCAGCAATGTGCACACTATCAAGGGCCGGCTGTTGCCCTCGAGATCCCCTGGCTGCCACTGCCCAGCACTGAGCAGAAGCTCCAACCACATATCACTAGCCTGGGGAAAAAAATCCACATTCAAAATTTGAAGTTTAGCTTTTACAAAATGTGTGTTGCCTTCCCACTATCATAAGTCATAAAATCATAAATTGGGCCCACATAAGTTACGAGCCATCTGAGCATTCCCCTCTGCAACACCCCTGTCCACTTCTACTGAGGACAAGCACACCAGCTGCTGGCCTCCAGGCCGGTCCACATGTGTTCACCCCCACCGCTGGAACAGTCCCCTACCCTGAACCCTGCCACCTGCCCCAGCCTTGTCCCTCGTGCCCTAGACTTGTATCAAGAGCACCTCCAGGGCTTGCTGATTAAGGCTGGGGTGCCCTTCACCCCTTCTTCAGGTGGCCAGTTCCATCCTAGGTACCAGCACCCTAGTCCCCCCCTGAGGGTTCCCCAGGCTCCTGCATGCTCCATCCAGCATTTACCACGTGCTGAGCTTGCAAGGTTTTCTCCACCCAAAGCTCCAAGTTCCTGGTGCTGCCCATAGAGGTGGGCACCTATTTCAGAACCTTGCAAAGTTCTCTGACCCTGAACTAGAAAACAGAAAAGTAGGAGACCTGAACTTCAGTCTCTAGTGTGACAACAAGAGAAACTAGAAATCAGACAGGCCAGCGCTGCCCCAGGACTGGGGTCCAGGGTTGGAGCTGGTGGGTGGCAGCTTCTAACACCCCTTGCCTCCTCTCTGAGCAATGGAACCTGCAGGGCCCGCCCGTGACTGCACATCCCTGAAGCTCCACCACAGGACTACCTCACCATGTGCCTTCGACTTGACCCCACACTTTCTAGGACCCACCACCCAATATCCCAGACATCTTCAAAGGCACCCACCTACAAATAAGCTGTTGTTTGAAAGCTCAGCTGCTCACGGCAGTACTGTAGCAGCCAGGAGGTGGAAACAACCCAGGGTCCACCAGGGTCCACGAGGGGAGGAGTGGACACACAGATGGGGCAGGCCCACCTGACGGAACAATGCCCAGCCCGAGGAAGGGATGGAACCCCGATGCACGCAAGAACCTTGAAAACAGCACACTGAGTGAAGGGAACCGGACCCCAAATGCTGTGGGGCTCTGCTTCTGAGAGGCACCTCGGCCAGACCAACCTAAGACGGAGAGAGCCTCTCAAGGCTGCCGGGCAGCAGGGGTGGGGGGGCACGTTATCTTTCACTGGGTGCCATGTTCCCATCTGGGATGAAGAAAAAGTCCTGGAAATAGTGGTCGCAGGACCTTGAACACAGGGGGGCCTCCATATCACACACTTGGAAAGGTTAAAACAGTCAACGCTGCAGGTTGCCACCCCGTGTTTGTGGGTTCTGTGTCCTTGGACTTAGCCAACAGAGCATCAAAACCACTCAGAGAAGTTGTGTCTGTAGGGAGCATGTATCAGTTTTCCCTTGTCATTATTTCCTAAAAAATACATTGTAACAAGCACCTGCAGGCGCTGTATTAGGTACCACGGGTCATCTAGAGAGAGTTTCAAGTACCCCCAGGGGTTCCACGTGGTTCTGCACGGATACAGGACTGGAGCACCCTGGGTTTGGGTGTCTTCAGAGACAATCTACACCACAACACACATCAGCCTCAGAAACATGGCGCTAAGAAGCCAGAAAGGCTACACATGGTGTGACACCATGTAGGTGAAATGCCCCAGGTGGGTAAATCCACAGAGAAGAGGCCAGAGGGGTCAATAACGGGGGGGGGGGGATGGAGGACAGGTCCTGAGAGGTGCAGGGTGTCCTCCGGGGTGCTGAAAACGTTTAGGTCTATGGGGACGTGGGGACTGTAGTTAACAGCCATGTATTTGCAATCTTGAAATTGTTAAGGAAGAGACTTTTAACCTAAAAGTAGTTTACAGTGCATTCAAATTTTATGTATAACTATAAAGCACCAATTTAAAATAAATAAATAAAATAAAATAAAGTCGAAGAAGGGGATGGTGGGGGAGGGAGAGATGACGTACTGGGGACTGAGCCGAGCAGACCATGTTATGTGCACATAGGAACCTGTCAGAATGAGCCCCACGCTTATGCATAAATCTAATGCACTAATAAATAAGTTTAAGTGAAAAGCAAGTGAGCTAATGTTTGTTAATCAGCTTGATTTACCATTCCACAATGTCCATGTATATGTGTGTGTGTACATGTATGTACATGCATCTCAAAACACATTGTACTATATATATATATATATATATATATATATATATATATATATATATAATTTTGTCAATGAAAAATAAAAATGTTTGGGGAATAGAAAGATTGGCACATTGAGTATTCGAATATTACTAAATACCACCAAATTGTGGACTTCAAATAGCTAATTTTATGTCAGGTGACTCTCACCTCAAGTTTAAAAGTAACAGATTGCTGGGCCCCACAATTCTGAGTCATCAGGTCCGGACAGACTGAGGCTCTGCATTTTGAAAGTTTCCCCAGAGAGGCTTCCGCTGCCGGCCTCAGAACCCCACCTTGAGAACCACTGTTCCAAGCTGGACCTGGTCAGGAGGCCTCCCCTGCAGCCCGCACACCCTACCTCAGGCTCTCTCGCAACAAGAATGCCCTGGAACAGGGGCTGACCAGCAGAGGACCGCTCTCAGGTGACCCTTGTTCAATGCCTACGGTGCACACTGACTCTCAGAACAGCTGACCCTCTCCAGTGTCTGCCGCAGCACTGCCCGGCCATCCTCTAACAGAGGTGAAAGCCCTCAGAATAAAGATGGACTCACTTGCAAGTCCTAACCAAATGAAGAAGGGCAGCCAGCTAGCCAGCCAGCCACGAGGGAGGCGGGGGAAGAGGGCCTCACAGGCACGTGCACCTGCTAATCAGAAGGATTCACAAGAGAGCCAGAGCCACCACCTTGCACAATGCCAACCCAACCTTACACAACAGTGACGGGGGCCTTGGCCTTGACCCTCCAGGAGAGGGAGGGCAGAATCCAGAAACCTGCTGCTGGGGGGTCTGGGGGCACAGCTAGGAGGACAGCCAGACAGGAACCAGCAAACTGGCCAGGGGTCCCAGTGCCCTGCTGGGGCCAAACAAGGCCCATTTGGCACAGTTCTGTGGCTTTCCCAGCAGGACTCTCAAGATATTAGAACCAACACTTGGTCTGGGCACCATGGCCAGAGGGTGCACAGGATGATCAGTGTCCTGACAACTTGAACCCACACCCCACATGTCTGGGCCATTTGTGCCCAAACTGCAAGTGGGCTCTAGGCCCAGCATCTCTTGTAGTGAGAGACCCCGAGGCTCCTCTATGCCTCTGGGAAGATTCCTGAAATGCTTCAGAGCAACCGGGGAGGGGGGGGGGGGGGGAATATACTGCTACACTGCGCGTGTGCGCATAGAACCAATCCCACCGCTACCTACAACTACAAAACTGAAAAGAAAAAGATGAAAGTCATATTAGTGAAGCTTGGGGAGGAGGAAATTAAAAAAAAAAAAAAAAAGAGGATGTATGTCAAGGATTCCAACCTGGAGAAAGCGCCTGAACCCTTCACCCTGGGCGGGACGGAGGAGGGGGGAAGGCAGGGAGGGGAGGGAAGCCCACCTGGGGGGGCATTCACACCAGGTCGGCCTTGCTGCTCTCCTGCTGCGCCCTCCTTTCCCAGAGGCCTGCCCCGCCGGTGTCCGCCGGTTGCCCGAAATCATCTCCGAGCTCAGCCCGCTCTGGGGCGCACCGCAGCGGGTCCCGCTCAACGCCGTTCTCGTGGCGCCCTCTGGTGTCCAGACCACGCCACGGCAGGAGGCCGGGCTTCCTCCGCAGGTGGACCAGGCGGGCAGGTGGACGGGGCAGGCCCGCCTCCCTCCTCCTTCCCCCGACCGTGGGCTCCCCTGCCCGAGCGGAGGGCGCGGCCGGGGTTCCTCCCGGAGCTGCTCTCTGGGACCCGAGAGGCCTTCCGCGCTGGCCGTCAGGCTGGGGGTGTCGCCATGAGGTCCTTGTCCTTCCAACCTCATTCCGGGAAGGGAAGCCCAGCGGTCGACGGCGCGTCCCACAGGCCCCTCCGTGGAGGCCGGTGTCCCCAGCGCCCCGGAGCAGGCCTGGGTCAGCAGAAGCGCCGCCCAGGGGACCGAAGTGAGGGACCTACTCGGAGGCCCGTGGGGAGGGCGGACACCGCGGGCCTCCAGCGCACAGGGACCCCCGCGCTCCAGCCGAGGAGCTGGCCACAGACGGGCACCGGGGGCGGTTCTGTGAACCGGCGAATCCACAGGGACAGAAAGAAGACCAGAGGTGGCCAGAGGTGGGGGTTGGCGTGACTGCCTCGCGGGGACAGGTGGCAGTTCTTTGAGGCAGATGGCAGGGTGTCTGGCAGCCTTGTGCATGCAGTAAGCGCCAGTGAATTGCGCACTTTGAGAGCAGCCGCGGAGACGCTCCTTAAAGCGGCGTTTCACTTACCTGTTGGGACTTACCTGTTCCCGAGTTCCCCGTCCACCTTGAGACCGTGGAGTTCATGTGTTTCCTGGACACGTCCCACACGTGGGCACTTGGAGCCTGGCCAGAGGGAAGTGAGGGACCAGCCGGACACCTTCAAGCGGGCAGGGCCGAGGCCTTCTCTCTACCTGTTCCACATGCGCTCTGCAGTCCCCCCTCCGACAGCATCCAGGCTTCTGAGCTTCCTGCTGGGCCCAGCTTCCAGCTGGGCGCCACCTATTGCCTGCTAGGTGTCACCTGCTCCACTGAACTACCCCACCTCCTCCTGCAGCTGGTCCCCAAGGCCCCTCCATGGCTCCAGCCCCCAGTGCCAGTGTTCTGTACCGGCCGGGTGTGTGTTACTATGACAAAATGCCTGAGGCGACTAACTAAATAAAGAGGCGTGTTCCATATTAGCTCACAGATTTGGAGGTTCAAGTCCAAGACCAGGTGGCCCCATAGGCTTGGGCCTCTGGTGAGGATGCCAGGTGGCAGTGGCAGGAGCACATGTGGAAAGGGCAGTCACATCTCAAGCCCAGGAGCAGAGCACAGGACTTGCTCCTTCTCTAAGGATGGTCAGTGCGTACGCACCACCTTATCTCTGCTCCCTGAGGAGCCTCGATGGCCTCCGTGTCCTGTCTGGGTCAACAGTGCTGCTCGGAAACGGGAAGCCGCCCTACCATGGACTAACTTCATTTTCTTTAAGTATTTTTTTATTTTTTGGCACAACTCCATCCCGCCTTCCACAATGTCCAGACCAAGTGACCTTCCCACCCGCAGGTGTGTGAGAATGTCCTTGTCACAGCCCGCCACTGGTTCTCTCCTGTGGTTTGGTTTGCGTTTCCCTGGTGGTCAGTGAGGCTTAGCCCTTCCTCGATCACCTGCTGGTCACCTCTTTTAGGAAATACCTACTCAGGTCCTGGGCTGGCTTCACAAGGCTGCTGGATTATTTAGCTGCAGAGCTGCGTGGCTCCCAGCCCCCGGCTGCCCCAGTGAGGCCACGGGTGCCCAGGCTTGCTCTCCACTCCCCGGGGCCCCTGGCCTGCGGATGGCTCTCTCTGCTGCGCAGAGGCTTCTCCAGGCAGTGACATCCGTCTAGTTTTGCTTTCCTTTCGGTGCTTTGGGGGCCAAATCCAAAACTCACTGCCCAGGCCAGGCCCCCAAGCCTTTCCTTTGTCTTCTTGGAGGCGTTTTCCGGCTCCCAGTCCCACCTGGGTTGGCTTCTGTCTGCCGAGTGTGGACACCTGCGTTCTCCAGATCCCTTATGGAAGAGACTGCCCTTTCCCTTATGGAAGAGACTGTCCTCTCTTCCTGTCACCCTTGTCGCAGATTGTCCCACCACGTGTGTGGGGTTTCTTCCCGGCTCTCCTTTGTCCTGTTGATCTGTTTCACGCTGCTTTCACCCCGACAGCTTGGCAGTTGTTTGAAATCAGGGAACACGACGCCCCAGTCTTGTTCTTCTTTCTCAGGATTCATTTTGGTTATTCAGGGTCTTTTGCGGTTCCTTACAAGTCTCAGGACCTTGGACAGCCTGGCACAGTGGCATGTGCCTGTAACCCCAGGGACTCAGGAGGCTGAGGTAGGAGGATCGCAGTTTTATTTTATAAAAAATAAAAAGGGCTGGGATGTAGCTCAGTGGTCGAGTGCCCGGGGTTTAATCCCCAGTAACTAAATAAATCCATAAACGCAGCCCTGGTGTTTCAATGTGGACTACATTGAATCTCTATCTCACTCTGGGTATCATGGATGTTTTAACGACATCAATTCTTCCAATCCATGAACACAGGGTATTTTTCCATTTATTTGTTTTACATTTTTCAGTGTAAAGATATTTTATCTCCTTGGTTAAATTCCTTCCTAAGTATTTTATCCTTTTTTAAGGTGTTGTAAATAGGTTTTACTTCTTTTCATTTTTAGGTAGTTTGTTGTTCTTAGTGTGGAGAAATGCCGCGCCCCAGGGTTCGTCCCTCAGCCCACATGCAGGGACCCTGAGCTTGGAGTGGCAGAGGAGCCACAGCCTCAGGAGAAGACAGTCCTCCTGGTGGACGGAGCTTTGGACAATGGTCCTCATGGTTTTCAGTGGGGGAAAGTGGCCCAAGTTAGGACACATGTGACACATGGGCCTGGCAAGTGACCTGGCAGGCCCCCTGTTCAGGGGCCTGAAAGGGTTGAGGATCGGAAGGTGGAAGACCAGGTGGGCTGGGGACAATCTCCTGTGAGGGCACAAGGCATGAGGATCTTACAACTCACCAAATGACCAAGGGGACAAAATCCCTTGGCCGAGTGACAAACCAGCCAGCCTCGATGGTTGATGACCCTGGCATGGCACAGCAGGTGTGTGTCCAGAGTGGCCGCAGTGGGAGCCACGCAGGGGCCTTAGGGAGCAGCTCCATTCCTCAGGGCTGGACACCCAGCGGCCTCAGCAGAGCTCAAAGCCAGCCCCTGCTGGGCCCTGCCCCTCTGGGAGGACACTTGGCACCCATGGACGGCGATGCCGCTCT
This sequence comes from Callospermophilus lateralis, assembly GCF_048772815.1. Lineage (NCBI taxonomy): Eukaryota > Metazoa > Chordata > Mammalia > Rodentia > Sciuridae > Callospermophilus > Callospermophilus lateralis. Next base: position 24,057,194 of record NC_135323.1, read on the forward strand.
GCCCTGGAGGGGCCAGAGGTGGTTCTCAGAGGCAGACACACTTCAGAGTGAATAGGAGATGACACAGGGGATCGCACGCAACCCTCAGGACAGCAGAGCGAGGCGCCCACCTTGTCTCCAGGAGGCCCCTTGACGTGAGGGCAGCTGGGCATCCAGCACCTGCTGCACAGGGACCCGCCAGTTCCTTGGGCTCGGGGAGTCTCTGAGGGTGGGAAGACGTGCCAGCACCGTGGGAGGCGGGCAGGGCACCATGCGCCGGAACGCCACACACATGGGGAATCAAAGGCCTGTGAGACTGCGTCCCCGTGGATGGACCCACGGTCTCTGGGAGCCCTGATGGAGGCAGAGCAGTCCCCAGACCATCTCAATGGATCTGGGAGACCCTGTGTCCCTGACTGCCACCACTCCACCATGCAGGCCCTGCGGCCACTGTGCCACTGTCACGGGGGTCCAGCAGCATCCCACTGAGCCCTGACTTGAGCTGCTGCCTGGGCGCTTTGGACCCAGGCATCCTGGCATGGCCAACTGACCCTGCTTCTCCAGGGGACAGAGGTAACATGGGGCACCCGGTGACTCACATGAGTGACTTCTGCTGCCCCCTGGCTCCGCTGTGACTGTTGACCAAGAGGAATCCAGCCTGACCTTTGAAGGGGTCATGGGCTGTCCATTTCCCCAGGTGGCCGCCAGGCCCTCAGGAGGGTGGCTGAGGAGGGGCAGGCTCTGGAATGGATGAGAGGAAGGGACACAGTGAGCGTCAGGGGATTAGGAGGTGGACTGTGGGAGACACGGAAACGCTATGCCCGGATCCTTCTCCAGGAGAATTTACCCACATGGCCCCCAGGAAGCAGGCCACGGTGACAGGCCTCTTCGCGACCTGCCGTGGCCACGGAGGGCTGCCCCAGACCAGGAGACCCTCCCAAGACAGCAGCCGTCCAGCTCCCCACAGCGACGCCGGAGGCCCCGCTGGCCTGCGTCACAGGGGTCACAGGCAGCCGCTCCCTGCGCCCCGTCCTGCTCTGGGCCTGTGCTCCCACAGGTGCCCAGGGCCAGTCCAGGGTCTGCTCCCAGAAAACACGACCTCGACACTGTGGCCCAGAGGTGCCTTCTCAAAACGGGGGTGAGATGTACATCATAGAAACTTGCTGTCTCCACCCCTGTCAAGTGTCAGGTCCTGTGTGGGCTCATTTCTGGGCTGTCCATCCCAGCCGTTGGTCCACCTGTGTGTTTTTGTGTCAACCACTGTTTTCCTTCTGCAGCTTTGTAAAGCTAAGTTTGCATGTGAGAAATCTGAGGTCTCCAGCTTTATAGTTTTTCAACACTGTTTTGGTTATGTGGAGTCCCCCGAATTTCCTAGGAATTTTAGGATGGTGATGAGTTTTGACATGTGGCATTACTGTCATACATTTAGGTCAAATACATTCTACTTTATGATTATTTCTTTGTTTCCTGGTTTATTTAAAAGTATGTGTCTTAGTTCCCAGGTGCATGGAGTTTTTCTAATTACTTTTAAAACATTATTTAAATGCATTGTGGTCAGAACACTTATTCTGTTTTTGATCTTTTGAAATGTGTGGACATTTGCTGGATGACCCAAAGCTATGGCCTTTGCTGTAAATGTTCTGTATATACTTGAAAATAACATATTTCCAGTCATTGTTAAAGGTTTACACATTCAAACTGCTAGAATAGGTATTTAATCAGGAACTTACTCAAGGAGAAAAAACAAGCAGTTGGTGTGGGTTCTTGACACCCATTCAACCTAGGGTGGTGCACAGTGATTGAATAGCTCAATACTACCCCAAATATTTGTGCAGCCAGAGTAAAATGGTGATCCCATACACTCTCATTGTTTTGATCAATAGTTAAATCTTGACTTGGCCAAAAAAAAGCACACACATACACACATACAAATAGCATACAATTGATCTGACCTCTTCACACTGAACATTTGGTAAAAATAATTTTCCACTGCTGTAACAAAATACTGAGATAATCAACTTTAAAAGAGGAAAGATTTATTTTGGCTCACAGTTTTGAAGGTTTTAAGACTAGACCAGTTGGCCTTTTTGCTTTTTTTGCCAAAGATTAGGAATAATACAAGGGTATCTGCTCTCACCACTCTTATTCAGCATAGTATTAGCAACTTTAGCCATTGCAATAAGGCAAGAAAAAGAAATGAAAGGCATATACACAGCAAAGAAAGAAATTAAAATACCCCATCTTGTCAGATAATATGATTGTCTATGTAGGAAGTCTCAAGGATTCACAAAACCTTCTAGAATCAATAAGTGAGCTCAGTAAGATCACAGGATACAAGATCAATTCATAAAAACCACATTTCCATATGCTAACGATGCAAACACATAACCCGTTTTAAAATACAATATCATTTATAATCATTACAAAGATAATGACATACTTAAGTACATAATTAATAAAAATGAGCAGAATCTATATATGGAAGACTACAAAATATTAATGAATGACGTTTTTTTTAAAAAAGACCTGAATAAATGGAAAGGCATCCCAAATTCATGGATCAGAATATTTAGCATAATAAAGATGTCAATTTCCCCCTGATTTAATCTATAGTAATGCCTTTTCTTTTTCAGTGTAGGGATTGAACCCAGAGCTTCGTGCATGCTAAACAAGTGCTCCACCACTGGGCTATACTCCCAACCTTGATTTAATGCAATTTCTATCAAAATCCTGAGTATATTTTGTAGACAGAGGTGTGTTCTAAAATTTATATGGAAAAGCTCTGGCCCTCAAATAGCTACAATAAACAAAGAAGAATAAAGTGGGAGGATTTACTCTACCCCATATTGCCTTTTTCTATCATTACAGTATGCAGGAAAGTGTGGTATTGGCAGAAGGATAAACGGGGATCAATGGAACAGAATAGAAGACCCAGAAAGAGTTCCATGTAAACACACTTAATTGATTTCTTTTAAAAATGCACTCAGCATTACTGATGGCACCAAATGTTCTCTGGGTCCCCCAACCTTTCTGCTTTATTTTAAATTTTTCTGTAGTTGTTTTTTCTTGTGGTGCTGGATGTTGAACGCAGGACCTCAGGCATAGTAGGCAAGCTCCCTACCACTGAGCTGTATTCCCAGCCCTGCTTAATTGATTTTTGACAAACGTGCAAAAGCTATTAAGTGGCATAGGACAGTCTTTCAACAAATGTTCCAGGAGGACAAGGATGGACATCCCTGAGCCAACAGATGGACTGCTGCCTAAGCCTCACCCCTTTTCATAGACTTAAGCATGAAAGACAGACTATGAAAATCAGAGAGAGGGAGAGCAGTCTCTGTGTTTCGGGCTGGGCAAATAGTTCCTGGACCTGACTCCAGCAGCCGCAGAATGCACGAGGGGATAGAGACCAGTCGGGCCTCATGAGCACTGAGAACTTGCCAGGTGGAGGGTTCCTGAAGACGGTGGAGAGAGAGGCTGCAGCCTGGGGGAGGTGTTCGCAAACCACGTGTGGGACAGGAACTGGGTCCAGGCTGCAGCACCAGCCATCAGAACCTCCAGAGGAAGAGAGCAAACCACGCAGAGGGAGGGCGGAAGACCCTGCAGACGGTTCCCTGGCTAGAACACGGCTGTGGAGTGCCCGAGACGCTCACCACCCTCCGTCATCAGGGGAAGGTAACCCAATCCACAAGGAAACGGTGGCCTGTGGGCCAGTCGGGCTCACCGCCTGCCCTTGAGGTCTTATTGTGGCTCAGAGGGTGGACTGGCCTGCCTGCCGTCGGCAGCTGTCCCTGCACAGTAGCCATGACAAAGCCGGGCCCACTCGGCTGAGATAAACTGTCCCACCCTTTCCAGAAGAGCAGGCTGAGCCCCAGCTCCAGGGCTAAGGCAGACCGCAGCTGTGCTCAGAGGACCCAAGATCTGAACATGCCTCCACTGTGTCTTGTACACTTTCAATTACTATCACTTAAAAAAAATCATCTTGCATCTTTGTAGTTGTTTTTGAATGTTCAAGATTATCTCGTAGAACCGGAGGTCAAGACGGAGGGTTTAATTAGCCAATGCCAGCATTTTATGGAAAGAGTATTTAAGTGACTGTTTTATTCAGCGCCGCTGTTCTAAGATGTTAAGTGTTCAGTATTCTCCTCCAGGTCCGCTGTCAGCAGGGTCCGTATTTCACCTCCTCTGGTCACCTCTGGTCTTATGTGTGCAGAGATTCAGAAGTGACGACAATCGGTCATTGTGAACTGCCCCCCGGGGCCGCGCCCAGCATCTGCTTGTTGGGCTGGTGGGTGAGCACAGGCAGAACCCGGGAGGACAGCAGGAGGAGCGAGGACCTGGAAGTGCCTGTGGTGTCACCGCCACTGTAGGGAGGACGCCATGTGGTCGCTTCTCAGTGTCTGTCCACAGGCTCCCACTTTCAGACCTTGCCAGGGCTCTGGGATTCTTGGTGCTGGTGCGGCCCTGCCCCCACCCTTTACGTGGCCTTGACAGTGGTGGCCTCTCTCCCCTTCTTTTTCAGAAGAAACCTGCCCCCCCCCATGTCCCATGTCCCCTCCCTTACCCCACGTGCGCCTGCCACTCTACTCTGCTTCTGCGAGCGCTGCTTTCTCAGACGTGCCTGGGAGTGAGCGCGTGGTGCCTTGGCCTTGCTCTCTTGGTGTCACAGCCGCCAGGTTCCTCTGTGTGGTCATAGTGACAGGCACCATCTTTTTCAAGGCTGAATAACTTTCCACTGTGCAGATGAGCCGTTTCCTTGTGCGGTCATCCATGGACGGCTGCCTGGGCTGACCCCGTATCCTGGCTGTCCTGAACAGTGCAACGAGCACAGGAGTGCCCATGTCCCTTGGAAATCCTGGTTTCATTTCCTTTGGCCGTGCGTCCAAGAGTGAGACCGCTGGGGCACGTGTGCTGTCTGTAGATCTGGGGGACGGACAGGCTGTTTCTCTTGCTGGCCGTGCGAGTTGGCGTCCCCACAGTGGCCTGGCAGGGTCCCCTTTCTCCACATGCCGAGCAGTGTCTCTGGTCTTCTTGGCCTTCCTGACAGCCAGGAGTGCCGTCTCCCTGTGGTTAAGTCCCGCCTCCCAGTGACCAGTGATGCTGAGCACCACTGTGTACTTTTCACGTGCTCCTTGGCCATTGGTGTGACTTCTTTTGAGAAGTGTCTCTTTAGGTCCTCGGCCCATTTTCAAGCTGCGCTGCCTTTTGCTATTGAGTTGCATGAGTCTCTTTTATTTTGGTGTTAACCTCTCATCGGATGTGAGTTTGTGAATACGTATACACACATCATCCCATATATGCAGTTGTGTAATATTAATCATAAGTGACACATAAGAAGCCAGTCTTATATTTATTTTATGACTGTCATACATGGGATCGTTTTCTCAGTTTGGGGGCAGGGGACAGATGCTGCTACTGTATGGAAAGGCTACTGATTTTTATGTGTTGATTTTAAACCCTGACAGCATCTGCCTTTTGACTTGGGGACACAGGGCAAGAGATGTACAGGTCCCTGGGGCCTGGACAGTGTGCAGGGGAGAGCCAGCTGCTAGTGGGACATTCTGCATACTAAGTCCCAAGTGACAGGGGCATCCCTGTGATCTTTAATAAACACGTATGTGTGTGTCCAGGTTCCTGAGTCTCATGACGGTATGTGCCGGACTCCAGGAGAGATGACCTGGCCCTGGGCGGTGGGCTTTGGGCTGCACGTACTCAGGTGACTGTGACTCCGTGGGGCCAGCAGAAGCCTGGACCTCAGAGCCGTGTGATGCCTCAGGATCTTGGCTGAGTGTTCTACATGGGGAGGGTCTGGGTCCTCCCCCAGGTGGGACAGGTGCCGGGGTCCAAGCCCCCCAGTTCTCTGGTCTTGGTGGCTCTGAGCACTGGCCATGATGATTTCCATGGGGAGGTTCTTCTAGAAGGTCAACCTGCAGAACCTCAGACCTACCAAGGTAACGGGCTCCACGGCCACCCAGGGCCACCGAGGGCCACTCAGGAGAGTCCGTCACATGATTTCTAGGCAGCACCAGGGGCTCACGGGACAAGAGCAGCCAAGCAGTTTGTGCTTTTCTCTCACCTCGGCACGGAGTGGGCTCAGCTAGGGGGGCTTCAAGTGGGACTGTCGGGGGTACTGCCCGGAGTGGCATGGCGGTCCTCCTGGGGAGGCTCCAGGGGTGGGCAGTGCTGGAAATGAGTCAGGAGGAGCGGCAGTGGCTGCCAGCACCAGAGCCAAGGTGCTACCGCTGGAGTGACCGAGATCCCTGAGATGGGGCAGAGTGATGGAGGCTGGAGAGGGCGGCGGGGTGTGGCGGAGCAAGGCTGCAGTCATGGCCACCGAGTGACCTGGGGTGGAACACAGGGACACTACGAGAGCAGCACCCAGAGCAGGCAAGGAACCCCACAGGACATGGGCGAAAGGCCCCGCGCTGGGAGGCTGCGGACGGCCCAGGCCACTGGCACAGAGCAAGACAGAGGGGGGACTTCCGGAGATGGTGGCTGGTGGGGGAGGGGGGTGGAGCTACAGAGTTTGGGGCCACCTCTTGACCCCAGCAGGTGGAGGAAGGAGGCTCGGGAGGGGACAGTGTGGGAGCGCCCTGGGCGCAGAGGCCTGGGGAGGGCTCAGGAGGCAGGAGGTGATGGGGCTGGGGCTGGAGCGCCCTGCTGGGTGGAGTTCAGCCCTGGGGATCTTCACACGGAGACAGCAACAGACAACCCAGGTCCTCCTCCAACGCCCTGGGAAGTGACGGGGATCACAGTTCAGGTGCTGCTCTGCGTTGAGTCCCAGGGCATCTAAGTGGGCAGGGGCTGAAAAGAGCGCTAAGTAAAAAGTGAGTGGCTTTCACAGGGGACTTTGGAAGGGCCACACCTGCGGCAGCGTGGCTTCCTGGTGGACTCTGCGGTGCCCACCGATCTTATGGACAGAGAAGCTTCACTGGCTTGCAGGACTGCAGAGTGCTGCTAGCGCAGCACCTGTCGGGGGGTCCCAGGGGCTTTTCCAAGTCTGTTTCTTGGTGCTTCCCCCCGGATGCCCCTTATTCTTTCCACCTCCTCAAAAGGTCAATTTCATGAACCCTCACCCAGGGTACCCAAGTCTAGAGCTGCTCAGGGCCTTGCCCAGCTAGTTCCTGCCAAGATCCAGCACCCAGCATGAGGCTGGCCCATGGGACACCTCCACTCTCTGCCAAGTGGACAAATGTCCCTTCATGTCCCAACCACTAAAGTGTCAGCACACTGCTGCTGCTGCTGGGGGTGTGGCACACAGCACGTGGCATCATCTGTCACCCTGTGGGGGAGGATTACTGCTTCAGGGACGTCAAGTCTGGAACTTTGTTTTCAAGAACTTTAGTCTCAACCCTCAGCAGGTATCCGCCACGGAGCTCACCTGCTCACCGATGACCGCCCGCCATGAAAGGGAGCTGTGTGGAGGTGCCAGGGGACACTGGGAGTCACGGACTGCAGCAGCTCAGGGCAAGTGTCTCCCTGGGAATGCAGGCTACGGAGTCCCCTCTTCTGGTTTGCCTACAAAAAACTTCCTGTATTTTAAAAGCACCTTGGGCCAAGTTAATCTGTTGGTGGGCTGCTGTGGGCCACACAAGCCCCCCGCTTTCATTTTTTAAAATGGACCTGAGCGGTTCAGACTTGGACACACGTGGTGTCTGGTTCCGGTGTGATCACACACACCATGGGGCCGGCTCAGCCGCCTGGGGCGCTCATTCATTCCTGGCAGCCCGGGGCGTCCACAGGGTTATTACAAGATTGCGCTAAGTAGGTAAATGGTGTCCCTGCAACTGCAGTTTCTGTGGCTGATTAATTCAGCAAGCGTCTTCCCTGCAGTAGGACAAGGCCTTGGTGACGGTGCAGGCCCCCAAGGATTTGGACTTTGGGTTAGGGACTTGAACATGGGCAGATCACTTCACACGCTGCGCCTCCTCTTCTCGTGTGTCCAGTTGGGGTTACATCTGCCCCTACCTTGTAATGGCATCGAGATCATCAAGGGAGACAGTCCAGCTCAAAGCACTTAGAACTGTGCCTGGCAGCAAAGCACCCTCAGGCCCGGCTGCCACCTGCCACTCTTGGTCTGGGGAGTCGAACCTCGCTGCCCATCTCAGCTCCTGGTGGTGCAGGAACTAGCCACTGCATGCCAGTAAAGGACCAGGCAGGCCTGGAAGAGGCAGTGCCAGGGAATGGACCAGCAGGATCAAGGGTCAGGCTGGAGGGTCAAGAACGCAGTCCTCTTCTGGGAGCACTCTCTGTGACCCCTGGTGATTCTTCCTGCAGCATCTAGCCAGAACTTTCCCTGGGCCTCTCTACATGGCCTAAGCCAGTGGTTCTGAAACCCACTGAAAGACCTGAAGGGTTTGTTAAAACAGGGTGCTGGGTCCTGCCCTCAGAATTTGAATTCAGGAGGCGGGAGAGGGAGCCGAGAATGTGCACTTCTAATAAGGTCACAGCTGTGGTTGCTGCCGGTTGTCCAAGGATCACACCTGGAGAACCAACAGTCTAAGAAATTATGACAATGGTCAGTCGGGGGGGGGGGTGTCAAGGAGGTGAAGGTAGAGCATCAGTCTTTGCCCAGCGGAGAAGAGGGGCCTGGGGGACTATGCCCTGGGACTGGCACTTGGGAGACCAAATCTGGGTTCTCCTTGGGCACTTTCGTCCAGTTGGTGTGGGGACCTGGGAGAGATGAGGTCAGAGCAGGCAGCAGCGGGAAGGGTCGGGTGGGGGGACAGGTCAAGTCTGTGGGGCCGACTAGAGAGAACATGAGGGCTAGTCCAGAGGCAGGCCTGAAGGCCAGGTCCTCAGTCTGTCCTGCCTCTAAAACCCGGGGGGACTTCCTCCATGAGACATTTCCCAAACTAGGGACTGAGACTCACAAGTCAAGTACCGTGTGGCGAACAGCAATTTAAAAAACCAAATTGAAAGAGAATAGAAGAGTTCATCACACCCAACACGGCCGTGGTCTCCTTGACTGGTTCCGGGCCTGTACGTCCCTGTGCTGGGTCATGGTCTATGTGGGTCACAGCCTGAAGGCTCGGCTCACAGACCCAGAGGGGTGGCCTCTTCCTGCCGCAGCAGCTATCACAGCCTCTACGCTAGTGAGATGCTGGCCCCAATACGGGGGGCATGAGGCCTCCAAATCCCCAGAGCAGCAAGGGCTGGGCAAGAGGTGGAGGAGAGCCAGCTGAGCCCTAGAGGGGCTCCACAGAGGGCTCTGCCCCAGGGCATTTGAGAAGAGGGGAGAGCTCCCGCAGTCATGGGTGATGGGAGCTGTCAGGGAGCACGAAGGCCACAGAGAGCTTGGACACGGACTCAGGGGTCGGCTTCATCTTGGGTACATCAGGGTGCCATAAATGTTTGAGTGGGACAGCAGCTGGAGGGAGACCTTGGGTATGACAACACTGGGTGGCTCACCCAGCGCCTCCATCCCCAACCAGGTAAGAGACACCTGAGAGTTAGAGACCCTGGAATCATGAGCTTGGCCTGTCAGTATGGCCACAACGCCAGCTCCTCTTTAACTACAGTCTTCAAGATGCTGTCACTGGGAATTTCGGTGGGGAATTATTTTCCCTCTCGTGGGGGCCATTGTTTCCCACAGAGCAACCCAATATTGTGTCCATGTTGAGGCCTTGTTATGCTCTGATTGTCTCAGTTCACACATTAAGAAGCAGGTATAGCTCTGTCTGCTTGGGGACACTGAGGGCCCCAGACTGCTGGATCAATGGCTCCTTCCATGAGCTCTTCATCAGAAGCTTCCAGCATTTTGGAGTGCAGACACTGAAAACATGGCGGCCAAGCAGAGAGCAGTCTTGCACTGTGGCCCCACCTTTGAATATGTAAGTTTCCTATTCTATCTAAAGGAAACTTTAGAAATTTAAGAGATCTTAAGAAATTTAAGCAATTTTCATTTAAGAAAATTTCACATTTAAGAAATTTTCAGAAATGCACAGGAACAGAAATGTCGGCAGAATTTAGAAGATAGCGAATTGCAAAAGCCCGTGTCACTTTTGCCCACCTCTTTCCTAACTGAAGCCTAATTCTCTTTTCATCCCAGGCGCCGATTCACAGGAGGCCTTGAACATTCCACAATGTTCATGGCTAATTGTACTGCGGAACTGCCTGCTCCCTCTTTTCATGCTACATACGTACAGAACACCAACAATTGCATCTTATTTCCTCTCATCCACCTTGATTGAGGCAGAAAAAGGATAAACAGCAAGTGCTGTTGCAAATATCCATCCAAAGTGGTAATTATTGCATCATTATATTCGCTATTTTACTTGTCATGTACCATTAGAAGGTAACAAGATCATTGTCAGTCAAAGATTGTGGAGATAATTAGAGCATCTATAGGTTAGCAGGGAATCAGATTGTGCTGGTACCCATCAACGCCAAGGCGCCGAACGTAATTAGAGAGAAAATATGCAAAGGTTGAGATGAGGAAGCCCTGGGGATTAAATACCGTGACTGATTTGAGAGTGACTCTTCCACGTCCTGGCACTGCAGATGGAGGCCTCAAGCTAGGTGTGTGACAGAAGACAGGCAGTTCTGCTGGGAGCAGCGCATCCAGACACCACTGGCTGCCCGTGAGGCCCTGAGTAGGGCACAATTTGGAGAACACGCTCTACCGCGTTTTCCAATCTGCTGGGTTTTCCTCCCGTTTCTCCAGCCTGGGGGCCGGCCTTTAAGGCGTGGGACAGTGGGAAGTGGGTTTCTGCTCACCTCTGGCTGCTAACACCTGGGGGCCCACCAGGAGTCTTGTCAAGGGTCCCAGGATGTCCCCTAGCACCTCATCATCACGGATTCAGAGTCCCCAAGTCCATCCACCCCCACGTCCAATGCCCGCCCAGCAGCCACCTGGCCCCACCACTAACCATGACTGCCGTTGGGCTTCTTTCCCAGTAAGACACAAACACCAATCCAAAGACCAACGTCATCAGGTTGATACGAGAAAATTTAACAACTTTTTACATCGTGAAAAAACAAAACAGGTTTAGAGGACAGAGGAGTCTGCAGACCAAGGAGGGGTACACCATGACGTCAACGAGACACAGGGGAAATGCCGGGGAGCAGCACACGATGAGTCCAGGTGAGGTCAGAGGAACGAGCAGAGGGCACTGTCCTCACGGCCCCCCCAGGCTCCTCGCCGATGGCCACAAGCACAGGCTTCTGCTCTGAGTGTGGAAGTAGGGTCGGGACACACAGCACTGGCTACCTGGGCCACACACGTCCTCGCCAACATCCAGAAGTCCCTTCCTGTGAGTTTTACAGCATTTTTGTTTAAAACACACAAATGAAAAAAAAATCCATAACCCATGTGGGGGGGGGGAGGGCGCAGATGGCTACAGACACTAACTGGTGGGAGGCTAACTGAGCCGGGGAGGGCGCCAGCCACCGCGGGAGAACCTCCTGGTCTCTCGCAGGCCGGGTTCGGGCTCGAGCTCGGGTTCGAGGTGCTTCTGTCCGAGAGCCTGGTCTTGCACAAGTGTAGCTTCTTCCCTAAGAACCGATGGCCACTGCACACAAACAAGCAGCTGGAAGCTTGGTTCACATTTTTTAATAACATGGCACAGTTTACATTACACAAGAGGCTCCGCCGATGAGAACATGCTGAAGATTCAGTTGCTTCACTTTGCTTTTCACACAGGGTCTAGAAAGGACTTTGTTACATACAGGATAAACAGCAAAAGGTCTGTATAGAACAATCTCTTTACAATACTGAAAGCTACCACTACAGTTCCAGTGTACATATTCCTTGGATTTTTAAAGTTGTTGTTGTCTTTTAAAAAAAAGAAACAAAACAAAACCGAAAAAAAAAAAACCAAAAAAAAAAAAAAACCCAAAAAACAAAACAAAACACTGCACAACATCTGGTGTTCACAAAATCTGAAGCTCACAACTAAACCTTCAGTTTACTACTAAAATAGATCTCTCTGCTTATTAGAAACAATGGTCTGTAGTTAACTTTTTTTTTTTTTTTTGCAAAAACAGGATAACAACGTCAGATAGCACTTTAATATACTAGAAGACCAAATGGAACTAATTTTATTTCATACATGTATTTTACAGTCCAGTAGACAAGATATATTGTATTTCTCTGCTAGTAAAGTCATATTCTCTCCAAATATGTAGACAAGAAGTTTAATGTATTATAAAAGTATCATGAAGAGACATTAAAATTGATGCAAACTCAAAAACACACGCGCACACACACGACTTCTCCTCTGCCACCTGTCACCTCTGTGAATCTCGATGGCTCTGCGAGGTCGACCTGTCCCGGCTACGCCCAGACCTTGTTACTGACTAGAGTACAGTGCGTCGCGCTGGGAACCCACCTCACACTCAGCGGTTTCTGAATACAGTGAAAACATATCCATCATCTCAGAAAACGCGAAGCTTTCTTT